>NC_092824.1:30642401-30949401 GCF_023375885.2 Dermacentor andersoni | reverse complement strand
TTCAATATTCCGAGGCATAACCTTGTAATTAACCTAAGACAGTGCATGTGCCACCTGCAGGGCTTGCGCTGTTGCGGTTCAGAATGACTATTGCGAGGCCTGAGGCGTCCACAACGGATTTTCTGCGACACGGGGCCCGTAAGAGGAAGCTTTACCTCGGGCCCCAACTCCAACGTGGCCTATTCAAATACATCGAAAACGCAAGAGCATTTTAATGAAGTGGTTCCTAGACCGATTTTAATCAAATGTGTCGCATTTGAAAGAGAAAGTTAAATTAAAGTGGCCGTTGGAAGCGGAAGTTCGATTTAGAGCCTGAATTTTGTTAAAAATATTTTCTGTTTCGGAACTTGAAAAGAATAGAAACACGAAGCTTACAAATTAATTGCTCGGCATCAAGAACAGATATCGCGGTTCTGTAAACGGCATCCACTAGGTCATTGAAAGCGGACACATTTGCTTTGTCATTCCATATATTACGTGAATTTCTTACGTTATGTGCAAGGGCTCTGCAAAAGCTGTGTTTTCATATGACTAATTTCTTTTAAATTCATGTGTAACATACGAATTTCTTCCGTTTTAGATGTACTATTATTTGCAGCTGATATAATTATGACGTCATTTGGCAGAGTTGTCAACTTAATCGCCTTGTTTTCTGAAAATTTTGTTTTTTTGCCACTTTTTAATAAAAAGTAGACGTCCTAAATCAAAAATTTGAAACCGGCAGTCACTAAATTTAATTTTTTTTCTTTGAAATGCAACAAACATTACCAAATTTGGTGCTGTGGTTGCCGAGAAAAACGAATTCCCCTTTTACATGTATTTAGAAAAGAACACGCAAGCTAAAGCTTCCTCTTAACGCTATCGCGTTAGTACACGACAGGAGTGTGGCGCAAAGGAAAGACTGTGAGAGAAGCTCGTGTCAAGATTTACGCCGCGCCCCATCTGCAGAATGCCTTCTGAGTGCCGTAACAAGCCGTGATCCCTCACGAATTCTGTGCAGTAGCTGACGCGCTTGTCTCCGTGCTTACCCGCACAAACGACGACATGACGGGGAGGAGGTGACGAGAATTTTAGTGAGGGAATAGAGGGAGGGAGAGAGAGAGAGAGAGAGTAGACAGTTTTGCGAGCTACAGCGCTGGAACACAAATTGGCGCCTAAGCGTGCACTTAGTGCCGACGAGACGAAGGCTCTCATAAAGCTTCGAGCAGAGCAGGCAAGGCAACATTTCACATCCCGTCACGACTGTCGTATGCAGTCGATATATCGCTTCCAAATAACGTCAAATGACGCAAACAGCAGACAAAGCTTGGCTTAGATTGATTCCTACAGTGCGTGGGATGTGCATATTTCTTCTGCCATGTAGTGGCCCGTGTACTTCTGTGAAAGTATATTGTTATTTATTTTGATATCGCGACGCTCAAGGTGTTTGTGCCACAATCACTCAGTACGTGGTAGTTTTCATGTTCATTGTCCGCAAAGCTAGCGCGGCGTCATGAACTCCCTAGCGTCCTTGATGACCGGTGCATGGATATTTTGCACATATCTTGACAATGCCTAAGCACCTAGAATGTGTATTGAAACGGGCGTTGTTTTAAAGACGTATGCTCATAGAGTTTCTGTTTAACATATTTTAACACACTCACGACTGCACTGAAAGCATGTGAAAAATTGTCTAAAAGTTGCACAGTACGCCTGAACATTTTGGGTGGCCGTGTAGCATACAAGTTGCGAACCTTTCGGTCAAATAACTGTCTCCGTTGGCGGTACAAGGTGGCCATCCCTTTCTACCGTGATTGCGACTTAGTGTTCGTATCGTCTCCTCTTAATATAAATATTTCTGAACGCATGGGTATCATTACCCACACAGCATCAAACAAAAGATACAATCTATTCTTTCTTTTCTCAATAATGATTTCTTCTTCGTAATAACCAAGCAAGTTGCTGCGCTAATCAAGGTCCTAAATAACTGAAAGCTCCACGTCGGTCGTTCCACTCATGAGAGTAGCTTGTTTTGCTAGTTGGTGCATGGTTATAATAGGATAATGCCAGCAAGCTTGAAAGTAATATTCATTCATGAAAACGATGTCCCCCAAGTCTGCACTGAACTTGCGCAAGGCATGTTCAGTGTGTTCCTTTGCTCCAAAACAGTGCGAGGGGCTTTTCAAGGAAATGGTAAAACGCTTGCTTTGACAACACTACTTACTACACTCATTCGCTGTGAAAAATATGTTAGCACTTGTCATAGAAACATACCGCAGTACACTGAGTGCATTCGCCCACATAGTTCAATACCGCTCGTCTAATGGTTAAATAGGGGGAGCCCCCTAAGTTGTATGTTCACGAGAACAGCTGTACTAAAAAAACGAAAACTGAAACCCCTAGCAAAACAATGAGAGCACTTGGCGTAAGTAACACAACCACGCTAGCTCGGCCAATGTACCTTTCTTTGGATGTGCTGCCACACAAGATTGTTACCTCGTATACCTACTGCAGGGAACCTGCGTTGCTGCTTCATGTACCTAGTGTTCCTGGTGGAGAAGTGGAAATAAATAGCTTTTCTGTTTTTGATATCCTACTGTGCATTTCGCTTTTTACCACAGGCTTCGTTTAGGTTGTTTCAGGTCAGTGTTGCTTTATTGATCAGCGGCCAATGGTTAGCGAATCTCGATGTCGTAGCCAATCACAACTCCTAAAGCACGTGTGCTATCGTGTGTAGCATCGGAGCGGCGCATTACGGCAGTAATTCTTGCTCTCTTTCATGCTCTACCAGTTCGAATCAAATAATTCGCAACTGCTTGCGGAGAAACATAGCACTTAATGTCGAGGCGGTCCTCCTCGTCCGAAAAGCCTAACCACTACTTTGACCTCTTTATTCTGCTTGCCTGTCATATGTTACTACTAGCTTGGGGTTAGTCTCACCCTCAGGCTAAAATATATAAATTCAAGCACTGAATGCCGAGCGTCAGCCTTTCAAAGCAGGTAGAGGCGGTACAGATCTTTTAGGGTTCTCTTTTATTGCCTGATACCTTGCCGGCAGACTGGTGGAGGTGGCATGGCTCATGTCTTATCTGTCGGCAGAAAGCATGTTTACTAAGCAGTGACCGGCAATTATTTCTTAAACGTTCCCGTGGCAATGTTGATGTGCATGCACAGCCTCTGGAAAAGTAAATGGCTGTACCAAATGCACGTGCTGGTGCCCGACCTGCCTGAGAGTATTTTATCGAAAATGCCACGAGTATAGGTGAAATTTGCAGGAACCTAGACGAACCTCCCGTATTGATTATTATGCTTGATGACTTGGTGCCATTGAAGTGCTTTCCATTCCAACAGGACAGCTAAGAATTGGTGGCGTGCCTTTTTAACAGCAGCAATGTTACTAGCCGTAATGTTTCATTGAAATGTAATTTTGTATTCCTCTTGATAGCATACTTAAAAGTTGATTTATTTTGCTTAGAATTAGGTTTCTTTCTCGGTGCTCAGGTGAAGCAACTCTGGATTGTCAATTCTTTATGTGCATCTGCGTATGCACGTGTACCTTCTACGCTCTCAATTTGTTAGCATTGTTAGTTAGTTTCGCCATTGAGTGTTTAAAAATTTCATTACTGGCGCTTTCCGTCAGCTGCGTCCAGTCATAGAAATGGTAGAATGTATCGTTGTTGTGGTACGGTTGTCTTCTTTCCTCATTGTGAATTTATGCTATGATAATCTTTGCTGCTGTTTTATACCGAAATCCGCTGGTGAAAGTTATGTTATCGGGCTTTAATGTATTAGAACGGGTAGCTTGTGTAGTGCAATGTGGCGAAATTCTTGTTGTTGGAAACACTTCGAGCCAAATGAATAATAGAATCAGTTATAGTTAAGAAAAATCCGCGCCAATGCAAGGGACAACGAAGGAAATGCATGGCAAGAGCGCTGTCTCACAGCAGAATTTTCATTCGTATCTACCCTGGCCATATACACATACAAAAGGAGGTAAAGAGAACAGAGGAATGAGCACAGAAAAAAAAAGACAGAACGAACCACCATGCAGCAATCAATGAAGATACAAAAACAGCAGACGTGACGCACTCACGATCGGCACAAGCAGTCTTTAACAAATTATCAATCTAGTAATACACCGTGTCGTGTAAGGATAGTGGTTCGTGACTGACGCATGCGCATTTGGGTTTCCCAATGAAAAAACACGTCTGTTAGTTGACACGATGTTTGGTCGTTGCTTGCTTGCAGAACAGAGCATTTGCAGAGTTCTGGTGTGCAGCCGCGTTTGTTTTAATGCAAATCCATGAGCCAACAAGACGTGTTTCTTAAAGATCGGAAATGTTCCCTTATGGGGGTTGGCACCGGGACAGACGACTTTAACGCTTTTGACGAATATCTCAAACTGCCACTGGCAACGAACAATTCAAAATTTGCTCATCTCTACAAATGTGTTTCCGCTCCTACCAAATGAATATTCTACAGAAAGGTTGAGTAGCATGCCATTTATGAAAACATAAAGAAAACAATTTTGTTTCTTTGGCAAAAGAAACGTTTAAAAATGGCAATTCCTTCCACAACAACGAAAGTGCTCTGTAGTCTTCTTTACAACACGGTGATCTTAAAGAAATAAAAGAAAGAAATTTCTTAATTGCAGTAACGTGAATAGATATCTTGACTGCAATCTGGCAGTGGTATAGAAGTTTCCCTTGTCGTGCAAAGGTGTCTACATTGGGCAGACCGTAAGGCAGATCTATGAGTGCTTGCGTGAGCATGGTTACGATGTTACGAACAAAATTTGCTCAAGCGTGTTCCTTGGCACTCTTTGCAAAACTTGTGAATGCAAACTACGGTTTGATAGTTGCGTCATCATAGGAAGCGTTACAATGAACTGACACACGAGATATTTGCGGCTGATGCCATTTCAAAATGCGCTAAGGAGCGCGTGGTCCATCCTTTTGTCAGCCAAGGGACTTGACTTTCTCAGACGGTGAGTGCGTTTTCAGAGAAATGTAGTCTCGTGCTCCTTGTAATACTGTTTCGATTTTTCTGTCACGTGTGCTCTTAGCGGGCTGTTCAATACCCATTAGGATCACGGAGTAAGATCAGTGGGTAGTTGGGGCTCATCCTGTCACCTGTCCGCTGTTTTTCCTTCATGTCAAATTAGGTTGGGCTAAAACAGGATCAGAAAACTCTCCTATATATTTACGGAAAACTAAAATGAAGAAACAGTTAGCTCAAACTTAATTCGAACTGCGGACCCGCAGATTGCAAGGTGGAAGTGTTGTCTCTATACCACTCTGTTCTTTTTCCTTCTATGCGGCCGGTTTTTCGTGGACACTAAACACAGTATGGATGCATATGCTAAGAAATCGTAACATTGCTCTTCTTAAAAAGGCACGTCAGCCATTCTCAGCTATCCTCTTGAAATGAAAAGCAGTTCAATGGCACCAAGTCATCCAGCATGTTAATCAAAACGGGAGGCTCGTTTTGGCTCCTGTAGATTTCACCTATGTTCGTGACATTTTCTATGACGTACTCTCAGGCAGGTCGGGCACCAGCAGGTTCATTTGGAACAGTCATTCTTGTTTTGCAGAGGCTTTGCATGCTCATCAGTCTTGCCATGTGAACGTTAAAGCTTATAGAGCTTGCATTCTGCCGACAGATAAGACACGAGGCATGTCACCTCCACCGCTCTGCCGACAAAGTATCAGGCAATGAAACAGAACCTTAAAAGGTCTGTAGCGCCTCTACCTGCTTTGAAAGGCTGACGCTCCGCATTCAGTGCTTGAATTTATATATTTCAGCCTCAAGGTAAGAATAACTCCAAGCTAGTAGTAACATATGACAGGCAAGCAGAAGAAAAGAGGTCAGGTAGTGTTTCCGCTTTTAGGACGAGGAGGGCCGCCTCGACAATAAGTGCTGTGTTGCTCCGCAAGCACTTCCGAATTATTTGATTCGAACTGGTAGAGCATGAAACAGAGCAAGAATTACTGCTCGTAATGCGCCGCTCCGATGCTACACACGATAGCACACGTGCTTTAGGAGTTGTGATTGGCTACGACATCGAGATTGGATAACCATTGGCCGCTGATCAATAAAGCAACACTGACCTGAAACAACCTAAACGAAGCCTGTGCTAAAAAGCGAAATGCACAGTAGGACATGAGAAAGAGAAACGCTAGTTATTTCAACTTCTCCACCAGGAACGCTAGGTACATGAAGCAGCAACGCAGGGTCCCGGCAGTAGGTATACGAGGTAACATGCTTGTGTGGCAGCACATCCAAAGAAAGGTACATTGGCCGAGCTAGCGTGGTTGCGGTACTTACGCCAAGTGCTTCCGCTGTTTTGCTAGGGGTTTCAGTTTTCGTTTTATTAGTAGAGCTGTTCTCGAGAACGTATTACTTCGGGGGCTCCCCCAATTTTACCATTAGCCGAGTGGTATTGAACTATGTGTGCGAATGCACTCAGTGTACTGCGGTATCTTTCCATGGCAAGCGCTAACATATTTTTCACGGCGAATGAGTATAGTACGCACTCTTGTCAAACCAAGCGTCTTATCATTTCCTTGAAAAGCCCCTCGCACTGTTTTGGGGTAATGGAACACACTGAACATGCCTTGCGCATGTTCAGTGTGGACTTGGGGGACATCGTTTTCATGAATGAAGTTACTTTCAAGTTTGCTGGCATTCTCCTATTATAACCATGCACCAACTAGCAAAACAAGCCACTCTCATGAGTGGAACGAACGACGTGGACCTTTCAGATGTTTAGAGCCGCGCTTAGCGCAGCAGGTTTCTTGGTTATTACGAAGAAGAAATCATTATTGAGAAAAGAAAGAATAGATTGTATGTTTTGTTTGGTGCTGTGTTGGTTACTGATACACATGCGCACTAAATGCGTTCAGAAAAGTTTATTTTAACAAGAGACGATACGAACACTAAGTCGCAATCACGGTTGAATCGTACGGCCACCTAGTAGCGCCAACGGAGCCAGTTATTTGACGAAAAGGTTCGCAACTTGTATGCTGCACGGCCACGGAAAAGTTCAGGTGTCCTATGCTTTTAGAGAATTTTTAACATCCTTTCCGTGCATCGTGAGTGGTGGTCTTATATGTTAAGGAGAAACTCTATGAGCATATGTCTTTAATACAATGCCCGTTTTTTTAATTATTCTAGGTGCTCAGGCATTGTCAAGATGTGTGCAAAATATCCATGCACCGATCATCAAGTACACTGGGGAGTTCATGACGCCGCGCTAGCTTTGGGGCGATGAACATGAAAACTACCACGTGCTGAGTGAGTGTGGCACGAGCACCTGGAGCGTCGCGATAAAAAAAAAATAAATATACAATCAAAGAAGTACACGGGTGACAAAACGCAAGAAGAAATATACAGATCCCACGCACAGTAGGAATCGATGTAAGCCAAGCTTTGTCTACTTTTGCGTTCATTGACGTTATTTGGCGGCAATAAATCGACGCCATACGACAATCGTGACGGGATGTGAAATGTTAGCTTGCCTGCTCCACTCGACTATTTATGCGAGCCTTCGTCTCTTCGGCACTAAGTGCATGCTTCGGCGCCATTTTGCGTTCTAGCGCTGTAGCTCACAAAACTGTCTGCTCTCTCTCCCTCTCTCCTTCTCTCTATTCCCTCACTAAAATTATCCCCACCTCCTCCAATTAATGTCGTTGCTAATGCGGGTGAGCATGGAGACAAGCGCGGCAGCTCCTGCACAGCATTTGTGACGGCTCATGGCTTGTTACGGCACCCAGAAGGCATTGTGCAGATGCGACACGGCGTAAATCTTGACACGAGATTCTCTAATAGTCTTTCCTTTGCGCCACACTCCTGTCGTGTACTAACGCGATAGCGTTAAGAGGAACCTTCCGCTAGGGTATTCTTATCTAAATACGTGTAAAAGGGGAATTCGTTTTTCTCGGACAACAGCACCAAATTTGGTGAGGTTTGTTGCACTTAAAAGAACGAATTTAAATTTACTCACTCCCGGCTTCAAAATTTTGATTTAGGAAGTCGATTTTTATTAAAAAGTAGCAACAATCCAAAATTTTCAGCAAACAAAACTATTATGTTCACAACTCTGCAATATGATATCATAATTATATTGTGACACGCTGACGAAAAAAGAGGTTTTAATCATCGTCGGAAGAAGACGATGTTCCAGTCTTCGCGTGCTGTCTAACATCTTGTCAGCTCCTTTAATTATTGTAAATATTCTGTACATACACGTCTGGTTGTTTTAAACCCGTAACATTTTGTTGGAGGTTGCGGGATCATTATCAAGACGGATTTATGCAGTGGGCGCTCCTTGGCTGCATCTATAATGCCAGCTCTATGCGAGGATGCTTTGGGCCCGTCGGCACCTACGCCCACCATCATTCTAGCACAACCCGGCGACCCAGGAACCTTTTCTGGCACCAACGACACTGATGTTAAAGACTGGCTTCAACTACATGAGCGGGTGAGCGCCAGCAACCACTGGGACCAGACCATCATGCTCGCGAATCTGATGTTTTACCTCGTGGGCACGGCACGCGTGTGGTTTCAGACACACGAGGAAGAACTTACCAGCTGAGACATTTGCAAACAGAAACTCAAAGATTTGTTTTGCAAGCCTGTTCGACGTCAGCGCGCCGCCCAAAAAGAACTCGCTTCGCGTGTCCAGACGTGCGCTGAATCCTATCTCACATACATCCAGGACCTGCTCGCTCTGTGCAGCAAAGTGGATCCAAAGGTGTGCGAACCTGATAAGGTTGCACATGTCATTAAGTGCATGGCAGATGATGCCTTCTATCTCCTTATCTTCAAGAATTCTTCCACTGTGCAAGCCATCATTACCGAACCCGGCGGTTTGAAGAAGCCAGCGTCCCCGCATTGCCCAGCCATTTCCCCGCTTCCCAACAATGCTGCTACGTCCACCTGCGAAGAACTCCGCACTTCGACCACACCCAATCACTTTGATGACATCCTCCATGTCATCCGACGTGAAATAGAAGACGCATATCCTGTCACTACCCCAACCCATGGCCCCGACAATTGCCAGGCGACCGTCTCATTGATACAGTCCGTCGTGCTCCAAGAATTGGCCAACGTTGGCTTGACCAACGTCTGCTCAGTTAATCGGCTTGACTACACTCCGTCCAGCACTGTCATACGCACCCGCAGCCTGAATGCACCAAAGCGGTATGGCAGCCCGGCCGAATGGCGTACTCCAGACGACAGGCCTATATGCTTTACTTGTGGCCGTATCAGATATATTTCACGTCACTGACGGTCTTCGTGGAATTCGACCCCATGGTCCTACCACCCATCCCACAGCCCTTATGCTGCTCCTCGGTTCGCCCTGCAAACGCAGCCAGCCAATTCTCGCGACACTTCTCGTCCTTCCCGCTCTAGCCGCTCTCCTTCGCCACGTCACCGTCTCTCCCAATCGCCCCCATATCACCGATCACCGTCCCCTAGCTCCTTCCGGCGCACCCTTCCGGAAAACTAACGGGTGATGCTGTCAAACCGACCTGACGCAAAAATCCTTTTTTGACCTTGCCCACACATCGGAACCTCATTAACGTGAACGTGGATTGCGTACATGTTAGGGCTCTGATTGACACTAGCGCGCACGTATCTGTGATGAATGCTGAGCTTCCGAATCGTCTCAAGAAAGCCCTCACTCCTGCATCTTCGCCTGTGGTCCAAGTCGCCGATGGTGGAACACCAGCCATTATTGGCATGTGACAGGCTCGCGTGGGTGTCACCGGACATCATACTTCTGTTTTATTTTATGTACTAGAGCACTGGGGCTCTCACGACCTCATCCTGGGCCCTGACTTTCTGTCTACACATTCCACTCTGATAGACTGTTCTGCTGATTTTGGGCAACTCGCTCTACCTGCTGCTATTCACCCTCCCGATAGTGATCCGATACGGCTAAGTTCCACAGAGCATATTCGCCTCCCTCACCGTGCCGTTATCTACATAGGTGTGTCCCCCGTTTCACCCGTACCAGACGGTGACTACATTGTATCTACTAATCCGGATGTCCTGGTCTCGCGTAACGTCGCTTTTCCTCACACAGTCATTACCATTTCGGACAACGCGTCCTGCCTTCCGCTTGTGAACTTTGGACTCTGTACACAAGTACTCCCGCGCGGAATATCCCTGGTGAAAATAACGTCAGCAAGAGACTACCACATTTCGGCTTTAACTTGTGACAGCTCCTCGTGTTCAACTCTTGCATCGCCCCCTGTCCTTTCACACTTGAATGCCCTAACAAAATTTATTGCTCCCGACCTTGCTCCGGAGCGTGCTCAAGAACTACGTTGCCTCCTTGCCTCATACTCGGACATATTCTATCTTGGAGAACGCCCTCTAGGACGTTCATCTGTCGTAAAGCATCGAATGAACACCGGTGATGCGAGCCCGATCCATCGGCGACCCTACCGCGTCTCGCCTACTGAGCGGCATATCATCCAACACGAAGTTGAAAAGATGCTTTCTCGAGACATCATCGAACCTTCTTGCAGCCCATGGGCATCTCCCGTTGTACTAGTTAAAAAGAAGGACAACAGTTGGGGATTTTGCGTCGATAATCGATACCTCAACAAGGTAACAAAGAAAGACGTCTATCCGCTACCACGCATTGACGATACCTTGTATTGCTTGCATGGAGTACAATATTTTTCGTCCATCGACCTTCGCTCCGGCTACTGGCAAGAAGGCAGCTTTTATTACTCCCGATGGCCGGTATCAGTTCAAAGTGATGCCTTTCGGTTTATGTAATGCCCCGGCCACAATTGAACGAATGGTGGACGCCCTCCTACACGGTTTCAAGTGGTCCATCTTTCTCTGTTACATGGACGACGTGATCGTTTTTTTCCGAGTTTTGCGACACACCTCGAGCGCCTGTCGTCGATCCTCTCTGCTTTTCGTCAGGCAGGGCTACAAATAAATTCGTCCAAGTGCCACTTCGGTCGTCGTAAAATTTCTGGGCTCGGGCATCTCGTCGATACTTCTGGTGTACGCCCTGATGAAGATAAAATACGGGCAGTCAAAGACTTTCCCGTGCCAACATGTGCCAATGATATTCGCAGCTTCTTGGGCCTTTGCTCCTACTTCCGTCGGTTTGTCCGAAATTTTGCGAACGTTGCGCGCCCCCTCAACCAGCTCCTCAAGAAAGACGCTGCACTCATTCGGGGCCCTGAGCAAGCTGGTGCTTTCACCATGCCGATTGGGCTGCTTACGTCCCCGCCCATTCTCGCTCACTTTGATGCCTCAGCTCGAACAGAAGTCCGTACCGATGCCAGTGGCCACGGTATTGGAGCTATCTTGGCACAGAAAAAAACAAGAGCGAGAACGTGTTATTGCCTACGCCAGCCGCCTTCTCTCCTCTGCGGAGAGCAATTATTCTATCACCGAACGCGAGTGCCTGGCTCTCGTTTGGGCAGTGGGTAAATTCCGCCCCTATTTCTATGGCCGCCACTTCCCAGTCATCACTGATCACCACGCTCTGTGTTGGCTTTTGTCCCTCAAAGATCCTTCAGGGTGCCTTGGTTGCTGGGCTCTGCGCCTCCAAGAATAGAACTACTCAGTTGTATACAAGACCGGCCGGTTACATCAAGATGCGGACTGCTTGTGGCGCCATCCTGTCAACCCTCCTGACGTTTCTGCGGCCAGCATACCTGTCACCGTTCTCTCTCTGGCTGCTTTTTGCTACATTGGAGCTGAACAACGTCCGGACGCCTCCTTCCAACACCTTATTCAAGGCTCACTTCAACGACGCCCGATCCTTCCCTTCGCATGTTTGAACTTCAAATTGTATATTGTACCGCTCTAACATGCGCCCGGACGGCCCTGCCCGGCTCTTCGTTGTGCCTGAGCATCTGCGTCAGACTGTTCTCGCCCGGCTTCATAATGTACCGACTGCAGGTCACCTTGGCGTGTCACGGACGTATGACCGCGCTCGTCGGCGCTTCTTTTGGCCTGGTCTATACCGTGACGTCTGCCGTATGTCGCTGCGTGTGATCTTAGTCAACGACGCAAAAAGCCGGCCACACTCCCTGCTGGTCGCCTTCAACCGCTTGACGTACCATCAGAACTATTCTTCCATCTAGGTGTTGATCTTTTAGGCCCTATTCCTACATCTGCTTCGGGAAACAAGTCGATTGCTTTACAAACAGACTACGCCACCCGATATGCAATGACACGGGCTCTTCCGACAAGCTGTGCAACCGATGCCGCCGACTTCCTCCTAGAAAACGTCATCCTTCACCACGGCGCCCCTCGACAGCTCCTCGGCGACCGAGGCCGCTACTTTATTTCTAAAGTTGTCAATGACATTCTACACTAGTGGGCGACTAATCATAAACTTGCTACTGCTTACCATCTACAAACAAACGGTCTAACCGAGCGCCTTAACCGCACCCTTACTGACATGCTGTCCATGTATCTCCGATGACCATCGCGACTGGGACCTTGCGCTACCGTTCGTTACTTTCGCTTTAATTCATCTCGCCATGATACCGCAGGCTTCTCTCCATTCTTCCACTTGCTTGGCCGTGACCCCACGTTACTTTTCGACACCGTTCTGCCTGCTAGTCTGAATTCCACATCCGAGTACGCCCGCGAAGCTATCCTCAAAGCACAAGAAGCACGCCATATTGCTCGACGTCGACTTGTGGAGTCGCAGGACAATCAGCGGCGCTTATATGACGCCCGCCATCGTAACGTCCATTACACACCGGGCGCCCTGGTTCTCCTTTGGTCGCCATCGCGAAGCGTTAGCCTCTCGGAGAAGCTAGTTTCATGCTACTCCGGCCCTTATCGTGTCTTGCCTCAAGTAACTGACGTCACGTACGAAATTGCCCCTCTTGAACCAACCGTGTCTCAGCATCGCTCCGACGTGGTCCATGTCACGCGTCTCATGTTGTATCACTCGCCCGCCTCCTAACCTGCACTGAGCCGGTGCTTCAGCCTCCGGGGGTCATGTGACACGCTGACAAAGAAGATGTTTTAATCATCGTCAGAAGCTAGGCTTTGCTCAAGGAAACATAGAAAAACACTTTGCGGACCTCTGACGGGACATCGGTGCCAAGATCACGGTACGACCTGTGCCCAGACATGTACACCCCGAAAACAACAAGGGCAGACGACAAGCGAGAGGACAATTCCTCATTAACCAAGCCTCGGCGAACCGCGAACGCTCAGCTCTTGTGGACGCGGCTGCATACGCGGGAAACAAAGTTTTCGCAGTGGCCGTTGTGGACGGCCGCGGATCCACAAGACATGCAGCCACGGTAATCGCAAGGAAGCCTGAACAGGCGGAACAGGTTGCGATCGCTGTTGCGTTCACCGACGACAAACTTAGCCATACCTACAGCGACTCCATAGCCGCTATCAGAGCTTTCCAAAACGGCATGGTCTGCGCACAGGCTCTCAGAATTGTTACATAGAAAGAGGTTAACAAACACGTCATAGACTGGTTCTCGGCACATTTAGGACCAAAGATCGGCGACGTACCCTACCTGAACGAGGCGGCACACAGGCTGTCAGAACTGTTACATAGAAAGAGGTTAACAAACATGTCATAGACTGGTTCTCGGCCAACTTAGGACCAAAGATCGGCGACGTACCCTACCTTAACGAGGCGGCGCACGAGGCTGCGCGCGCGCTTACAGACCGCGCTGCTTCACCCGACCACTCGAAGAACAAGGACGCCCCCACTACATACAATGAAATCACTGAACACTACTACCTACGACGTAGAGAGTATAGCACGCAACACCGCACGCTCACTCGAGCTCAAGCGGTTACACTCAGAATGCTACAAACAGACACATACCCCACGCAAAACAAACTACACCATTACATGCCTGAGCTCTACGACAAGTCTTATTGCACCAATTGCATTAGATCCCTTAACGTATATCATTTACTGTGGCCGTGCTCGCAAGCTCACATAAACTACGAACAGGACAAGCGCAAGTTTGAAGAAGCAATCCGAAGCGAAGAACTCGCTCCCCAACTCTGGGCCGTCCAGCAGGTCCACGACGCTGCCAGGAAACTCAACCTTCCGGTTCCGTCGTGGGAGACGCCCACTCCATGAGAGCCCAAAGCTCTCGTGGCCTGCAGGACCTCGAATAAAGTTGATTTCCTGACTGCCATCGTCGGATGAAGACGATGTTCTGGTCTTCGCGCGCTGTCTACCATCTCGTGAGCTGCTATTATAATTGTAAATAATCTGTATATACTTGTCCGACTGTTTTTAACTCCGTAACAATATCAACTGCATATAATGGTACATCTAAAACGGACGAAGTTTATATGTCACACTTGAATCTAAAGAAATTAGTCATATGTAAATACAGCTTTTGCAGGACCCTTGTACACAACGTAACAAATTCACGTAAGATATAGAATGACAAAGTAAATTTGTCTGCCTTCATTGATCTAGTGGATGCCGTTTACAGAACCGCGATATCCGTTCTTGATGCCGAGCAATTAATTTGTAAGCTTCGTGTTTCTATTCTTTTCAAGTTTCGAAATATAGAAAATATTTTTAACAAAATTCAGGCTCTAAATCGAACTTCCGCTTCCAACGGCCACTTTAATTTAACTTTCTCTTTCAAATGCGACACATTTCATTAAAATCGGTCTAGGAACCACTTCATAAAAATGTTCTTGCGTTTTCGATGTATTTGAATAGGCCACGTCAGAGTTGGGGCCCGAGTTAAAGCTTCCCCTTACGGGCCCCGTGTCGCAGAAAATCCGTTGTGGACGCCTCAGGCCTCGCAATAGTCATTCTGAACCCCAACAGCGCAAGCCCTCCAGGTGGCACATGCACTGTCTTAGGTTCATTACAAGGTTATGCCTCGGAATTTCAAAAAATGAGAGCTCATAAAGAAAAGTAATTAAAAAAAAAACCGACAGCGCATGTCTTTTGTGTTTTAGAGACATGGCCACGTGACGACCACGCGTCGACCCAGCCACCGTTAGTTGCGTGCGTCTCAACTACGTCCTGACGTGGCAGGCATTACAGCAACAGCTGCAGCAGCGTGGAAGTCGAAGGAGGAGGCAAATAAAACTTTAAATTAATGTTATGGGGATCCCATGCTCTGTGGGAATCGAAGCAAACGTTACTTTCTGTGCTGTTTGCTTAAATCGACGATACTTAGCGGTGGCAGTGTCGTCTTATATTTAATTTCTTCAACGTTTAGTACAACTCGAGAGTGGTGATTGGATGTGAAGTTATCGCGTGTGCACCACTGATCCACCTTTGTAGCAATTGCTACGAACGGGTGGATGTCTGATTTCCCCTGTATCAATTACTTCTCATTAATGCCCTCATTAGAAAATTCTTCAAGAGAGCCCTCGGGCTGCCCGTCAGAACACATACAGAGGACCTCCTTCGGCTCGGCATACACAACACCATGGAGGAGATGGCCGAGGCTTAGGAACGGGCCCAGCTAACTCGGCTGTCCACCACGCCAGCCGGCAGGCGTATCCTCGACGAGATCGGACTCGCACCAACCAAGAACTTGGCTGAAGACACCCAAATCCCCAGAGAAATAGGTAAGAAGATCGTGGTCGCCCCTTTGCCCCGCAACGTTCATCCCGTTCCCAACGCAGGTCGTCGCAAGGCAAGAGCATTTAATATACTAAAGCAAATAAACAAAGACAAAATCCCAGCAAGCTTCGTGGACGCAGCTGCATACCGAGACGCCAAGGCTTTCGCGATTTTCGTCATTGACACGCTGGGCAAAGTCATCAACTGTGCTTCCGTCCGGACGACGAACCCAGAGGTGGCCGAGCAAGTGGCCATTGCACTCGCCATGCAAGACGGTCGGAGAGACAGGGTGTATAGCGATTCGAAAGCCGCCATCAGGGCATTCCAGAAAGGCCGGGTAGGCCGGCAGGTAGTTCAAATTCTGAAAGGCGCCAAGCAGGGCAACACCTCCATGCACTCGATCCGTTGGTTCCCTGCACACGTCGGGGCGATTGAGGGGGTTCCTCTGAACCAAAACGAGTCTGCCCACGAGGCTGCGCGTGGCTTTACCGACCGCGCTGCCCTCGGATCGGGCGCCTCTCTCCCCGGACACAGAGACGCTCCTCTCACACACAACGAAATCACGAAATTCTTTTACTTAGAGAGAAGGGTTTTCCCCCCGCCTCACTCCAAGCTAAGCAGGTCGCAGGCGGTCACACTAAGACTTCTGCAAACTAATTCGTACCCAAATCCGGCGTCCCTTAATAGCATATATCCAGAGATTTATCCAAATTGTTCTTGCGTGGCCTGTGGTGAGGTAGCTACGTTGCCTCATATGCTCTGGGAGTGCAGGTCGCTGGGCCCGAAGTTCACCAAGGAAGAGTGGGACGCGCTCCTGCGAAGTCCTGTCTTTGAGGATCAAATCCTGGCTGTCCAGCGCGCCCGCGATCGGGCCGGCAGACTAGATCTGTCAGTCCCGTCGTGGGATTAGCCGGGTGCGCTTTTTATCGCGCTTTGCTGGACCAAATAAAAGTTTATTCACTCACTCAAATTACTTCTCTCCACCTTGCGGGTTTCCGCAGAACTACTACGTCAACAACTGATGTTTGCGTAGTACACAGCACACACAGGGGGAGGTGTTTGCTCAAGGCCTTGTTTTGCGGCATACTTCATAACCTCTGAGAGGGTTCAGCGTATTCATTGCCTCACATGGCACACTGCATCGTGGGAGAAGTAATAAACTTTAATCGAATTACGGGCCTACACATGATAAAATCACAATCAGAATATGACGTACGCCGTAGTTGAAGACTCCGGATTAATGTGGCACAATGGTGTTATTTTCTGGCGTTCTTAATTTTACCCCAGCGAAATGTGACTGAAGCGGTCGAGATCATACCCACGACCTACAGTAAGTTTATAGCCGGAAAGCTGTCGCGGCGGGCACAGAAGTGTTGATTTGATGTGTGACCTCTTCCGCAGTGCCGCATAGAACTTAGGTCGGCCTAAATGGGGCTTTATTCCACTTTAATGCGGCTTTGTTTCTGCATGCCCTACGTATGTTGTGCATGTGACAAGTTTACAATTTTGTTTATTTTTTATAAGTAGCACAGACGCACCGTACTGTACCTTGAAGTTAAGCTCATACCGTTTACGAGTGGCATTTCCTTGCCTTCTCACGTCACGTTTTTTCTATCACCCCTCTTGTATGGGAAAAGCGAGTATGGAGTGGCAATGCTGTTTTTCACTCATTTTGCGAGTGCCCCTGTTCTACCCATTCTCTGCCTCCTCTCTCTCCTCCTCTCTGCCATTTTCTCTAGCTTCCCTCTGGACTTGCACTGTAGTAGGTAAGTAAGCGCTGCAATTTCTGCAAAGCTCTTGCGGGGGGTCAAAGAGACTTACAGCTATCAAGAGGCTAACGTGGTGACACTCATGTAGCTCCAGAGGGCATCCTGCACATATGACGCAGTACAAAGGTCTAAACGGGCTTCTCGCGCCAGCTATCGTCTCTGCCCCACTCCTCTCATGTATACACAGTGTTTGAACCAGCCCTCGACGAGGTGTGCCAGACGACGTCTTGGCGGAAGCGGAAGCAGCAGTGCGGTGGCGGAAGCGGTGGCGGAAGCAGCAGCGTATGTGCCACTGCCACCAAGTACAACAACAACAATACCAACAGCAGCACCACCAGTGGGAAAGTTGACTGAAGAGACAAGGAAACCTACGCTTTAAAAGAATAGAAGAAGGAGAGTGTCTGGTACGCGTCCGTGGTTGCGATCCAGAAAGACGGCGAGAGCGCATAGGTTGGAGCTTGTGAGGCGCTTGGTCCCAGCTCATGAGAACTCTACCCAGTCCATTCAGCTCTTCCCGATGGCCTGTCACCTCCCGACAACTACACTACATGAACCATGGGAGAAAGGTGGTTGTGGGGGGGGGGGGGGGGGGGGGCGGAGGAGCGCGCTCTTGATGGGCGCCTGGACCCCGGCTCGCAAAGCCTTCCACCCGGAGCAACCTGTCTCCCCGAAGACCAGCAGCATCCCTCACATTGTAAGACGAAGCGTGTAGCATTTCGACAAGCAGACCGCTGCAGTACTCGGCCAGACGGGAGCGTCTGCGATCGTCGCTGCTCTACCTTCATCGTCCAGACCAGCAGAAACTTAAAACCGCTGAACTTTCTCTCCTACATTTTTTTCAAGGACAACCATGACTGTATATTTAGTATCATTTTCCACTCTGCTGAGCTCAAAGGTTGTGTTATGACATTACTCATTTGGCGTCAAGGTTCGGTGAATTATGACCGCTCCACTGCTCGTAAATATTTATTTTTGTTCAATATAAAATGTGTTTTGTGTTTGCTAATTGGCAGCTGGCTTTGTTTCTTCCTGGCACCGAGGCAATACCTCGGCCTGTTAAATAAGACATGAGCAAATTCGTTACAAATGGCGTCCGTGGCAGGACTAGACGACTGTAACTAAAGGACTTTCATTGTACAGCAAAAACTGGCACCACCGTAAATATGAATGCCGTGGAGTTGACCCGAATAAGAATAAGATTGGGACTCACAGAAGAACAACTGAAAGGATGCCTTCAGAAAATGTTGACAATGATCTGTGTCACGGCGATTGAAGTTGCATCAAGTGTTGCGGAAGAAGCATGCGAAGGGTAATACGGGCAACGAAGCTCCCTCACTGTTCACTGTTTCTAAGCCAGCCTACTTAGAAAAACATCGTCTGTTTCTCTCAGAAGTCACCGCGCCAGACCCAATGATTCTGGGTACTTCATCAAGTGATAGTAGTGAGAGCGGAGAAGGTGAAATCGACTCTGTAACGACCGTATGTAGATTACACATTCATTACAACCGCAAATTTACCTCAATAAACGTAGTCACTTATGCAGAATCTGAAGAAGCTAAAGATGCACGAAGGTGTCGTCTATTCATTGCAGAAAAGGAGAGGGTATTTTCGAGCTGTGACTCTGAATTACGATATTGGGGTTACCAATTCGACCAGTTTATTACCTGAGCACAGTGTCTTTAAAGAAGACAAAGTCAATGGGACGAACATTTTATTAAGCGACTACCATGTAGGACTCTACACGCGTTCCTTTGGTCCATTGCTATCTAACATCAGTGGCTGTTACGAGACTAGTCGGGGATCCAGATTCCCTTGTTTGTAAAGCTCATGACGCTTCTCATGTTGGCTGTTGCGAACGCTGGTCATGGTAATGGTCATGGAGTCAGAGCAGGCGGTAGCGAACCAAGGTTTCTTGCCACACAACTGCTTGAATAACGGAAATAATGGGGGCTGCTTGGTCATAGGTACCATGAAGGGGTCGTGGAATAAGGCGGGCTGGACTCGCCGCTTCAATCTCATGGCGAACGATACGTGTCACATTCTCTTGAAATGATCGTGCGGCGGTAAGAGCGGAGCAAGAGGACGTGGCAGGGGTGTTTGGGAGCCGGGAAAACTGTGTCACGACGCGGCGGCTTTTGGCTACCTAGAAGCGGCGGCATTCTTTGACGATGGAGTCGATGGTAGATACGTCGCTATAGACGAGCAAATTGAAGGCGTCGTCGGCGATGCCTTTTAGGATCTGGCCCACCTTGTCAACCTCGGTCATGTGCTCGTCGACGTTACGGGAAAGCGCGATCACTTCCAGTTAGTCCTGCACTTCCGGTCGACGACTGGACACGGGTGGCAAGCTCTTTTCGCGCAGCCAGTTGGCGCACCTGATGGGTTGCCGTATAGGCCACGAAGACTCTCTTTGAATATGTCCCAGCTGGAGAGCTCGACTTCATGGGTGTGAAACCAGACACGCGGTGCCCCGTCCAGGTAAAAGAACATTTTGGCAAGCATGATGGTAGGGTCCCAGTTGTGGCTTTGCGTAACACACTCATATATGCTGAGCCAGTCATGAACGTCAGCCCCATTTTGGGCGCAGAATGTCCCAGGATCACAGATACAGGGAACCGCTACGTACGTTGTGGATGGCGCCGCATGTGTATGTGGCGACGGGGTGGTTCCACCGGAACCCATGGCTGAGAAGACGACGGTGCGGCCACTTCGAAACCCCCCGGCGAGGACGCGGAACGTTCCACCTCCACTGCAATGTTACGAGAAGGACGAGTCAGTAAGCTGAGCAACTATTTCCAGGTTATATTTGCAACAACGGTTGCAGTGCTGACCGGTTAGATTCACCGCGCACGCGCAGTCCATTCTTCCTCCTTTTTTCTCGAGCGATGGTGCCCACACGCCTCGTTAAAACAAATACCACACTCGTGTAGCAGTATGAATGGCGTGACTCAGCTGCGTCACAGTAATGTGACATCCGTTTCCAGAGACGATTACCTGATGCAAAAATGGCAGGTGCTCCACATTGTGCTGAGACAAAAATAATCACCGCCGAAGCAGTCCGTACAGATGGTTAACCAACGAAACTGAAACGTGCGGCCGTGGTGTTTATCACTGGGTGAGTCTCGACGGTTCATTAAACAACGGCATGGTAGGCTGCCAGATCCTCGATACGCACTGGTGGTTTGCACTCGGTTGCGCGAACCTTTTCTCGTGCCTGGGCTGCACAATGTCACGGTGTAAACGACGTTGTTGATCGAAAGCTGCCTACTCCTCAGCAATACGTATGGGGCGTGGCCAGAGCCGGTAACTGCTGCGCGCGCGATCGGCTGCGACAACGAGCAATGACGTAACTACTGGTGCAGCCAATTGCGTGCCTCTCTTTCTTTTTTTTTGGGTATGCACATGGGGTGGCGCCGGCTGAGCTTTCGCGGTACAGGCGAATGACAGACGAAGTGAGGAATCGGCTAGCTATATACAGCTTCGCTGGAAAATATCCTAATGATATTAGTGTACATCTCTTCCGGCACTCAATGGTTGTATACCGGCTATATTGGCCGTTTTACAATAGCTAGGCGGCTGTTACAATCTTGACGCGTTATACTTGTGGTTGGTGTGCCATTTAAATGGATGTTTTACGCGCCTAAGTTTCATGTTACATGCCGTTATCAAGAAGTGTGCAGTGTCGATACATGTGTACAGTGTGTGTTGTTTCTTGAGATAGGGTTCCATGTGCTATCGTGAGCGTTCCAGTTATAGGTGAATATTTATGTTAAGGACTTGTCATCCGTTTCAAAGTGGGGGACTTATGATTTGATGCGCGCGAAGTAGCGATGCAGCGATCATCAAGGACACTTGCGAGATGCACTTGATTTTGCAGAAGGAGTCCTCTTATATCTGAAGTTGGCTTATGACACCTAACTGTATGACGAGAAGGAACATTTAGCATCACTTTCTAAATGTCGCCATTACTTGATGACATAGTGCTATTTGACTGGCACGGAGTGCAATGGCATCTCAAGTGTTCCAGTTTGCTGGCTTGTCTGTCCTAGTTTCTTTAATATGTGTGATGGTCTAGCCGACGAACATTAGAAATTACAACGTTGGAGGAGGTGAGGGAGAAAGAAAAGGTCAAATACATTTGTAAAGCAACAAAAACACGCGCGCAAGCACACATACGTACACCATCCATTTAAATAGTAGCCTTTAAAGAACCCCTCACCACACCCCATAGTAATCTTTGGTTATACGCTGCAAGTTGCTACGTGTCTTCTAGGGAGCGTTCTGCCGGAAAAAAAAAAGTTTCAAATCGGCTCATTATTAACCAAGATAGAAATATAGATAGTGTAGCGAACACACAATTTGAGGAAGGCAGCTTTACCGCAAACGTAGTCGCTTTCTCCACTTTTCCCGTCCAGCCTCCGCAAGTGAAATTACTTCCCTCCGTTCTCCCATAGCGGACCTCAATGATCACGTGACGCATAAGTCATGGGCCCCTCCTTCATTTTTTTTTCTCCTCACTTTTTTTGCGGCGCCGCGCACTCTTCTGACGGCTTCACGTGCGAGCTGTTGCGATTGTCTCGTTTCGGGCAGCACTTGATTTTCCGCGCTGTGCACGAGCAAACCTGACTTGCGGTATAAGTTTGTGCTACACGAATACTGAGGCTCACACAAGCGGATCATGGAGTATCATAACTCGCTGGAACACGGTATATAATGACATAGTTTCGGTGCCCGCGCGTGACTGCACCACGTGGAAATGCACCACGTGGACTGCACCACGTGGAAAGCAGACGAAGCGGAAGTGCCTCTCGCGTGCTTGGGTGTGCAGTAAAACAAAAACATGTAGACATTAGGTTTCCGTGTTTTATTATTTCTCTAAGCTTTAATTCGTTTGTTAAAGCAACAGATTAAGCACATAGGAGATGTTGGCTCGAATAATTCTCGAAGTCAAGTGCCACTACGAGCGACGTCACAGCGCGAACAATTGTACGTAGGCGCACAAGCGCGTGTACGCTATACTCCGGCTTGAAGCGCGGTGGCCGCGACGAGAAGGGAAAACGGCGTTCGGTTTGAAATTTCAGCATGAATTGATGTAAACGTAAGCTGTCTGCACTGTGCTTCATACATAGCAGTCAACGCTGTGAAGACTAGAGAGACTTCTTGCGGTGGCTTCGTTTGCATAAGGATAGAGTTCTGTGTTTATGGACCGCAATTGTGCGCAACTGTTTCTTATGTAATCTAAGTATTGAATAAAAGAAGTTTTATTCCTGCGGAACAACCAGACGTGGTATACGGTTGCTAATTCATTATTTTTAATCTTTCTAATCTTTGTTGTTGTAGCCGCGTTTTTTATTTGCGACCTGTCGCGAGGAGCCTTACTGCATGCTCGCCCGATCGAACGCTGTTGAAGCGCAGCGAAGCGTGGACCGAACGCGCGGAGTGATAAGCTTATTTGAACGAACTTTTTGCGTTGCTTCCACAGCGTTGACTGCTATGTACAGAAACGGAGTACAGGTAAAGATGAGCGTTTGTGCTCGGAGTCCTCTGTTTGAGCCCTGCCATTAAACAATTTCATTTATGTGAGATAAAGTAAACGTCTTTCCTACACACTTTTCCACGACCTTTTTCGTACAGGATATGTTTCAAAACTTTTTCCAGGGCCGATACCGGAGGTAGTTCACAATCGCGGCAACAACGTTACGTTACATTGAGGTATGACATCCGTTATTGTTTCGCACTTTTAAAATGTTGGTCTTCTTTCTGTGCCAAGGAAATAGAAGGTCTCGATATTCTGAAAAATTTGCTATCGCTAGGTTCAGAACGTGTGAGCTTTTGCATATCTCTAATATCTAGTAATTTAGTAGTAAGTAGATAAGCTGATGAGGGATGTAATGATAGTACAGGGTTATTCAGAGTAGTTCTCGCGAGACTGTCAGTCATTTCGTTCACGCATATTCCCCTATGACGAGACACCCAAAGTGATTTATTTAACTTTATCTGGGCAGGCACGGGAAAATGAAGTGTACGTAAAATGTTAGTACCGCTATTTGTTGTGAGCAAAGTACATGAATATAAAGAATCCATTATTGTAACTCCCATCGATATTAATGACTTTATGTAGGGCGAACATCAGAGCCAAAAATTTAGCCAGAAATGCGAATAAGTAGTGCGCATTTCATATTGAGAATGTCTAGTCTAGAGCAGGAGCGAAATTGGCAATTCCACATTTTTG
Source organism: Dermacentor andersoni (assembly GCF_023375885.2). Taxonomy (NCBI): domain Eukaryota; kingdom Metazoa; phylum Arthropoda; class Arachnida; order Ixodida; family Ixodidae; genus Dermacentor; species Dermacentor andersoni. The sequence goes on along the minus strand of NC_092824.1, from coordinate 30,925,841 downwards.
TCCACACTGTGAGGCGTCTGTTGCGATGATGGTATTTGTATTACTACTGAATAAATGATCTTGTAATAATCTATTTAACGTAATAAGAGATAAGTTTTGCATTGTTTGGGTAGGCGTCATCATAGGTGTTTCGTACTCTCCCGCACATAACGAACATGTGGCACCTACCAAATACGTACACTTAAGGGGATAATCGATGTGTCTACAAAGACAACTTGTAGCATATGAAACTAGGGCCAGTCTACTCCGAAGAATAAAACAGGCTGGTTAATGAATATGATTTTCAGTCATCTAATAAGGGATTCGTCCATATTTAAGAATGTTTGCACCTCAAAACCGAAATCTGGGGTGCTATGCAGGATGCGCCAAGTTTCTCGTTCACCCGACTTTTGCCCGAGTTTGCTCGACGGCAGTCAGTAAGGGGAGATAGCGCGGAACGTGCAAAAGCTACAAGCAAAAAACAATGTAGACAAAAAGCCGCGTATGACAACATGAGCGCACCCTGCGCGACACGCTGCGTCCACGTTACAAGCGCAGCTGCGCAACGAAACGCGCCAGCGCCGTGTATTGTTATCAACGGGTTATCGCAACTTAGCAATACCATGACTGTCACGCTGCCTTTCTGCACACTTGCCGTGAGCCGCTTGAAACGCCTTTCTCGGGCGCGTCAAGGGCATGCCTCCTCTTTCGGGCACTATCTTTCTATCCTCCATCGAATGCGAACAGGGACGCTATTCTGGACATTCCGCCATTTTCTGCAATGCGTGACGTAGGCGTGACGCAAACAAAATGGCGCTGGTGGACCTGTTTTGTTTACGTAACGTGACGCCAACTTGACGTTTCGCCTAAGAAACCGAAATGAAGGCACTGAATGTAGCGTTATCGGTAAAGCAAAACAGTTTTCCTCCGCAGTAAAAATAAAGCAGCTATCTCAAAGCGTATGATTATTCCGTAGAAAGCGCTTCTTGCTTCCGTCGTCTGCTGCGTACAAGCCGTCGTCTGCTTCAATAGCTAAGATGCGTGCCACCTGAAAATGGAATGAGTCATCGCATGTTGGCGCCAACGCGCATGTTTTCTTGCTTGAGACAACATACGCGACCTACCAGTGGTGATGCGCGCACTTTCTAGGCCACGTTATCGCTATCTCGTGAAACGCAATTGACTCAGCCCGACTCGGCTGGCTGATAGCTTCCTCGATCACCCGCACCGGTGCGCGCCGGGGCGCCTCGGTGCGCACTTTCATCCTCGATCAACCGCACCGGTGCGCACCGACCATCCTCGATCACCGGAAGCGCACCCTGTTGGAGCGGTTTTCCGTTGCCCCGTCAAGCACCGGGAAAATCGACGGTGCGCCGGGGTGCCATCCCAGCAAGCACTGCGGGACGTGCGACGCGCGCGCGCACTGCCGACTGCAGAACCGCGGACGCTCTGGCCCGATAGCTGCGCAAGCTGCGGTTGCAACGAATTTGACGGAGTTAGCTAGTGGAGATGTCGGCAATGAGAAAGGAAGCGCTCCTAGTTGCTGGAATCGATGAGCTTTTTTCAAGTTCGTCTGACAGCGAAGGCGAGATGCTGATCGACCCCGTCCAAAGACAATGTGGTGGAAAGCGGCCGAAAGTGGACAGGTTCGTTGAATGGGTCGTCAGGAACGGGTCGTCAGGATTAATTATAATATCCATTGGTGTTTGCTTGCAACCAGGTATGTCGGAGCACGCAGTTTGACAAGGTTCGAGTGCTTGCCGCAGATACTCAGCACCTGCAAACAATAAAATGTGCGCGCGCGCGTGTTCGCGCGCGTTATTCGCGCCAGGGGCAATGTAGCGCTGCAGGCAAGTACCCTGCACTGGGTCCAGTTTTGTCCTCGATGTTTACCCTCCGCAGTGCGCCACCACAGCGGGGCAAAGCGCACCATTCTGGTTTCGGGGCAACTCCGGGGCAAGGTGATCGAGGACGCTATGATAAATGGCCGAATATCACCGACAGCATCGCGCGCGCAAGAGATATCCACTAGCGGGACGCAAGCGCCGGCACTGCCATCTCTTGTTCATTTCGCTGGTTACTCGCACAGCGGGAGGAAACTTCAAGGCGCCGCCTTCCGTACATTTCTTTTTATAAATTAGAAAGAGCCCGTTGTCATAACTTTTGATTGTGCGAAAAGGCATTAATCTTAATTACAATACAAATGCAGCAGTGAAAAGTGGACAATATTCACAAAAGTTTGCTATATTCAACCAATATTATGTCGTATAAACGCGTTGTTTAAAAAATGATGGCCCCAAACACAAATGCCAACACCACCCGAGAGCGATGCAAATACTATGAGCACGCGTTATGAACAAAAGCAGGCACGTACGCAGGATTTTTTTTCGGGGGGGGCCCACCACCTCCATCATCATCATCATCATCATCATCATCATCCTGTTTTATGTCCACTGCAGGACGAAGGCCTCTCCCTGCGATCTTTAATTACCCCTGTCCTCATCCAACCGATTCCAACTAGCGCCCGCGAATTTCCTAATTTCATCGCTCCACCTAGTGTTTTGTCGTCCTCGATTGCATTTCCCTTCTCTTGGTACCCATTCTGTAACCCTAATGGTCCAACGGTTATCTAACCGGCGCATTACATGACCTGCCCAGCTACATTTTTTTCCTCTTGATGTCAATTAGAATATCGTCTATACCTGTTTGCTCTCTGATCCAAACCGCTCTCTTTCTGTCTCTTAACGTTATACCTAGCAATCGTCGTTCCATCGCTCTCTGCGCTGTCCTTAAGTTTTTCTGAAGCTTCACTGTCAGTCTCCAAGTTCCTGCCCCATATGTCAGCACTGGTAAAATGCACTGATTGCACACCTTCCTTTCCAATGATAATGTTAAGCTTCCAGTCAGGAGCTGGCAATGTCTGCCGTATGCGAACTCACCCATTTTTATTCTTCTGTGAATTTCCTTCTCATGATCAGGGTTCCCTGTGATTAATTGACCTAGGTAAACGTACTCCTTAACAGTCTCTAGTGGCCGACTGGCGATCCTGATCTCTTTTTCCGTTGCCCGGCTATTTATCACTATCTTCAACTTCTGCATATTAATATTCAACCCCACTCTTACACTCTCTCTGTTAAGGTCTCCAAACATTTCTTGTAACTCGTCTGCATTGTCGTTGAATAGAACAATGTGATCGGCAAACCGAAGCCTGCTGAGATATTTGCCGTCGATCTTTACTCCTAAGCCTTCCCAGTTTAATAGCTTGAATTCTTCTAAGCACGCGGTGAATAGCTCTGGAGAAATTGTGTCTCCCTGTCTGACCCCTTTCTCTATAGGTATCTCCCTGCTTTTCTTGTGTAGAATTAAGGTAGCTGTAGAACCTCTGTAGACATTCTTACGCGAAGGACGAGTCAGTAAGACGAGAAACTATTTACAGTATATATTTACAACAACGGTTGCAGCTCTGACCGGTTAGATTCACAGCGCGAGCCCAGATCGTTCTTCCTCCTCTTTTCTGGAGTGATGGCGCCTACGCGCCTCGTTCAAACAAACAAATACCACACGCATGTAGCAATATTTTCCAAGCTTTTTACGTAAGCGTTCTGTACTCCTAGATTACATAGTGCCTCTACGATTGCTGGTATCTCTACTGAATCAAATGCCTTTTCGTAATCTATATAAGCCACACAGAGAGGCTTATTGTACTCTGCAGATTTCGCGATAACCTGATTGATGACATGGATGCGATCCATTGTAGAGTATCCCTTCCTAAAGCCAGCCTGTTCCCTTGGTTGACTAAAGTCCAGTGTTTGGAGATTATTTTGGTAAATATTTTATATAATACAGGGAGTAAGCTAATGGTCCCATAATTTTTCAATTCTTTAACGTCTCCTGTTTTGTGGATTAGTATAATGTCTGCATTCCAGTTTTCTGGGACCCTTGCAGTCGATGCACACTTCGTGTAAAGCGCCGCCAGTTTTCCAAGCATTATGTCTCCTCCATCTTTGATTAAATCGACTGTTATTCCACCTTCTACTCCCGCTCTTCATCGTTTCATGTCTTGCAGGGCCCTTCTGACCTCATCGCTAATTATAGGAGAGTTTCTGTATCCTGTTCATTACTGTATCTAAGTGAGGTATCGTGACTCCTCTGGGTACTGTATACAGGTCAGCTTAGAATTTTTACGCTGCTTTTACTATATCTTCGAGATTGCTGATAATATTATCCTTCTTATCTTTTAGTGCATACATACATCATGGTTTGTCCTATGCCAGGTTTCTGTTTTACTGATTTCAGACTGCGTTCAGTTTTTACGGCTTCTTCAGCCTTTCTCATGTTATAGGTTCGAATATCAGTTATTTTCGCCTTGTTGATCAGTTTGGACAGTTCCGCGAGTTGCGTAACGCTGTGCGGCCGCCAGTCCCATATAACCGCGTAGAGCGCAGGACTCTGCAATTCTAGACGTACTGCGCTCAACTTTCGCGGTGAGCGCAGTACCCACATAAGCACAGCAGAGAAGTGGCTACGTGTGGCGGTTCGACCGATAACTGTAGAAGCGTCATTCAAAACAAGTAATTGTTCTCCACTTCCGGCGGCGTTTTCTCTACTTCCTTTTTAAATAAAAAGATGTTGCTCCATAAATATTCTCATAAACAACGGTTAACATTTTTATTATTCGCTTTTGCTTGCAGTTCGGTTGTTGCCTTGGCTCTCTCCCTTAGTAGATCGCTTAATTTCTCAACTCCTTGCGATTTTTGTTTCCAGTTGCCAATTTTGCACGAAAAGTGCTATACAGTTAGGGAAAAACAGACGAGGTAACGGGCGACATTGATCTTGCTTATGGGCTTAAGGGTTATTACAGGGTTTCATGATGGACGCTCTTTCACATTATTTTATTTGCCACCTTATCTAACCCATATCACGTGTATATGGTTCCGGGCATCTGCCAGCGTCGCGGCGAGTCGTAACTCAAGGAAATAATGAAGCAAAGGGATAAGTTAAGCGCAATTGGCGTTCTCTCCCGCCGCAACTCGTTCCATGAGAGTACAGACCAGCTGAGTAACAGCCGCATCCCTCTCCTGGTCCGAGGATCAGCCTAAACAAAGAAGGTTGAACTAACAAAAGCAACAGCTATGCGCGTGACGGTTGAATAGATGGTGACAACTGAACGCATCTCGAGTTAATCGCGCGGGTGCGGAATCTATGAGAAAACTGTCCTTCACATTGCAAGAGATGCCGATAACTACCGCCATCTAAAAGAAGTGAAAAAGGCAGCATAATGCTGACCGATGAAAAGCTGCCAAGTCTCAACATTGATCTGGCGGCGCTTTAGGAATGTGTGAGGAGTGGTGGCGTGGGTGGGGATGGGGGGGGGGGGGTATGCCACTTGATTTCGGGGGGGGCCCGGGCCCCCCCGGGCCCCCCCTTGGGTACGTGCCTGAACAAAAGATTTTCCTGGCGCCAAACGACGGGGAAAATGTGGCGGCACGCATTCCTCTCGGCTGCCATTGAATATGGCTTCTCATTAGCATAGTTCACGCGGCTCGTCGCAGCAAAAATTATGGCGAAAAATTTCAGCAATGGCGGCCCAGCGCAACGACACCCATGGTCAAAATAACGTTTACGAAACAGCCCTTCCTGTGACGCTCCTCACGAGATATTCCTTCAGCCAATCAGCAAGCTGGCATGGCGCATATCTTGGATCGCCGCCACATATTCGCGTGATTGCAGATGCATTGCACTGGCTTCTGCACGCTACGGCTCACATTCTTTTTGATGCGCTAACATCATAACATACCTGCCAAGGACCGAAATAATATATTAGTCCATAAAATTTGCAGCTCCACGTCAGGTTTCGTCATCTTGATGAAAACGCAAAATTGCATTTTGCAATACTTCCGCTTCCCAGCACAAATTTCAAAACACGTGACCTCTCGACAGCCAATCAGTGAGTAAACATGGCGGATAATGGCGGCCGCGCTGCCGCCATGCGTGTCCGGAATAGCGCCCCAGGGGTGCGATTTTGTAGAAATGCCTTTTTTCATGCCAATGCCTTTTCGCGTGACGTCATCGATTTTGGAAATTGTGGTTACGTAGGCACGACGTGTCCTGGATCGTCCAATCAGAAGCTCTCTTCATTGGCCGGATGTTTCTTTCGTGTTCTATTCTCTTTTCCCGGGGCTGTATAGCAAATTCCTTTGTAAAACGGCACTTATTAAAAGCGGACTTCCATGCTGCGTAAAGCAAATTCATTTTGTTACCTTACAACGCAAAAGCTGCCGCAGTCCAAAGAAATGCAAACGCAAGCGCTCCATTTTTGAAGCCGTAGCCACATAGTAGTCGGATGTGCATCCACTCCATACCGTTGAGCGCACGCAAAATGGCAACCTCTGTTTACCTGAACGACTGACAGCCCCTATCGTGTCCGTCTGAACAGCGGACAGCCCCTTGCGTGTCCGTAATGCCAAAAGGAGGATATGATTATGAGGCACGCTATAGTGTGGGACTACGGAATACTATTCCCCAGCACCCCTCACCAAGCCACATAGCAAATTTGATAATACGCTGGAAGTTGGAACGTACCTTGTAAGAATTTTTCAAATTAGTTGATTAATATCAGAGATGGAAATATTTGAAGCGGCGCGAACCTCTGATTTCAGGAGACGGCGGTCCCCGCCAACAAATCCACTCACTACAATTACTCCCGAAGCCAAATTCCTCCTCAGCGTTCTCTCATACCGAAGCCGGAGGATGGTGTGACAAATATGTCACGGGCCCCACCTTCTATATTTTTTTCCTCTCTCTCCGTCGTGTTTTTGGGGAGTGGTGCACTTCCGGTGACAGTCTGGTGCGCTAGCTGCTGCGTTAGCCTCGTTTCGCACAGCGGAAAATTTTGCACACACTGCATGAGAACACCTGATCAGTGGGATAACCACAAGCAATGATGCAGGCGCGACAGGATGAAAGGGCTCGTGAAGGCGGACGGCCACGGAAGACCGTAGAAATTAGGGAGATTTAGTTGGGCGTCCGCAACCACCCACGTGCGCAGGGCCCGAGGCTGTGTGTGCGCAGCGCAGCGCGCGCGCACGACACGGCAACAGTTGGCCGAATGCAAAAGCTTACAAGAGGATTGCTGACTTGCACGCGTAGGAACCAGTAGTGTGCTACTCAGCGCCGCCATATGCCACCTTCTGAAAGCGTGTAGCCACTATCAGCCGCCAGGAACTCGAACCACAAGCCCTAGTCATATATTCGGCAAGAGTGATATCAAAAAATGCGCTCTCGTGGACACGCCAGAACACGCGAGATAATTCCGCAAAAGCCACTGAGCCCGCAGTGGACGCTACGCAGCTTTTGAAAAGCTGCGGGCGTACGCAAGATAGCGTGCATGCTCCTGCGCACTGCGCATGCGCACTGACGCCTCCGCGGGTTTTCTGCGTACCCAGAGCTACTGCAGACGCCCAACTAAAACTGTCTATTGACATAGTTTCTTTCTTTGCGTGCGCGACTGCACGCCGCGAACACAAGCAGATACGGAAAAACCCGGCTCTTGCCACGATACAAAGTAAAGCCAAAACGCAAGGACATTCGGTTTCGATGTATTAATATTTCTCTAAACTATAATTCGTCTATTGAAGTAGCAGTATAAACAAATAACTGACATTGCCTTCAATAATTCTCGAAGCCACTTGTCACTGTGACCGACGTCACAGCTCTGCCCCGCAAGCAATGTGCAATATGCGTTGAGTCTCCTGCTAAGATAGCGGCGACCGCGACAAGACCGAACGACGTTCGGTTTGAAATTTAAGCGCTTCGCGAGGCGTGTAGTAACGTAATACTTTGCAGAGAAGATCGTAAGCGCACGTTGTATGCACTGCGCTTGTCAGCTCAAAATGGGCAGCCCTGGTGAGAGGCCTGTGAACGTGCACACAATGCACGGTACACTGGTCTTCTTGTATGTCGCCTCCATCGAAATGTTACCGCCGCGACCGGGATTCGACCCCGCGTCCTCGGGCTTGCACCGCAACGTAGTGGCTTGCTCCTCGGGCTTGCACCGTAGTGGCTTCGGCTTGCACCGAATCCACTACGCCACTACGGCGGGTATCTCCTCGCATCCACTCTGTTCGCATGAAAAGACGGCGCGTACCCTCACCGTCTTGCTCCCTCGCATGCGCGAGAAGACGCCGGCGAAACAAACTGCCATCGTTCTCTGCTCCGCCTCGCATGTTTTTCTTCGCGCCCACTGTATATGGCTCGCGGCCGCGCTCGTCTTGCACTTTGACTTTATACGGAACACCATGGCGGTGACGACGGTGATAGTGACGATGACGGTGGAAAGTCGTTTGGAGTGTCCATAGAATTGGTATTGAAATAAAAGGCGAGAAATGAAATACTGGTGGCACTGTCTTCTTGGGGTTCTCATGCCAGCTTACAGTGACGTCATAGACTGATAATCTCTATTCTGGTCTAATTAACTTCTCATGGGCAAAAATGAGTTCCATTGTATCCGAAAGAAGTTCGAAGGCGACTCAACCTTCAGTTGAAGTGAGATAGTGATTTACGGATGAAGGCTCAAAAATTTTGTTTTACGATGGCGATTATATGAACACTCGAGGCGCATTTCTGCCGTCATCGCGGTTCTCGAGGGCATCGCCGTCACCCTGAGGTAAAGTATAAAGTCCAAGGAATATCAGACCGTCGCCGCGCGCTGTGCTGTATGTGCCGGTGAAAGAGTGCGAGAGTCAGCCGACGATCACGGCTGAATCGCGCACGCGCAAGTGAGGAAATTGGGGAGGAAGCTCACCGTTTTCCCTCGCGCGCAAGGAACCAGGGGAGAAGGGGTGAGGGCAGAGGGCTGTATTGCATGTGGCCGCGCCATACGCGGTCACGTGCGATCGCGCGGGCTTTACCTTGAAAACAATATGCTTTGGGGGCAGAGTCTAGCTGGGCCGACTGCTTGTACCTTTGCATGTGCTTTGTTCTCACCGCTCAGTTTACGTTAAAGGCATCAACTGCCCGAAGGTCAATTCGCTCGCTGCTGCTTCCGCGATTTCTCACGCCAGCGTTTCGAGAGCAAGCGTCCGCGGTTATCGAGTGGGATGTGTGCATGTTTGGCTGTGCGCGCTGATACCATGATTTGCAATTTAGTTAGTAAGCGAGTTTTTACAAGTTTACACGGCCGATAAACATGCTATCCAGAATTACTACGGCTGTCTACTAATGGGCTATTGCAATTGATGCGTCGCCTATCGGGCGACTTTATCTACTTCACTATCTTCGAGATGTCCGCACAATTGCCGCATAACGTGTCCATTATACCATTCTTACCATTGGCATATTTATAGAGTTTGCGCAGGCTTTAGATTTTATTATACACCACACATTATTTCAAAAACTTCAACGATACGGTATAAGAGGCCTCGCAGAAGAATTTGTCTAGTCCTACCTCACAAACAGTTTGTGTCAATAACTGAACTAAAGTTACATTTAAAGTAAATAGTTTCAAGTGTCCCTCAAGGAGGCGTACTCGGCCCATTGCTCTTCAGCCTCTAGGTAAATGAGGTTGCATATATTCATGAAGGAACAAAGCTCATAATGTACGCTGACATTCTTAGCGCGTCTCTATCCTCCACCTGTCCCAGCAATTTAGTTCGACAAGCAAATGAATTTCTTCGAAAGCTGAGTATGTGCTGCATTCAGAACTTCAATTCAAGACAGATTGAGATAGTACTAATAAGACTCTTGGTGTATAATTTTCCTGCCATCAATTGTGGAATGACCAAGTTCACTTCATCGTCCACAAAGTTAGCCGCATTGTATGCATATTAGTTCGAAATACATATACTTTTCCTGCGGCACAAACGCTCTTAATTTATTATGCATTATTCTCCTCCCGTGTAAACTATTGCCATTTGGTATGGTGTTCAACAAATGAGTAGAACATCAACGAACTGTTGCAACTAAAAAAAAAAATTGCGTATTATTGAAAAATTACCATATACAGGGGCAACGGAACCTGTCTTTGAAAAGCATAACCTTTCTAAAGTTAGCAAGTATATACCCAAACTCTATGAAAGAATGTTTATCTCAGTCATCGCAGACCCTGCGAGACATTCGCCGAAATAACACATTTAGAACAATGTCAATCTGCGCGACTTACTCGTCACACAGAAATGTGGAAAGTTTTGCGGGCCCAAAATAATTATGGCAATGAAGTGCTTCAGTGTTGCTTACTAAACATTTCAATAGTTTCCACGATAGACGCATAGAAATTCGCAACCAAACTATGTCAGATGTCAAATTGCTCATGAACCGTCAAGCCTAGTCGTTATTTTCCACCACTCCCTAACACATTCGAACACTGCATAAATATGACCACGTTATTTGAAGAAAAAAAACTTATGGGGCTTTACGCGCCAAAACCACTTTCTGATTATGAGGCACGCCGTAGTGCATGACTGCGGGAATTTCGACCACCTGGGGTTCTTTAACATGCACCTAAATATAAGTATACGTGTGTTTTCGCATTTCGCCCCCACTGAAATGCGGGCGCCATGGCCAGGCTTCGATCCCATGTCCTCGTTCTCAGCAGCCCAACACCGTAGCCACTAAGCTGCCACGGCGGGTCACGTTATTTGACGTACTCCTGAACTGCTTTCTTTGAAGCTACAATATCATCTAGAAGCTTCCATTATGTACATTTGTTTCCAGTGTATTTCAATCCATATTGATCTGTTGCTCTGTGAAAATGCTTCAGCACTTCCCTATGACTTTAACTTGAAGCAATCAGATCATTTTGAAGTTTTCGTTAATACATTTCGTCAAGGTGCTTATTGACTGGGGATACGTAAGGAATGAGAGGTCGAACTCGGTGCGGTAGTCAAATTCCTACGAGCAGTCAGAACCGGACCCGTGCGTCAAGCGCTGGTGGTGCGCATGACTGACCGGCACTTTTTCGTAACATTTCATACGCTGGAGATGCGCCGGGCTAACCAGCGCTTCTTCTTCGTTACAATTTTTCTCTCTACTGTCATTCTTATTCCGTATTCTATCTGTACGTGTCTCCCTCTGAAGTTGCCCTCTGTTGTTGCTTGTGCGGGGGTCCAAGACCCCACAAGCTGCTTGCATGAAACTTTTACCTCGACCTCCTCCATCACAGAAAATGGGAAATAAAGAATAAACAAACAAAAACATCGGTACCTTGCACTTTGTGAAGAAGGATGACCAGTGAAGCTGTGTATGTAGGCCCCTTAATGGCGAACTGCACAGGGTCAGCGCGGCTTTGCAATATCTTCGAGATCGTCCCGCGTATGGGGACTGCTTAACGCCTGCTCCACCTCCGCCGCGAGTCTGCCCGGCATTGCACTAGCTTCGGAATCGGCCCACGCGTGGGGAATGCTTAACGCCTGCTTCACCAACGCAGCGTGCCCGGCCGGTATTGCACTATATCCGGGATCGGTCCGCGTACGGAGAGTTTAATGATTACCACGCCAACAACGACACGAAAATTTCATTTCACCGCAGAGGTATACAGCTTCGCTGTAAAAAAGAGTCACGTGAGTAACACATTGTATAAACCAAGAAAAGACAAATCGGACAATTGCTGCAAGGTACGTGATGTAAAGCCATCGTTGTTAGGTGTTTGAGCACTTTTTATTGGTTTAGGTGACAGCACTGCAAAAGACAACGAAGTGCTTCCAAAATAACTAGCGTCATTATGCATGACAGAAAGAACACCATAGGTTGGAGAAGGCAACGCAAGTCACGAGCAAAAATAAACGGTTTCTATAAACGTACGCTTCTATATAAAAGCTCGGGCCTACGTCATCGGTATCCAGACACTGAAAATTTTATCGAACTAAAAAAATGCGTCACAGAGTAGGCCGACGCAATGACAGGCTGGTGAGGAAGCTGGGCGAAGGTTCAAATGCGTTGGTTTTATTTGCGAAAATCGCCGGGTTTTCGCGACCGTGCGAGATGCGGGGCTTTCCTGTAGCCAAATAGGCCAACCAATCACAGCGGAGGAGGCGCGCTTCATCAACGCTCGTTGCCATGCATCGCCACCAGGTGGCCGGTACTTCTTGTTGCGAAGGAAGTAGGCATCATTCTACAGGAAAGATTCTATGGTCCAGAGCCCAGAGTGTTAGATTATCTGAATGCACCGAACTGTCAGTGGTGACTACTTGTTCGCACAGCCAGCAGAAAAAATTAAAAATAAACGCGATGACAACTATACACACTGGCCAAGCAACAAACGCCGAAATGCACGCAACAACATCGTCACCACGCGACAACACTTCCGTCGACTGTAGCGGCTCTAGAAAGACCTGGAACAAGCTACGCCCGCTTTCCGAAGAGGAATTCGGGAACTAAACATGTGTGAATAAACGTTGTCTCGACTTGCATTCATTCTGTGTATTCGCTTATTGCGCAGCACCTTTGAATATCTAAACCGGTAGGCATAGTACTTACCTTGAAACAAAGAATCAATAATAAACACTTATTCATGCCTACTATTCTTGGCCGGGCGAAAGGTTTGCATAAATTTGATTTGATAGCTTGGCGTAAATATAGCACGCTTCATTGGGGCGCCTCTTCTATTGTTGGGATGTTAGCACTTTGACATCGAATAGTGGCGCACTATCGTCTCCATTTTTCAGATGGGCTTTACGGTTTCATTCGAGTTGCCCAAAAGCCCAACGTTTTGTAGGTTGTCTTTCATCTTTGGCACAGACTGCGCATGCGTGATGGTTCAGCATCGTTCTGTCTAGAAAATTCGCTAGTACTCCAGAGCATCAGCATCAGGCATGAGTGAAGAAACAAGCAGTGGACACCCGCCTCCCGCGTATGCCTTCTGCGAAGAATCAAACCCGAGCACAAGCCGTGAAGGCGCCCAGGGTGCTTCAAGCACATTCGATGATTACAATACGTCAGTATTCTCGGTTGTAAAACTTCCATGGAATAGTCTGACCTGTAGAATGAACCTGGAATGCATGCTTTGACAGCCATGCATTTTCTCCCATATCAAAGTAGACGCTTTCGCCGACAACTCCTAGGCAGCGCACCTGCGGCTGCGTGTTATCACAGTAAAGACGAGTGCCACTACTTGAAGCAAATGTTTTCATCCAAGTATGTGTTTTTGCTTGCGTCAGTTCATCGCATCGCTTAGCTGTAGCATTAGGCCAATGGCTAGGATGTTGCGCTGCTGACCTCGACGTCATGGGTAATCTTCCACGCACATTGGTCTATCACCACTGAATGTGAAATGCAAGAAACTTCAGTTACTCGGATTCCTGGGCACCTTATAGAAACCAAGGTGGCGAAATTTATATTTGAGATCCCTGCAAGACGCAGTCATAATGAGACCTTGGTTGGAAGCGTAAACCACCAAGATATAATGATATCCGTGCTTCACGCTTCCTTCGGCGGTCGAGTGAGCATAATCTAGGAGGCTCGCTAAATAGCGCACAAATATCCCGATTTGCCGAAAATGCAAGAAATATGTGGTGAACTGAGTATATTCATTTCGAAATTGTTGCTGTTACTTGTTTTTCGGGAAATCTAATGGGTGTGATTGAAGAGAAGCATCACATGGCTCCTAATTGAATGCTGTATTTATTTTTACGGCATGTGAGGCCAGCCGGAAAGTGTTATCTTGATGCCTCGACGCCCGCGTCACTTTGGTGCAAATGCGAACAGCCGCTATAGCAGAGCGTGCGGACCCAATCGTGAAAGGGCGAGAACAATTGCCACCGCAAATTTCAGGAAGCCTGGCCGCAAATTTTCAGAGCTGTTTCGGACATGACTGGGTGACCAATATGGCCGACTGGCGCTGCTCCTCTACGAGAGCTAATCTGACGTAGCTAACCGTAACATAAGGTTGCCTTACTTAACGCATAGTCTTAAGCTCTCGGGCACCATTCACGCGCCATGCTCATGGCGATGTTTACTCGCGGACAATTTTTCTTTGCTATGAAGGGAAAATTACAGCGGCGTAGCTTCGGCACATGACTGTACTCGTACGCAATGTAGTCTGGGCTCTGCACTGGTTTCGGTTTCGCAAACCTCTCATAACTTCTTTTGTGATGACAGATACAATTAACTCGGCGTGAATCAATGTTTATTCACATCCGATATGTGCTAAGTTATTAACAGCGAGCCTGTCACAGCCTGCGTCAGAGCTGCGAAGCAGCCATATGGCATCGGTTAGGACTTGGACACGCAACCGACACTGGCGTCGGAAGAGCCGGCGCATCAGTCAGCTCTCTCGCTCACTCCTGTGTAGTGCATGCGGAAAGTTGCGATGTCCACATGGATACGCTGGGTTTCTGTGTAGACGCTGCAAACACTTTTTTTTGTGTGTGTGCTTCAACACTCTTTTATAGCTGAAGTTGGTTAACGGCCTCTCAGGGAGTTGATTGGCTGGACAGCAGGCGACAGAGTCTCGCCGGAACACATGGGCGCCATTTTGCATTTGATTAAAGTGCAAGCAGTGCAATGGTTTGGGGTGTGCGAAAACTCGAAAGACAAAAACAAAAATAAAACATGTAGCAATAGTTAACTGGCGAATGTTATGTATCGTTTCAAATTAGGTGCTGTTAAAAAACAAAAATAATATTGTTTTCTATTTCCCACGTAAGAAAACGTATACACAACTGTGGCAGTACTTCCAGTAGCGGTGAAATAGCTACCGCTTCATAGCCAAGAAAAGTTGTCCGCGAGTATAGAGCGAGCTCTTTCCTATTGACTATCATGATGTCGTAGTTGTACACACGTATAAATGCTTCATTTGACGGTGTTGTCTAAGCACTAATCATGCATGTTAAACAGAAAACGCACATTTGCACAAGCTGACACTGAACTTGTTCGCACTTACCATTTATCGGATTGCCTGACGAAAGCATTTTATTTGTTCGTGTGTTTTTGAGAAGCTTGTTCTTTTACCAGCGGAACTCAATGTCATAAGCATACATAGTTCTCTATCGTTTTCCAAAGAGTAAACTTAGATGCTTTTCATCGCAGCGATAAAGAAGCCGGAAGTTGTACTAATCATTATTTAAACCTTTAGCAAACAAAGAGCACACAAACTTCAGTTTGGATTCAGGAACGCATGTTTCGATTCCGACAGGAATGATCAACTGTCCTAGCTCTGGTCTCTTGAGCTCATATTTTGAGGAACATTATCGATGAGCATAATTTTACCGGCTCGATATTTATCGATCTCTATAAACCATGCGACACAATATACGAGTTCATACTCTTTGAAAACGTTTAATTGGCATTGGTGATCCTGCTGTGCTACTCTTGGTTTTGCATAGCAGATTTGAAATTGTCAGCCTAGCTGATCCTGTCTCGGATAAGATAACAACTGATTTAGGTGTACTCAGTTTATTCGGGGTCCTCTGCTCGTTCTCATTGTAAAAATAATATACGTAACTATCAAAATCACGCCCAACTAACACTACAGTGGTTTCTTGATGATACTATAAATTCTATTGCGTTTCTGCATTCATGTCGAAACTTCACTCTGATATTGCAAACATTTAAGAACAGTGCAATTAAAATTAACTGCACGTAAATACTCGAAAATGCTGTTTCTTTATTTTCAACTGTGACTAAAGTCTAATAAGTAGCACACCTCCTGTACGAATTGGGCACCATCCATTCTCCAGGAATGCTTATGCCAGGTACCGTTGAGTCAGGTTACACTGCAATTTTATATTCCCTCATATAGAATGTGAAAACGAAAATAGCTTACGGCATGCAAAAGTCCTCATCAGAGTCGATTCTCATTTCAACCTTAACACACTCATTCACTGGCTCATTCATTTACGTATCTATTCTGTGGCCCCTCGAGCGAAAGAGATTTAAATGTGATATTGGCTCTCTTGAAGTCAATCAAAATCAAGTCTCACGGGTACTAATTTAAGCTCCTACAATGACGTGCTACACAACTGCTCCGAACTAGTGACACCAGCACCGTATCTCTGCTATTTGTTTATAATTTGGACATATTCTTTCAAGAGATGCTAAAGAAGCAGCTTCTAATTGACCTAATTACAGAATCGTCTTCTCTGCATGCAAACATTAGGAGATTTGCGCGTAACAAGAAATTTTATCTTGCCCAAAGTGTGCGCTAATGATGATACATAATATATTTCATTTTTCTTGAACTTTGTTGTGAAACTCCTTGGCGGAAGGTATGTGTGCAGGACAACATATAGAATTTAAAAAAATAATCCTAAGATGTTCTTGATCATACTCCTCGAATTCATGTACGTATTCCTTGTGCTGTCTTATATTTGTTCTACATTTATATGACCAGTATATTAATAGCATGATTCTGCTTAAGTTTGCTGCCGTACAGTCATTCCGATCTGCACCTCACTCTGAGTAGGGGCCCCAATACAGTATTTGATTATGGCGCGTCCTCTTGTACTCCACATCAGTCAAAGCATGAAACCACTTTGTGAAACAATGAACTCTTGAACAGCGTAGAGAGAGGTATAGACAACGCGAGCACTTCCCGCAATCGTTAATTTGACAAGCATCACATACGTTTATAGGAGACAAACAGCCAGCTTTCTCAAGTGCTAGTACAGTTTCCTAAGACATGATGGGAAGCGTAAAATATATGAAAGCTTATATAAAAATATAAAAGCAGCAAGTAATGCTAAAACTTAAGTTAAGTTAGTTAATCGCGTGATCTTGAAACCTAAGTTTCAAGATCACGCGATTAGACTATACTGCCGTACCCTGCCGGCAGCTCCCTGCGAGTGTTTCCATTTATTCTTTAGAAAGGTCAAAAGATGGTGCACTTTCGCAGCCCCCCCCCCCCCCAAACAAGTGACTGTCGTCACTTCTATCATCTGTCGTGTGGTTTGCGTGTCACTTCGTCTTTTCATGCAGCACTCTGCATAGTGGGGCTCACACCAACAGTTTCTACAGGAGGAGGGTAAGGTGGTCCCCGGTGCCGTTTCGCACATTGTTTGCGTGCTCCAGAAACCTGTCATTCGTGCACGGCCCCACAAGCAGCTCCAATTTTCGTCTCATGATAACGGCAGCTGATAAACAGCGTTGTTATCGCATTTAACAAAGCCTTCCTTGTTGTTTATTTGGCCACCTGGCTTGGTAGCTTTGCGGTAAACGGCCCTGCACAGATATGAAAGCTTGTTTGGCGCAAAGACGACCTTCATTTTGGCGCCGTTCCCAATCTTATTTAGCCTGTGTGAGACATCGTGAACATATGGTACCACCGCGCATCTTTTTTCTTTTATATTTTTGCGTTCACGCAGTTTCTGCGCATATCAGATTGAGAATACTGGCGGGCGTGTTTGAAAAGTTTTAGCAAACCCATTACTACAAAATTAGCGGTTGGCCTACCTTACAAAATCTATTATTGCTCATGATGAATATAAGTATGTCAATACCGAATACTTACCTGTAGAATAGTTTCTTGAAATACCTTTTTTTATTTGGGAGTCGCGTTTGCTCAATGAGATGAAAACATCCTGCTTCAGAAACAAGATATTTTTATTGATTCTGCTATCACGGCCACATTAAGGGACCTGTATCTCGCCCGTGTTAATAGAACATTGGAAAGTCAGTCAGATCGTTTAAAAGTTGAAAAAATATTACGGTATTTTGGCGATTATGCTAGTCTATACTACTGCAGGTGGTTTCATCCCAGATGCTTCAACTTTTCACTTAGTACATGTCTACGCTTGATCATGCATGAAACGCTGGAGTGAAATTGTTTAAGATTCCTAAATAAACGGCTGTGCTTCATAAGCGACCAATTTTAGTAGCTGTTTGAGCCCCGATTCAATTATCTATAGCTGTCGTTTTCGTGGGGTCGCTCTGAGCTCTTGAAACTGTGCACCGACAAGTCAACTTTAATGAATGTACTTCATCGCTCCTGCTTTCACAAGTTTCTCAGCAGTTTCAGTGCAGTCTGACGACTTTGAAGATGCCGGGTTTCCGCAGTCGCTGATGACCTCTGTGACCGAACCTTTGCTAAAAAATGCGGAGAGTTGGTTTTGTTAGTTATTTATGAATATAGGCACAGCACACAAAATTACTGTATTCTTCAGTGTGATATACATAATTTCTACACGTACTCTCTACATTTCAGTGGGCCTATGGTCACTTGCTGGAAACTTTCAAGCATGACCGCCTCACCACATCTGTTAGCCAGAGAGAGAGAGAAAATTATTTGCAAAAAGGCAGACAGGTAAGCCTGAGCCTAACTTGTCGTTGCGAACCTTCCACCGACCCTCATAAGTACAAAACATGGCGGCGCATCGGCAGTTCATGAGGCTCAGCGCCATCTTTATGATGAAGAACACATCAGGCGTAAAAAGAAAATCTGACTCCCTTTTCGTTAAAAACAGGAGTGACGTCATTCTTGCTTTTAAAGGCGCGATATTTCTTTAGGTGGCCTTCAGTTGGCGCTATATTTCTAAAGCCCCGCAGTTCGACATCGATGGGCTTTTCGAGCTTTTGGCACTGAGAGCCATGCCGCAGAACGCGAGGCTACGAGCGCCGAAATGACACCCACGCAGAGAACATAACTTTTTTACAGGCCAAAGTAGCTTTGAGCGTTGAGTGCTGGTAACACTGTCGGACGCACAGCCCGTAGGTCAGGACACCCGCCTCGCAAACCCCGCGCGGCGAAAATTCAGACAAACACTCAAAGGCAAAAAAGAGAGATGGATAGCAAATGATAAATGATAAGCAGGGAGGTTAGCCAGGAGTGAGTCAGGTTGGCTACTCTACAATGGGGAAAGGGAAAATGTGAGGAAAAGATTAAAAGAGGGCAAAGCTACACAAAGTGCTAGGGGGGGGGCGTGTAATAGCAGGCTTATTTTTACATGCGCGCCTTCAAACGCTCCTTTACATTGCTATTGATAGCTGCGTTGGCACCTCCTTTTTGTAGTGGGCACTGTAATGGAGCCATTTCTTGTTAAGGATAAAGTAAGAGAGCTTTCATTCGTTTCGTCGCTGCACTTCATTCCATTACTCGCCAAAAGCACCCCGTTACATTCCCGTACAAAATTGCTAACGAACCTATACAAGGAGTAACATCTTTCAAATACTTAGGCGTTACTTTGTCCAATGATCTCTCATGGCATGCACATACTACAAACGTCATATCATTGGCTAATAGAACTCTCGGTTTTCTTAAATGTCACCTTCGTAACGCGCCCCAACACGTCAAATTACTAGCCTATAAGTCATTTATCCATTCAAAACTAGAGTATGCATCAGCCATATAGTCCCCGCATCAAATATGCCTCGTAGATCACCTTGAAGCGCTACAGAATCGTTCCGCCAGATTTGTTCACTCATCTTATTCTGACTAAGTTAGTGTTACCGCTCTCAAAGCGGAATCTGGGCTGCAAGCTTTATCCCTCCGCCGACGCATAGCAACACTTTGTCTATTCCATAAGCTTTATTATTCATCACTTAACAGTGCGCCTTACCTCACACCACCCGCGTACATATCTCCTCGCACTGGTCGGCAACTGCAAGTTTCCCGTACACGTGTGAGAACTATTAATTTTTCAACAAATTCTTTTTCCTCGTGCAGCCAAAGACTGGAACAGCCTTCTTCGCAATATCGTCGTTCTCACCTGTCTATCATCTTCTTCTGCCAATGTGACTGAGTACCTGTTGTCGCAAATTTGAGTGTTTTATTTATTCGTTGTGTACACCCAACCCTTATGTAATACCCCCTAGTGGGGTCTTTAAGTTAAATAAATGAAATGAAATGAAAAAAATGCTTGAAATATATCAGGAATTTTATTTTTGTTGAATGACATCAAGTAGCGAGACTTTTTCCATAAAACTGGTTTTTATTTCTGAATGTTTGTTTCATCCTTATACAGCCGCGCTTCAATCGCTATTCCCCTAATTGCCCTTGGAAGTGTCGGTGACAATCTGTTCTGGACTGCTTTGGATCTACCTTGCAAACGAAACAGGAGGTCATAGACACAACAAGGGTTGGTACTCGGGGGGATGTGTTCGTTAGTGCACCATTTGATGAGCTTTCTGAAGAACTAGATTATCTTAACCACATCAAAGGGCGGCTCGGGTGGGTTAAGTGTGATGGCAGTACAGAAAAATCTGATTACCTTGCAACATAGCACTTTCCTTACTTGGTTCTAAAATCATTTGCCGCTTCATTTCATTCATGCTTGACCATTCACGCTTCAATCATTTCATGCTTCATATCATGAATAATGAAATTGTGCAAATGCGCCTTCGCAAGGCGCTTGTTTGTGTCTTGCAAATGTGTGAGATGTCTTTGATAGTAAACGATCACTGAAAGTCAGCGTTTCGTCTGCGTCTGTCTACACTTTCCAGGTGTCTCTTGTGCGCTGCAGGCTAAATCACAATACCAACGTACTCGAACTTATATTCTTTCTAATTATAACACTTTACAGTAGTCTTTACCATTTGCGAAAAGTTGCGCTAGCGCGTCCCTTACAGTTACGTTCTTTGTAAGCCTCTTATCAGCAACTGCGCCTTGTTCCTCCCTCTTTAACGCTAAACTGCGTCTTTCTGAGAGGCAGCTGAGAGTGGCATATGTAAAGCAAACTTAGTGTCGCTTTCAACGATATATTTATGCGCTGTAGGCTTCATTCCATTGGTCGTCGTCAGCCTGTTCACAAGCGTTCAAAATGAGACTTGCCTAGGAGACAACCATTGATTCTGTATACTTCAGTGGAAGCCATCTTGGCTGTTTTTCAATTCGTATTTTATGTAAGATACATTCACTTTATCGTAGTGCCGGAATTGGTCAGTTGTTGAACTTACATTAAAAACGCTCATATCAGCATGCTGTTAGTAAATTCCTGCAGGAACGTATGAAAGAGCATTCCCGTTCTGCAGAGTTCCCGCTATCGATTCTTTGAGGCCTTAATCTATTTTATTAAGGAAATAGTTTAAAATATTCCCAAATATTCTCTGCAGCCTATTCATTGTGCCGCACGATTTATTGACGCACTGACAAACGTAGAGCACAACTTATGTAGGTAAATACAAAGTCCCAATCAAACTCGTTGTAAGCGAACTAAAAATGTTAAGTTGATACAGTTCTTGCATCTCAAGCAGGCATTTCTACTAAGGTTGGTGAACTCCATACTCCAGATTTTGCGTCAAGAGGGTCATTCACTCTATGCTAGCCGGAAAGTGAGAGTTTATGTCAAATAAAACAATAAATGGATCACATTCGCAAACAAAATACCAGTTTCGTTATTCCAAATTTAGTTTTGACCAAAACATTGTTCAGATATATTCTGCCTTACCGGGACGCGAAGAGTGGGAGACCAATACATATGTCTAATTCCAGGATTTGTGACGTCTTCTTCGATGACCCATGGAACGCGTTGAACAGCCGGGCCGATGCCACGGATGTCAAAGTTGAGTACGGTCTGGCTTTCCACTATCGTTACCACTTGCGAAGACATCAAACAACACACAGAGGAGAGAACATTTACGTGGATCACGAAGGCGGTGCACTTATTGCTAATAAGGACACCTTACCAGCGTCTTCGGGTCGGTTTCTGCTTGTGCAGCCTTAGTGTGAAAGGCATACCGATTAATTGAGTGCTAATAGAGATAACACTACACACAATCTGCGTGCCTCAAGTTTCCGAATGAATTTATTTTGAAGGCAATGAATTCATAAAAGCAATGGAAGATTGGCCATTTGTCTGAAATATGCCCTTGGAATGCGCTCATAGTCGCGAGCCTTGCATTGCATAGCAGGCCAATCACATGTTTTATTCGTCAAGTTGTATGCTTTCTCGAGCAGTTTGTCGTTAAGGCGCCCCTTCCCAGGCGCCATTGCAATCTTTGTTTATACACTGAAAATTATCAGCCGCCGTCAGCGATGCGTATTATTAAGACAATTTTTCAATCTCTTTATCGGAGACGATAGACGTGAAACTGTCCTGCTGGTGTGCCGCGAAGAAGCGAGTGTAACCGTGTACAGGCACTCTACGCTTTTTCCTCGATTAGGACTGGCGTCAGCAAGCGGTGCTCCTTCTTCGCCCTCTCGCAGACAGGAGCCGAGGGCCTACGTCACGTTAACGTAATGAGCCTCTCCTCCATTTTATTCCGTATCTTTTTTGGCCGCACAACACATCTCCTTGCGTGTACAGGCATTGGATGATCAACTGAACTCGCGTGCTATGGGTTGTGCCGTTGCAAGCAGTTCACATCGCACACAGATATCCATTTGTGGGACCATCAGTGCCTCTCTCAAAGCACGGCTCCTTCAAGAGGATAAGCACGCGGCCACCTGTGGAATATTGCAACTGTTTATTACAACTTTCTTTGTGGACGCAAACCACTTTCCTCGCGATCTGCGACAGGTGCAAGGCACGTATACACGAGATTGCACGCGTCTGGAAGCGTACGTAAGATATAGGCTTAAGAGCTGCGTTCTAAAAGACTTTGAACAGAGCCTCTACAATTCAGCAAGTCCGCTCCGCAAACAAATATTATAATTATGTAAACTGCATGGCTTAGACTACCTATAGCGGTCAACTTCGACTTATGAATTGACAACACACAAAAATTACAAAAATGTTTAGGAGCGTTTTGCAAAAGTACTAACTACAACGTACTGGTATATTTAGATATACCAGTATGTTGTACATTTAGATTAAAACTACATAAGGTTTCCAGAATTGTGATATCTTTTTGTAGCGCTATTACAGAGCAGTAAGCTTGATACTGTTTCTTCAACAAAACTTTTCGCATCCAATATTTTTCATAAAGATGTTCACAGCCTAAAGAAAGATATAGTTTGCTTCACGGGTCAGATTTCATTTTCTTGCGTATTCGATAGGTGCCGTGAAAGTTGGTGGAGGGGTGACCGAGAGAAACGACATCTCTGTTCATCCATACTTACACAACAGCCTCCGAGCTGGAACTTCGTTTTGTGCACTGCCAAATAAGGCTATACAATAACGAGAAAGCGTCCTTCTTGGTTACGGCAAGTTTGGTGTACGCGAAAGCCAGCTCACTGAACTTGCCATCTCACCGATTGTCACCTTAGTGAAGCATGGAATCCGCTTTTACTGGAAATTAAAAGCGCATATACAACTTTTGCAGTGCACTAAAAATAGTTACCTGTCGTCTTTCGCTTAGAACACAGTCATGTTGTATTCTCCTGCATTACACACAGCGTACTTATATTTAGACAAGTCAACATTCCACGGATTTGACCGTGATTGATTCTTTCTTGGTTACAAAGTTCCTCCTTGCATAAAATGCAGAACATAAAAAAACAGCACAAACAGCAACACTGCAGCCAAGTTTCCCTTCGAAGAGCGCTTAACCAAAACCATTTGCATGGCACCATATCCGCGCGAAATTTTCATACTCTATGAATTACCTCTAAAGAGCGCTAAGTAAACAGCTCCGCTGCTTTTCCGGGCCATACCGATACCACTGACAGCGGAAGCACCAGTTACCCGTCCATGGTGTTCAGCACCAGCGCCGATCCCGCCACGCCTACTGCAAGCCGTGTTGGCGTGGAGAAAAACGATGGCTGATCCTCCGGAAGACATTGAGAGGTGAGCCCACATTTAGAAATGTTCCTTAACAAAAAGCGACCCAAAGACGGCACGAAATGCTGCCCATAGTGCAATCATGACTCCACTCCCCAATATGCTCGGAGGAGGGGAGCGATGATGCCTGCAAAGTGCAATATCTCAGCTATTGCTCATAGCGTGCTGCCCCTCAGGGGCGTATGCTTCAGCATGCGTTTGGCGTGTAGCGACAGAACGAAACCGAGCACATGAGGGTCGGACCCACCCGCGATAAGCCATGCGCGGCTTCACCGGGACCAGGGAAAAGGGGAAACTGAGATTGGAGCCAATGCCTGGTGTTTGCACCTGTATGGCGCTTCCGTGGTGGCAGCCCACCTCTTGGCCTCCGCGTCAAATTGACGGCAGCGCCGGACCGACCCATCTGAGCGAAATCAGTGATCTCCTCTCACTGTCACAACTCAGCAACTCTTTTCTTTCACTCACACTTTACTCCTTTCCTGCTTTCCATACGCTTTTCCTCACTTCCAACTTTTCAGCCGTTAAGGGTTAATAACCTTGTGTACCCACCGTGGTTGTTCAGTGGCTATGGTGTTAGGCTGCTGAGCACAAGGTCGCGGGATCGAATCCCGGCGATGGTGGCCGCATATTGATGGGGGGCAAAATGCGAAAACACCCGTGTACTTAGATTCAGGTACACGGTTAAGAACCCCAGGTGGTCGAAATTTCCGGAGTCCTCGACTGCGGCATGCCTCATAATCAGAAAGTGGTTTTGGCACGTAAAACCCGAGAATGTATTTAATTAATAGCCTTGTGTGTCATAACCACCCTTGGTTACACATACTGAGTTCTATCAGAACTGTAGGACTGGTGCACACAGATCATGGTCTTTTCGTGACCCCTTGTAGGGCTCCGTGGTGCGTAACTCATAACTATGCGGAAAACAGGCATACATCTATGGCAGAACAATTCACTTTCCTCTCGCTCTCCCAAGGCCGGGAGGACTGATGATGTTTATCTGTTCTTTGGCAGCGAAAAAGAAAAGCTTCCCCGGATATCATGTAATGCACAGTACAAGATAGAAAATACAGCCTGAATGATTTCGCATTTCTTCTAGTAAAATGCATAAAGCTCCCTAGAGCCAGAGTATAAAATCACGAAGACGGCTAGTGGTGGCATTCTGTCGGAACCAAGCGACAAGATGCAGTACGGAAAGCCATCCAACGTAGCCTCACTTCTTGAAGATTCCAGCGATCGTAACAAAATACCGCACAATGAAGGCTTTTCGAAGGGTTATTTGAGAAGATGATGTTATTGAACTGACTTAGGCAAAGCTTGTAGAAGGATGGAGAGGCAAAACGAAATTAAGGCTCTACGAATGCAGGCGTCAATATGCTTGTCTCGATTTGGTTGGTGCTAAGACATTCCACGAGTATGCACGTAGCTTCAAGCAATTATCCGTAATACTTAACTCAGAAATTAAAAGACGGGAACGGATAACGCAGTAGGCGGGGTAGGGAGAGGATCTTCATAGCAAGAAAACCTAACTTAGGACACTTAAAGAATATGTAAAGAATACTTCTATAAAGAATATTTGTGGACTACTCGAAGGCGTTTGATCGGATCTACTATGAAATACTACGGGAAAAACTGGAATTATTTGGTATATCGATGCTAGTGCGTTGCGATAGGAAACCACGTGTCTACTTGCCAGAATATCCCAACAGGAGTCCCTCAGGGAAGTATCCTTTGCCCATTATTGTTTTTGCTTTATATAAATGGTATACCTACCATTAGCAACAAAGCAAGTTATATTTCGTATGTAGATGACACAAGCCTCCTATTTAAAGGAAGCGACATGCAGTACCAGATCATGGTTATTGAGGGAACTATGAAAAATCTTAGCACATGAAGCGCTGCAAATTAATATATTCCGAAAAAAGCTGTGTTCCATGCGATTCAAACTTCGTTTATTGTAAAACCAGGGATAAAGTGCAACAACTGAAACATTGAAATAGTTTATACTGTAGAAGCGCTAGCAACACCTTCCAATAAAAACATGAGCTGAGATCCTCACGTTAGCTCAGTTATGTCTCGCTTGGATAGGTGTGATAGAGGAGGCAGAGCGTAAGCAGGAAGCAAGAGGTAGAACAGCCGCAGTCGCGAAATGAGTGAATAACAGCATTGCCAATCCATGCTCGCTGTTCCCATACAAGAAGGGTGACACGGAAAACGTGACGTGAGAACGCAAGAAAATGCTACTCGTAAGCGGTATGAGCTTTACAAAAACGTACGGTATGGTGCGTGTGTGCTACTTCCGAAAAATAACAAAATTTTAAATTTCTCACATGCACAACATACGTAGGGCGTGCAGAAACAGAGCCGCGTTAAAGTGGAATAAAGCCCCACTTAGGCCGACATAAGGAGTAGGCGGCACTGCGTAAGTGGTCACACATTAAATCAACACTTCTGTGCCCGCCGCGACAGCTTTCCGGCTATGAACTTACTGTAGGTCGTGGGTATGATCTCGACCGCAGCAGTCACATTTCACTGGGTTAAAATTAGGAACGCCAGAAAGCAACACCATCGTGCTACAGTAATCCGGAGTCTGCAACTACCGGCGTACGTCATATACTGATTGTGATTTTATCATGTGTAGGCCCGTAATTCGATTAAAGTTTATTACTTCTCCCATGATGCAGTGCGCCTTGTGAGGCAATTAATACGCTGAACCCTCTCAGAGGTTATGAAGTATGCCGCACAACAAGGCCTTAAGCGAACACCTCCCCCTGTGTGTTCTGTGTACTACGCAGACAGACAGCAGTGGTGCACGCACGATAACTTCACATCGAATCACCACTCGAGTTGAATTAAACGTTGAAGAAATTAAACATTAGACGACAACACCACCGCTAATTATCGTCGATCCAAGCAAACAGCACAGACAGCAACGTTTGCATCGATTCTCACAGAATCCCACAGAAGCTTACTTTGCCACATCCTTCGACTTTCGCGCTGCTGCAGCTGCTGCTGTAATGCTTGCCACGTCAGGACGTAGTTGAGACGCACGCAAATAACGGTGGCCGGGTCGGGGCGTGGTCGTCACATGGCCATGTCTCAAAAAGACAAAAGGCATGCGGTGTCGGTGTTTTCTTTCATGACCTTTCTTTATGAGCTCTCATTTTTCAAAATTCCGAGGAATAACCTTGTAATGAATCTAAGACAGTGCCTGCGCCACCTGGAGGGCCTGCGCGGTTGTGGTTCAGAATGACTATTGCGACGCCTCCACACCGGATTTTCTGCGACACGGGGCCCGTAAGTGGAAGCTTTACTTTGAGCCCCAACACCGACGCGCCCTATTCAAATACATGTAAAACGTAAAACATTTTTATGAGATAACCCCTTGACAGAGTTTAATGAAATTTGTTTCATTTGAAAGAAAAAGTTAAATTCTAGTGATCGTTGGAAGCGGAAGTTCGATTTTGAGCCTGAATTTTGTTAAAAATGTTTTCTAGCTTTCGAAATTTTGAAAGAATAGAAACACGAAGTTTACAAATTAACTGATCGGCATGAATAACAGATATCGCGGTTCTGTAAACGGCATCCTCTAGGTCATTGAAAGCGGACAAATTTGCTTTGTCATTCCATTTATTACGTGAATTTCTTACGTTATGTACAAGGGCTCTGCAAAAGCTGTGTTTCCATATGACGAATTTCTTTCAGATTCATGTGTAACATACGAATTTCTTCCGTTTTCGATGTACTATTATTTGCAGCTATAATTATGACGTCATTTTGCACAGTTGTGAACTTAATCGCTTTGTTTTCTGAAAATGTAGTTTTTTTGCCACTTTTTAATAAAAAGTAGACGTCCTAAATCAAAAATCTGAAACTGGCTGTCATTAACTTTCATTTTTTTTTCTTTGAAATGCAACAAACATTACCAAATTTGGTGCTGTGGTTGCCGAGAAAAACGAATTCCCCTATTACATGTATTTAGATAAGAACACCCAAGCTAAAGCTTCCTCTTAACGCTATCGCGTTAGAATACGACAGGAGTGTGGCGCAAAGGGAAGACTATCAGAGAAGCTCGTGTCAAGATTTACGCCGCGTCCAATCTGCACAATGCCTTCTGAGCGCCATAACAAGCCGTGATCCCTCACAAATTCTGTGCAGTAGCTGACGAGCTCCGTGTTTACCCGCACAAGCAACGATATGACAGGGAGGAGGTGACGAGAATTTTAGTGAGGGAATAGAGAGAGAGAGAGAGAGAGAGTAGACAGTATTGTGAGCTACAGCGCTAGAACACAAAATGGCGGCGAAGCGTGCACTTAGTGCCGACGAGACGAAGGCTCGCGTAAAGCTTCGAGCAGAGCAGGCAAGGCAACATTTCACATCCCGTCACGACTGTCGTATGCCGTCGATATATCGCTGCCAAATAACGTCAAATGACGCAAACAGCAGACAAAGCTTGGCTTAGATTGATTCCTACAGTGCGTGGGATATGCATATTTCTTCTGCCATGTAGTCGCCCGTGTACTTCTGTGATTGGATGTATTTATTTATTTTGATATCGCGACGCTCAAGGCGTTTGTGCCACAATCACTCAGTACGTGGTAGTTTTCATGTTCATTGTCCGCAAAGCTAGCGCGGCGTCATGAACTCCCTAGTGTCCTTGATGATCGGTGCATGGATATTTTGCACACATCTTGACAATGCCTAAGCACCTAGAATGTGTATTGAAACGGGCGTTGTTTTAAAGACGTATGCTCATAGAGTTTCTGTTTACCATATTTGAACACACTCACGACTGCACTGAAAGCATGTGAAAAATTGTCGAAAAGTTGCACAGCACACCTGATTTTCTTCGGTGGCCGTGTAGCATACAAGTTGCGAACCTTTTGGTCAAATAACTGTCTCCGTTGGCGGTACAAGGTGGCCATCCCTTTCTACCGTGATTGCGACTTAGTGTTCGTATCGTCTCTTGCTAATATAAACTTTTCTGAACACATGGGTATCATAACCAACACAGCATCAAACAAAAGATACAATCTATTCTTTCTTTTCTCAATAATAATTTCCTCTTCGTAATAACCAAGAAAGTTGCTCCGCTAATCACGGCCCTAAATAACTGAAAGGTCCACGTCGGTCGTTCCACTCATGAGAGTAGCTTGTTTTGCTAGTTGGTGCATGGTTATAATAGGATAATGCCAGCAATCTTGAAAGTAACTTCATTCATGAAAACGATGTCCCCGAAGTCCGCACTGAACAAGCGCAAGGCATGTTGAGTGTGTTCCTTTGCTCCAAAACAGTGCGAGGGGCTTTTCAAGGAAATGGTAAAACGCTTGCTTTGACAACACTACTTACTACACTCATTCGCTGTGAAAAATATGTTAGCACTTGCCATAGAAACATACCGCAGTACACTGAGTGCATTCGCCCACATCGTTCAATACCGCTCGGCTAATGGTTAAATAGGGGGAGCCCCCTAAGCACTATGTTCACGAGAACAGCTCTACTAATAAAACGACAACTGAAACCCCTAGCAAAACAATGGGAGCACTTGGCGTAAGTAACGCAACCACGCTAGCTCGGCCAATGTGCCTTTCTTTAGATGTGCTGCCACACAAGATTGTTACCACGTATACCTACTGCCGGGACCCTGCGTTGCTGCTTCATGTACCTAGTGTTCCTGGTGGAGAAGTGGAAATAAATAGCTTTTCTGTTTTTGATGTCCTACTGTGCATTTCACTTTTTATCACAGGCTTCGTTTAGGTTGTTTCAGGTCAGTGTTGCTTTATTGATCAGCGGCCAATCGTAGGCGAATCTCACTGTCGTAGCCAATCATTACTCCTTAAGCACGTGTCCTATCGTGTGTAGCATCGGGGTGGCGCATTACGCGCAGTAATTCTTGCTCTGTTTCATGCTCTACCAGTTCGAATCAAATAATTCGCAAGTGCTTGCTGCGCAACACAGCACTTACTGTCGAGGTGGCCCTCCTCGTCCGAAAAGCCTAACCAGTACTTTGACCTCTTTCTTCTGCTTGCCTGTCATATGTTACTACTAGCTTGGGGTTAGTCTCACCCTTAGGCTAAAATATATAAATTCAAGCACTGAATGCCGAGCGTCAGCCTTTCAAAGCAGGTAGAGGTGCTACAGATCTTTTAAGGTTCTCTTTTATTGCCTGATGCCATGCCGGCAGACTGGTGGAGGTGGCATTGCTCATGTCTTATCTGTCGGCAGAAAGCAAGTTTACTAAGCAGTGACCGGCGATTATTTCTTAAACGTTCATGTGGCAATGTTGATGTGCATGCACAGCCTCTGGAAAAGTAAATGGCTGTACCAAATGCAGGGGCTGGTGCCCGACCTGCCTGATAGTATTTTATCGAAAATGCCACGAGTATAGGTGAAATTTGCAGGAACCTAGACGAACCTCCCGTATTGATTATTATGCTTGATGACTGAACAGGACAGCTAAGAATTGCTGGCGTGCCTTTTTAACAGCAGCAATGTTACTAGCCGTAATTTTTCATTGAAATGTAATTTTGTATTCCTCTTGATAGTATACCTAAAGATTGATTTATTTTGTTTAGAATTAGGTTTCTTTCCCGGTGCTCAGGTGAAGCAACTCTGGATTGTCAATTCTTTATGTGCATGTGCGTATGCACGTGTACCTTCGACGCTCTCAATTTTGTTAGCAGTGTTAATTAGTTTCGCCATTGAGTGTTTAAAAATGTTATTACTGGCGCTTTCCGTGACCTGCGTCCAGTCATAGAAATGGTAGAATGTATCGTTGTCGTGGTACGGTTGTCTTCTTTCCTCATTGTGAATTTATGCTATGATAATCTTTGCTGCTGTTTTATACCGAAACCCGCTGGTGAAAATTATGTTATCGGGCTTTAATGATTTAGAACGGGTAGCTTGTGCGGTGCAATGTGGCGAAATACTTGTTGTTGGGAACACTTCGAGCCAGATGAATAATTGAATGAGTCATAGTTAAGAAAAATCCGCGCCAGTGCAAGGGACAACGAAGGAAATGCACGGCAAGAGCGCTGTCTCACAGCAGAATTTTCATTCGTATCTACCCCGGACATATACACATACAACAGGAGGTAAAGAGAACAGAGGAATGAGGACAGAAAAAAAAAGACAGAACGAACCACCATGCAGCAATCAATGAAGATACAAAAACAGCAGACGTGACGTACTCACGATCGGCACAAACAGTCTTTACCAAATTATCAATCTAGCAATACACTGTGTCGTGTAAGGATAGTGGTTCCTGACTGACGCATGCGCATTTGGGTTTCCCAATGAAAAAAGACGTCTGTTAGTTGACACGTTGTTTGGTCGTTGCTTGCTTGCAGAACAGAGCATTCGCAGAGTTCTGGTGTGCAGCCGCATTTGTTTTAATGCGAATCCACGGGCCAACAAGACGTGCTTCTTAAAGATCCGAAATGTTCCCTTATGGGGGTTGGCACCGGGACAGACGACTTTAACGCTTTTGACGAATATCTCAAACTGCTACTGGCAACGAACAATTCAAAATTTGCTCATCTCTACAAATGTGTTTCCGCTCCTACCAAATGAATATTCTACTAAAAGGTTGAGTAGCATGCCATTTATGATAACATAAAGAAAACAATTTTGTTTCTTTGGCAAAAGAAACGTTTAAAAATGGCAATTCCTTCCACAACAACGAAAGTGCTCTGTAGTCTTCTTTACAACACGGTGTTCTTAAAGAAATAAAAGAAATAAATTTCTTAATTGCAGTAACGTGAATAGATATCTTGACTGCAATCTGGCAGTGGTATACAAATTTCCCTTGTCGTGCAAAGGTGTCTACATTGGACAGACCGTAAGGCAGATCTATGAGTGCTTGCGTGAGCATGGTTACGATGTTACGAACAAAATTTGCTCAAGCGTGTTCCTTGGCACTCTTTGCAAAACTTGTGAATGCACACTACGGTTTGATAGTTGCGTCATCATATGAAGCGTTACAATGAACTGACACGCGAGATATTTGCGGCTGATGCCATTTGAAAATGCGCTAAGGAGCGCGTGGTCCATCTTTTTGTCAGCCAAGGGACTTGACTTTCTCAGACGGTGAGTACGTTTTCAGAGAAATGTAGTCTCGTGCTCCTTGTAATACTGTTTCGATTTTTCTGTCACGTGTGCTCTTAGCGGGCTGTTCAATACCCATTAGGATCACGGAATAAGATCAGGGGGTAGTTGGGGCTCATCCAGTCACCTGTCCGCTGTTTTTCCTTCATGTCAAATTAGGTTGCGCTAAAACAGGATCAGAAAACTCTCCTATATATTTACGGAAAACTAAAATGAAGAAACAGTTAGCTCAAACTTAATTCGAACTGCGGACCCGCAGATTGCAAGGTGGAAGTGTTGTCTCTATACCACTCTGTTCTTTTTCCTTCTATGCGGCCGGTTTTTCGTGGACACTAAACACAGTATGGATGCACATGCTAAGAAATCGTAACATTGCTCTTCTTAAAAAGGCACGCCAGCAATTCTCAGCTGTCCTCTTGAAATGAAAAGCAGTTCAATGGCACCAAGTCATCCAGCATGTTAATCAAAACGGGAGGCTCGTTTTGGCTCCTGTAGATTTCACCTATGTTCGTGACATTTTCTATGACGTACTCTCAGGCAGGTCGGGCACCAGCAGGTTCATTTGGAACAGTCATTCTTGTTTTCCAGAGGCTTTGCATGCTCATCAGTCTTGCCATGTGAACGTTAAAGCTTATGGAGCTTGCACTCTGCCGACAGATAAGACACGAGGCATGTCACCTCCACCACTCTGCCGACAAAGTATCAGGCAATGAAACAGAACCTTGAAAGATCTGTAGCGCCTCTACCTGCTTTGAAAGGCTGACGCTCGGCATTCAGTGCTTGAATTTATATATTTCAGCCTCAAGGTAAGAATAACCCCAAGCTAGTAGTAACATATGACAGGCAAGCAGAAGAAAAGAGGTCAGGTAGTGTTTCCGCTTTTAGGACGAGGAGGGCCACCTCGACAGTAAGTGCCGTGTTGCGCAGCAAGCACTTCCGAATTATTTGATTCGAACTGGTAGAGCATGAAACAGAGCAAGAATTACTGCTCGTAATGCGCCGCTCCGATGCTACGCATGATAGCACACGTGCTTTAGGAGTTGTGATTGGCTACGACATCGAGATTGGATAACCATTGGCCGCTGATCAATAAAGCAACACTGACCTGAAACAGCCTAAACGAATCCTGTGCTAAAAAGCGAAATGCACAGTAGGACATGAAAAACAGAAAAGCTCGTTATTTCAACTTCTCCACCAGGAACGCTAGGTACATGAAGCAGCAACGCAGGGCCCCGGCAGTAGGTATACGAGGTAACAATCTTGTGTGGCAGCACATACAAAGAAAGGTACATTGGCCGAGCTAGCGTGGTTGGGGTACTTACGCCAAGTGCTTCCGTTGTTTTGCTAGGGGTTTCAGTTTTCGTTTTATTAGTAGAGCTGTTCTCGAGAACGTATTACTTCGGGGGCTCCCCCAATTTTACCATTAGCCGAGTGGTATTGAACTATGTGTGCGAATGCACTCAGTGTACTGCGGTATCTTTCCATGGCAAGCGCTAACATATTTTTCACAGCGAATGAGTATAGTACGCACTCTTGTCAAACCAAGCGTCTTATCATTTCCTTGAAAAGCCCCTCGCACTGTTTTGGGGTAAAGGAACACACTGAACATGCCTTGCGCATGTTCATTGTGGACTTGGGGGACATCGTTTTCATGAATGAAGTTACTTTCAAGTTTGCTGGCATTCTCCTATTATAACCATGCACCAACTAGCAAAACAAGCCACTCTCATGAGTGGAACGAACGACGTGGACCTTTCAGATGTTTAGAGCCGCGCTTAGCGCAGCAGGTTTCTTGGTTATTACGAAGAAGAAATCATTATTGAGAAAAGAAAGAATACATTGTATGTTTTGTTTGGTGCTGTGTTGGTTGCTGATACACATGCGCACTAAATGCGTTCAGAAAAGCTTATTTTAACAAGAGACGATACGAACACTAGGTCGCAATCACGGTTGAATCGTACGGCCACCTAGTAGCGCCAACGGAGCCAGTTATTTGACCAAAAGGTTCGCAACTTGTATGCTGCACGGCCACGGAAGAAGTTCAGGTGTCCTATGCAACTTTTAGAGAATTTTTAACATCCTTTCCGTCGATCGTGAGTGGTGGTCTTATATGTTAAGGAGAAACTCTATGAGCATATGTCTTTAATACAATGCCCGTTTTTTTAATTATTCTAGGTGCTCAGGCATTGTCAAGATGTGTGCAAAATATCCATGCACCGATCATCAAGGACACTGGGGAGTTCATGACGCCGCCCTAGCTTTGGGGCGATGAACATGAAAACTACCACGTGCTGAGTGAGTGTGGCACGAGCACCTGGAGCGTCGCGATAAAAAATAAAAATAAATATACAATCAAAGTACACGGGTGACAAAACGCAAGAAGAAATATACAGATCCCACGCACTGTAGGAATTGATGTAAGCCAAGCTTTGTCTACTTTTGCGTTCATTGACGTTATTTGGCGGCAATAAATCGACGCCATACGACAGTCGTGATGGGATGTGAAATGTTAGCTTGCCTGCTCCACTCGACTCTTTATGCGAGCCTTCGTCTCTTCGGCACTAAGTGCACGCTTCGGCGCCATTTTGCGTTCTAGCGCTGTAGCTCACAAAACTGTCTGCTCTCTCTCCCTCTCTCCCTCTCTCTATTCCCTCATTAAATTATCCCCATCTCCTCCAATTAATGTCGTTGCTGTGGCGGGTGAGCACGGAGACAAGCGCGGCAGCTCCTGCACAGCATTTGTGACTGCTCACGGCTTGTTACGGCACCCGGAAGGCATTGTGCAGATGCGACACGGCGTAAATCTTGACACGAGATTCTCTTATAGTCTTTCCTTTGCGCCACACTCCTGTCGTGTACTAACTCGATAGTGTTAAGAGGAACCTTCAGCTAGGGTATTCTTATCTAAATACGTGTAAAAGGGGAATTCGTTTTTCTCGGACAACAGCACCAAATTTGGTGAGGTTTGTTGCACTTAAAAGAACGAATTTAAATTTACTCACTGCCGGCTTCAAAATTTTGATTTAGGAAGTCGATTTTTATTAAAAAATAGCAACAATCCAAAATTTTCAGAAAACAGAACTATTATGTTCACAACCCTGCAATATGATGTCATAATTATATTGTGACACGCTGACGAAAAAAGAGGTTTTAATCATCGTCGGAAGAAGACGATGTTCCGGTCTTCGCGTGCTGTCTAACATCTTGTCAGCTCCTTCAATTATTGTATATATTCTGTACATACACGTCTGGTTGTTTTAAACCCGTAACATTTTGTTGGAGGTTGCGGGATCATTATCAAAACGGATTTATGCAGTGGGCGCTCCTTGGCTGCATCTATAATGCAAGCTCAAGGCGAGGATGCTTCGGGCCCGTCGGCACCCACGCCCACCATCATTCTAGCACAACCCCGCGACCCAGGAACCTTTTCTGGCACCAACGACACTGATGTTAAAGACTGGCTTCAACTACATGAGCGGGTGAGCGCCAGCAACCACTGGTACCAGACCATCATGCTCGCGAATCTGATGTTTTACCTCGTGGGCACGGCACGCGTGTGGTTTTAGACACACGAGGAAGCACTTACCAGCTGAGACATTTGCAAACAGAAACTCAAAGATTTGTTTTGCAAGCCTGTTGGACGTCAGCGCGCCGCCCAAAAAGAACTCGCTTCGCGTGTCCAGACGTGCGCTGAACCCTATCTCACATACATCCAGGACCTGCTCGCTCTGTGCAGCAAAGTGGATCCAAAGGTGTGCGAACCTGATAAGGTTGCACATGTCATTAAGTGCATGGCAGATGATGCCTTCTATCTCCTTGTCTTCAAGAATTCTTCCACTGTGCAAGACATCATTACCGAACCCGGCGGTTTGAAGAAGCCAGCGTCCACGCATTGCCCAGCCATTTCCCCGCCTTCCCAACAATGCTGCTACGTCCACCTGCGAAGAACTCCGCAGTCCGACCACACCCAATCGCTTTGATGACATCCTCCATGTCATCCGACGTGAAATAGAAGACGCATATCCTGTCACTACCCCAACCCATGGCCCCGACAATTGCCAGGCGACCGTCTCATTGATACAGTCCGTCGTGCTCCAAGAATTGGCCAACGTTGGCTTGACCAACGTCTGCTCAGTTAATCGGCTTGACTACACTCCGTCCAGCACTGTCATACGCACCCGCAGCCTGAATGCACCAAAGCGGTATGGCAGCCCGGCCGAATGGCGTACTCCAGACGACAGGTCTATATGCTTTACTTGTGGCAGTATCAGATATATTTCACGTCACTGACGGTCTTCGTGGAATTCGACCCCATGGTCCTACCACCCATCCCACAGCCCTCATGCTGCTCCTCGGTTCGCCCTGCAAACGCAGCCAGCCAATTCTCGCGACACTTCTCGTCCTTCCCGCTCTAGCCGCTCTCCTTCGCCACGTCACCGTCTCTCCCAATCGCCCCCATATCGCCGATCACCGTCCCCTAGCTCCTTCCGGCGCACCCTTCCGGCGCACCCTTCCGGAAAACTAACGGGTGATGCTGCCAAACCGACCTGACGCAAAAATCCTTTTTTGACCTTGCCCACACATCGGAACCTCATTAACGTGAACGTGGATGGCGTACCTGTTAGGGCTCTGATTGACACTAGCGCGCACGTATCTGTGATGAATGCTGAGCTTCCGAATCGTCTCGAGAAAGCCCTCACTCCTGCCTCTTCGCCTGTGGTCCAAGTCGCCGATGGTAGAATACCAGCCATTATTGGCATGTGACAGGCTCGCGTGGGTGTCGACGGACATCATACTTCTGTTTTATTTTATGTACTAGAGCACTGGGGCTCTCACGACCTCATCCTGGGCCCTGACTTTCTGTCTACACATTCCACTCTGATAGACTGTTCTGCTGATTTTGGGCAACTCGCTCTACCTGCTGCTATTCACCCTCCCGATAGTGATCCGATACGGCTAAGTTCCACAGAGCATAATCGCCTCCCTCACCGTGCCGTTATCTACATAGGTGTGTCCCCCGTTTCACCCGTACCAGACGCTGACTACATTGTATCTACTAATCCGGATGTCCTGGTCTCGCGTAACGTCGCTTTTCCTCACACAGTCATTACCATTTCGGACAAAGTGTCCGGCCTTCCGCTTGTGAACTTTGGACTCTGTACACAAGTACTCCCGCGCGGAATATCCCTGGTGAAAATAACGTCAGCAAGAGACTACCACATTTCGGCTTTAACTTGTGACAGCTCCTCGTGTTCAACTCTTGCATCGCCCCCTGTCCCTTCAGACTTGAATGCCCTAACAAAAATTATTGCTCCCGACCTTGCTCCGGAGCGTGCTCAAGAACTACGTTGCCTCCTTGCCTCATACTCGGACATATTCTATCTTGGAGAACGCCCTCTAGGACGTTCATCTGTCGTAAAGCATCGAATGAACACCGGTGATGCGAGCCCGATCCATCGGCGACCCTACCGCGTCTCGCCTACTGAGCGGCATATCATCCAACACGAAGTTGAAAAGATGCTTTCTCGAGACATCATCGAACCTTCTTGCAGCCCATGGGCATCCCCCGTTGTACTAGTTAAAAAGAAGGACAACAGTTGGGGATTTTGCGTCGATAATCGATACCTCAACAAGGTAACAAAGAAAGGCGTCTATCCGCTACCACGCATTGACGATACCTTGGATTGCTTGCATGGAGTACAATATTTTTCGTCCATCGACCTTCGCTCCGGCTACTGGCAAATTGCCGTCGATGACATGGACCGCGAGAAGGCAGCTTTTATTACTCCCGATGGCCGGTATCAGTTCAAAGTGATGCCTTTCGGTTTATGTAATGCCCCGGCCACATTTGAACGAATGGTGGACGCCCTCCTACACGGTTTGAAGCGGTCCATCTTTCTCTGTTACATGGACGACGTGATCGTTTTTTTCCGAGTTTTGCGACACACCTCGAGCGCCTGTCGTCAATCCTCTCTGCTTATCGTCAATCAGGGCTACAAATAAATTCGTCCAAGTGCCACTTCGGTCGTCGTAAAATTTCTGTGCTCGGGCATCTCGTCGATACTTCTGGTGTACGCCCTGATGAAGATAAAATACGGGCAGTCAAAGACTAACCCGTGCCAACATGTGCCAAGAATATTCGCAGCTTCTTGGGCCTTTGCTCCTACTTCCGTCGGTTTGTCCGAAATTTTGCGAACGTTGCGCGCCCCCTCAACCAGCTCCTCAAGAAAGACGCTGCACTCATTCGGGGCCCTGAGCAAGCTGGTGCTTTCACCATGCCGATTGGGCTGCTTACGTCCCCGCCCATTCTCGCTCACTTTGATGCCTCAGCTCGAACAGAAGTCCGTACCGATGCCAGTGGCCACGGTATTGCAGCTATCTTGGCACAGAAAAAAACAAGAGCGAGAACGTGTTATTGCCTACGGCAGCCGCCTTCTCTCCTCTGCGGAGAGCAATTATTCTATCACCGAACGCGAGTGCCTGGTTCTCGTTTGGCCAGTGGGTAAATTCCGCCCCTATTTCTATGGCCGCCGCTTCCCAGTCATCACTGATCACCACGCTCTGTGTTGGCTTTTGTCCCTCAAAGATCCTTCAGGGTGCCTTGGTTGCTGGGCTCTGCGCCTCCAAGAATAGAACTATTCAGTTGTAGACAAGACCGGCCGGTTACATCAAGATGCGGGCTGCTTGCCGCGCCATCCTGTCAACCCTCCTGACGTTTCTGCGGCCGGCATACCTGTCACCGTTCTCTCTCTGGCTGCTTTTTGCGACATTGGAGCTGAACAACGTCCGGACGCCTCCTTCCAACACCTTATTCAAGGCTCACTTTAGCGACGCCCGATCCTTCCCTTCGCATGTTTGAACTTCAAATTGTATATTGTACCGCTCTAACATGCGCCCGGACGGCCCTGCCCGGCTCTTCGTTGTGCCTGAGCATCTGCGTCAGACTGTTCTCGCCCGGCTTCATGATGTACCGACTGCAGGTCACCTTGGCGTGTCACGGACGTATGACCGCGCTCGTCGGCGCTTCTTTTGGCCTGGTCTATACCGTGACGTCTGCCGTTATGTCGCTGCGTGTGATCTTAGTCAACGACGCAAAAAGCCGGCCACACTCCCTGCTGGTCGCCTTCAACCGCTTGACGTACCATCAGAACTATTCTTCCATCTAGGTGTTGATCTTTTAGGCCCTATTCCTACGTCTGCTTCGGGAAACAAGTGGACTGCTTTAGAAACAGACTACGCCACTCGATATGCAATGACACGGGCTCTTCTGACAAGCTGTGCAACCGATGCCACCGACTTCCTCCTAGAAAACGTCATCCTTGACCACGGCGCCCCTCGACAGCTCCTCGGCGACCGAGGCGGCTACTTTATTTCTAAAGTTGTCAATGACATTCTACACTAGTACGCGACTAAACATAAACTTGCTACTGCTTACCATCTACAAACAAACGGTCTAACCGAGTGCCTTAACCGCACCCTTACTGACATGCTGTCCATGTATCTCCGATGACCATCGCGAGTGGGACCTTGCGCTACCGTTCGTTACTTTCGCTTTAATTCATCTCGCCATGATACCGCAGGCTTCTCTCCATTCTTCCACTTGCTTGGCCGTGACCCCACGTTACTTTTCGACACCGTTCTGCCTGCTAGTCTGAATTCCACATCCGAGTACGCCGGTGAAGCTATCCTCAAAGCACAAGAAGCACGCCATATTGCTCGACGTCGACTGTTGGAGTCGCAGGACAATCAGCGGCGCTTATATGACGCCCGCCATCGTAACGTCCATTACACACCGGGCGCCCTGGTTCTCCTTTGGTCGCCATCGCGAAGCGTTAGCCTCTCGGAGAAGCTACTTTCATGCTACTCCGGCCCTTATCGTGTCTTGCCTCAAGCAACTGACGTCACGTACGAAATTGCCCCTCTTGAACCAACCGTGTCTCAGCATCGCTCCGACGTTGTCCATGTCGCGCGTCTCATGTTGTATCACTCGCCCGCCTCCTAACCTGCACTGAGCCGGTGCTTCAGCATCCGGGGGTCATGTGACACGCTGACAAAGAAGATGTTTTAATCATCGTCAGAAGCTAGGCTTTGCTCAAGGAAACATAGAAAAACACTTTGCGGACCTCTGACGGGACATCCGTGCCAAGATCACGGTACGACCTGTGCCCAGACACGTACACCCCGAAAACAACAAGGGCAGACGACAAGCGAGAGGACAATTCCTCATTAACCAAGCCTCGGAGAACCGCGAACGCTCAGCTTTTGTGGACGCGGCTGCATACGCGGGAAACAAAGTTTTCGCAGTGGCCGTTGTGGACGGCCGCGGATCCACAAGACATGCAGCCACGGTAATCGCAAGGAAGCCTGAACAGGCGGAACAGGTTGCGATCGCTGTTGCGTTCACCGACGACAAACTTAGCCATATCTACAGCGACTCCATAGCCGCTATCAGAGCTTTCCAAAACGGCATGGTCTGCGCACAGGCTCTCAGAATTGTTACATAGAAAGAGGTTAACAAACACGTCATAGTCTGGTTCTCGGCCAACTTAGGACCAAAGATCGGCGACGTACCCTACCTTAACGAGGCGGCACACAGGCTCTCAGAATTGTTACATAGAAAGAGGTTAACAAACACGTCATAGACTGGTTCTCGGCCAACTTAGGACCAAAGATCGGCGACGTACCCTACCTTAACGATG
This sequence comes from Dermacentor andersoni, assembly GCF_023375885.2. NCBI lineage: Eukaryota > Metazoa > Arthropoda > Arachnida > Ixodida > Ixodidae > Dermacentor > Dermacentor andersoni. Next base: position 30,885,475 of record NC_092824.1, on the reverse strand, counting down.
CGGCACACAGGCTCTCAGAATTGTTACATAGAAAGAGGTTAACAAACACGTCATAGACTGGTTCTCGGCACATTTAGGACCAAATATCGGCGACGTACCCTACCTGAACGAGGCGGCACACAGGCTCTCAGAATTGTTACATAGAAAGAGGTTAACAAACACGTCATAGACTGGTTCTCGGCCAACTTAGGACCAAAGATCGGCGACGTACCCTACCTTAACGAGGCGGCGCACGAGGCTGCGCGCGCGCTTACAGACCGCGCTGCTTCACCCGACCACTCGAAGAACAAGGACGCCCCCACTACATACAATGAAATCACTGAACACTACTACCTACGACGTAGAGTGTATAGCACGCAACACCGCACGCTCACTCGAGCTCAAGCGGTTACACTCAGAATGCTACAAACAGACACATACCCCACGCAAAACATACTACACCATTACATGCTTGAGCTCTACGACAAGTCTTATTGCACCAATTGCATTAGATCCCTTAACGTATATCATTTACTGTGGCCGTGCTCGCAAGCTCACATAAACTACGAACAGGACAAGCGCAAGCTTGAAGAAGCAATCCGAAGCGAAGAACTCGCTCCCCAACACTGGGCCGTCCAGCAGGTCCACGACGCTGCCAGGAAACTCAACCTCCTGGTTCCGTCGTGGGAGACGCCCACTCCATGAGAGCCCAAAGCTCTCGTGGCCTGCAGGACCTCGAATAAAGTTTATTTCCTGACTTCCATCGTAGGAAGAAGACGATGTTCTGGTCTTCGCGCGCTGTCTACCATCTCGTGAGCAGCTATTAATATTTTGTAAATAATCTGTATATACTCGTCCGACTGTTTTTAACTCCGTAACAATATCAACTGCATATAATGGCACATCTAAAACGGACGAAGTTTATATGTCACACTTGAATCTAAAGAAATTAGTCATATGTAAATACAGCTTTTGCAGAACCCTTGTACACAACGTAACAAATTCACGTAAGATATAGAATGACAAAGTAAATTTGTCTGCCTTCATTGATCTAGTGGATGCCGTTTACAGAACTGCGATATCCGTTCTTGATGCCGAGCAATTAATTTGTAAGCTTCGTGTTTCTATTCTTTTCAAGTTTCGAAATATAGAAAATATTTTTAACAAAATTCAGGCTCTAAATCGAACTTCCGCTTCCAACGGCCACTTTAATTTAACTTTCTCTTTCAAATGCGACACATTTCATTAAAATCGGTCTAGGAACCACTTCATAAAAATTTTCTTGCGTTTTCGATGTATTTGAATAGGCCACGTCAGAGTTGGGGCCCGAGTTAAAGCTTCCTCTTACGGGCCCCGTGTCGCAGAAAATCCGTTGTGGACGCCTCAGGCCTCGCAATAGTCATTCTGAACCGCAACAGCGCAAGCCCTCCAGGTGGCACATGCACTGTCTTAGGTTCATTACAAGGTTATGCCTCGGAATTTCGAAAAATGAGAGCTCATAAAGAAAAGTAATTTAAAAAAAACCGACAGCGCATGTCTTTTGTGTTTTAGAGACATGGCCACGTGACGACCACGCCCCGACCCAGCCACCGTTAGTTGCGTGCGTCTCAACTACGTCCTGACGTGGCAGGCATTACAGCAACAGCTGCAGCAGCGTGGAAGTCGAAGGAGGAGGCAAATAAAACTTTAAATTAATGTTATGGGGATCCCATGCTCTGTGGGAATCGATGCAAACGTTACTTTCCGTGCTGTTTGCTTAAATCGACGATACTTAGCGGTGGCGTTGTCGTCTAATGTTTAATTTCTTCAACGTTTAGTACAACTCGAGAGTGGTGATTGGATATGAAGTTATCGCGTGTGCACCACTGATCCACCTTTGTAGCAATTGCTACGAACGGGTGGATGTCTGATTTCCCCTGTATCAATTACTTCTCATTAATGCCCTTATTAGAAAATTCTTCAAGAGAGCCCTCGGGCTGCCCGTCAGAACATATACAGAGGACCTCCTTCGGCTCGGCATACACAACACCATGGAGGAGATGGCCGAGGCTCAGGAACGGGCCCAGCTAACTCGGCTGTCCACCACGCCAGCCGGCAGGCGTATCCTCGAGGAGATCGGACTCGCACCAACCAAGAACGTGGCTGAAGACACCCAAATCCCCAGAGAAATAGGGGAGAAGGTCGTCGTCGCCCCTTTGCCCCGCAACGTTCATCCCGTTCACAACGCAGGTCGTCGCAAGGCAAGAGCATTTAATATACTAAAGCAAATAAACAAAGACAAAATCCCAGCAAGCTTCGTGGACGTAGCTGCATACCGAGACGCCAAGGCTTTCGCGATTTTCGTCATTGACACGCTGGGCAAAGTCATCAACTGTGCTTCCGTCCGGACGACGAACCCAGAGGTGGCCGAGCAAGTGGCCATTGCACTCGCCATGCAAGACGGTCGGAGAGACAGGGTGTATAGCGATTCGAAAGCCGCCATCAGGGCATTCCAGAAAGGCCGGGTAGCCCGGCAGGTAGTTCAAATTCTGAAAGGCGCAAAACAGGGCAACACCTCCATGCACTCGATCCTTTGGTTCCCTGCACACGTCGGGGCGATTGAGGGGGTTCCTCTGAACCAAAACGAGTCTGCCCACGAGGCTGCGCGTGGCTTTACCGACCGCGCTGCCCTCGAATCGGGCGCCTCTCCCCGGACACAGAGACGCTCCTCTCACACACAACGAAATCACGAAATTCTTTTACTTAGAGAGAAGGGTTTTCCCCCCGCCTCACTCCAAGCTAAGCAGGCCGCAGGCGGTCACACTAAGACTTCTGCAAACGAATTCGTACCCAAATCCTGCGTCCCTTAATAGCATATATCCAGTGATTTATCCAAATTGTTCTTGCGTGGCCTGTGGTGAGGTAGCTACGTTGCCTCATATGCTCTGGGAGCGCGGGTCGCTGGGCCCGAAGTTCACCAAGGAAGAGTGGGACGCGCTCCTGCGAAGTCCTGTCTTTGAGGATCAAATCCTGGCTGTCCAGCGCGCCCGCGATCGGGCCGGCAGACTAGATCTGTCAGTCCCGTCGTGGGATTAGCCGGGTGCGCGTTTTATCGCGCTTTGCTGGACCAAATAAAAGTTTATTCACTCACTCAAATTACTTCTCTCCACCTTGCGGGTTTCCGCAGAACTACTACGTCAACAACTGACGTTTGCGTAGTACACAGCACACACAGGGGGAGGTGTTTGCTCAAGGCCTTGTTTTGCGGCATACTTCATAACCTCTGAGAGGGTTCAGCGTATTCATTGCCTCACATGGCACACTGCATCGTGGGAGAAGTAATAAACTTTAATCGAATTATGGGCCTACACATGATAAAATCACAATCAGAATATGACGTACGCCGTAGTTGAAGATTCCGGATTAATGTGGCACAATGGTGTTATTTTCTGGCGTTCTTAATTTTACCCCAGCGAAATGTGACTGAAGCGGTCGAGATCATACCCACGACCTACAGTAAGTTTATAGCCGGAAAGCTGTCGCGGTGGGCACAGAAGTGCTGATTTGATGTGTGACCTCTTCCGCAGTGCCGCATAGAACTTATGTCGGCCTAAATGGGGCTTTATTCCACTTTAATGCGGCTTTGTTTCTGCATGCCCTACGTATGTTGTGCATGTGACATATTTACAATTTTGTTTATTTTTTATTAGTAGCACAGACGCACCGTACTGTACCTTGAAGTTAAGCTCATACCGTTTACGAGTGGCATTTCCTTGCCTTCTCACGTCACGTTTTTTCTATCACCCCTCTTGTATGGCAAAAGCGAGTATGGAGTGGCAATGCTGTTTTTCACTCATTTCGCGAGTGCCCCTGTTCTACCCATTCTCTGCCTCCTCTCTCCCCTCCTCTCTGCCATTTTCTCTAGCTTCCCTCTGGACTTGCACTGTAGTAAGTAAGTAAGCGCTGCGATTTCTGCAAAGCTCTTGCGGGGGGTCAAGGAGACTTACAGCTATCAAGAGGCTAACGTGGTGACACTCATGTAGCTCCAGAGGGCATCCTGCACATATGACGCAGTACAAAAGTCTAAACGGGCTTCTCGCGCCAGCTATCGTCTCGGCCCCACTCCTCTCATGTATACACAGTGTTTGAACCAGCCCTCGACGAGGTGTGCCAGACGACGTCTTCGACGACGACAGCGGTGGCGGTGGCGGAAGCAGCAGCGTATGTGCCACTGCCACCAAGTACAACAACAACAATACCAACAGCAGCACCACCAGTGGGAAAGTTGACTGAAGAGACAAGGAAAGCTACGCTTTAAAAGAATAGAAGAAGGAGAGTGTCTGGTACGCGTCCATGGTTGCGATCCAGAAAGACGGCGAGAGCGCATAGGTTAGAGCTTGTGAGGCGCTTGGTCCCGAGCTCATGAGAACTCTACCCAGTCCATTCAGCTCTTCCCGATGGCCTGTCACCTCCCGACAACTACACTACATGAACCATGGGAGAAAGGTGGTTGTGGGGGGGGGGGGGGGGGAGGTTGGGCGGAGGAGCGCGCTCTTGATGGGCGCCTGGACCCTGGCTCGCAAAGCCTTCCACCCGGAGCAACCTGTCTCCCCGAAGACCAGCAGCATCCCTCACATTGTAAGACGAAGCGTGTAGCATTTCGACAAGCAGACCGCTGCAGTACTCGGCCAGACGGGAGCGTCTGCGATCGTCGCTGCTCTACCTTCATCGTCCAGACCAGCAGAAACTTAAAACCGCTGAACTTTCTCACCTACATTTTTTTTATCATTTTTATATTTAGTATCATTTTCCACTGTGCTGAGCTCAAAGGTTGTGTTATGACATTACTCATTTGGCGTTAAGGTTCGGTGAAATATGACCGCTCCACTGCTCGTAAATATTTATTTTTGTTTAATATAAAATGTGTTTTGTGTTTGCTAATTGGCAGCTGGCTTTGTTTCTTCCTGGCACCGAGGCAGTACCTCGGCCTGTTAAATAAGACATGAGCAAATTCGTTAGAAATGGCGTCCGTGGCAGGACTAGACGACTGTAACTAAAGGACTTTCATTGTACAACAAAAACTGGCACCACCGTAAATATGAATGCCGTGGAGTCGACCCGAATAAGAATAAGATTGGGACTCACAGAGGAACAACTGAAAGGATGCCTTCAGAAAATGTTGACAATGATCTGTGTCACGGCGATTGAAGTTGCATCAAGTGTTGCGGAAGAAGCATGCGAAGGGTAATATGGGCAACGAAGCTCCCTCACTGTTCACTGTTTCTAAGCCAGCCTGCTTAGAAAAACATCTTCTGTTTCTCTCAGAAGTCACCAGGCCAGACCCAATGATTCTGGGTACTTCATCAAGTGATAGTAGTGAGAGCGGAGAAGGTGAAATCGACTCTGTAACGACCGTATGTAGATTAGACATTCATTACAACCGCAAATTTACCTCAATAAACGTAGTCACTTATGCAGAATCTGAAGAAGCTAAAGATGCACGAAGGTGTCGTTATTCATTGCAGAAAAGGAGAGGGTATTTGCGAGCTGTGACTTTGAATTACGATATTGGGGTTACCAATTCGACCAGTTTATTACCTGAGCACAGTGTCTTTAAAGAAGACAAAGTCAATGGGACGAACATTTTATTAAGCGACTACCATGTAGGACTCTACACGCGTTCCTTTGGTCCATTGCTATCTAACATCAGTGGCTGTTACGAGACTAGTCGGGGATCCAGATTCCCTTGTTTGTAAAGCTAATGACGCTTCTCATGTTGGCTGTTGCGAACGCTGGTCATGGTAATGGTCATGGAGTCAGAGCAGGCGGTAGCAAAACCAAGGTTTCTTGCCACACAACTGCTTGAATAACGGAAATAATGGGGGCTGCTTGGTCATAGGTACCATGAAGGGGTCGTGGAATAAGGTGGGCTGGACTCGCCGCTTCAATCTCATGGCGAACGATACGTGTCACATTCTCTTGAAATGATCGTGCGGCGGTAAGAGCGGAGCAAGAGGACGTGGCAGGGGTGTTTGGGAGCCGGGAAAACTGTGTGACGACGCGGCGGCTTTTGGCTACCTAGAAGCGGCGGCATTCTTTGACGATGGAGTAGATGGTAGAGACGTCGCTATAGACGAGCAAATTGAAGGCGTCGTCGGCGATGCCTTTTAGGATATGGCCCACCTTGTCAACCTCGGTCATGTGCTCGTCGACGTTACGGGAAAGCGCGAGCACTTCCAGTTAGGCCTGCACTTCCGGTCGACGACTGGACACGGGTGGCAAGCTCTTTTCGCGCAGCCAGTTGGCGCACCTGATGGGTTGCCGTATAGGCCACGAAGACTCTCTTTTAATATGTCCCAGCTGGAGAGCTCGACTTCATGGGTGTGAAACCAGACACGCGGTGCCCCGTCCAGGTAAAAGAACATTTTGGCAAGCATGATGGTAAGGTCCCAGTGGTGGCTTTGAGTAACACACTCATATATGCTGAGCCAGTCATGAACGTCAGCCCCATTTTGGGCGCAGAATGTCCCAGGATCACAGATACAGGGAACCGTAACGTACGTTGTGGATGGCGCCGCATGTGTATGTGGCGACGGGGTGGTTCCACCGGAACCCATGGCTGAGAAGACGACGGTGGGGCCACTTCGAAACCCCCCGGCGAGGACGCGGAACGATCCACCTCCACTGCAATGTTACGAGAAGGACGAGTCAGTAAGCTGAGCAACTATTTCCAGGTTATATTTGCAACAACGGTTGCAGCGCTGACCGGTTAGATTCACCGCGCACGCGCAGTCCATTCTTCCTCCTTTTTTCTCGAGCGATGGTGCCCACACGCCTCGTTAAAACAAATACCACACTCGCGTAGCAGTATGAATGGCGTGACTCAGCTGCGTCACGGTAATGTGACATCCGTTTCCAGAGAAGATTACCTGATGCAAAAATGGCAGGTGCTCCACATTGTGCTGAGACAAAAATAATCACCGCCCAAGCAGTCCGTACAGATGGTTAACCAATGAAACTGAAACGTGCGGCCATAGTGTTTATCACTGGGTGAGTCTCGACGGTTCATTAAACAACGGCATGGTAGGCTGCCAGATCCTCATACGCACTGGTGGTTTGCACTCGGTTGCGCGAACCTTTTCTCGTGCCTGGGCTGCACAATGTCACGGTGTAAACGACGTTGTTGATCGAAAGCTGCCTACTCCTCAGCAATACGTACGGCGCGTGGCCAGAGCCGGTAACTGCTGCGCGCGCGATCGGCTGCGACAACGAGCAATGACGTAACTACTAGTGCAGCCAATTGCGTGCCTCTCTTTCTTTTTTTTGGGCATGCACATGGGGTGGCGCCGGCTGAGCTTTCGCGGTACAGGCGAATGACGGACGAAGTGAGGAATCGGCTAGCTATATACAGCTTCGCTGGAAAATATCCTAATGATATTAGTGTACATCTCTTCCGGCACTCAATGGTTGTATACCGGCTATATTGGCCGTTTTACAATAGCTAGGCGGCTGTTACAATCTTGTCGCGTTATACTTGTGGTTGGTGTGCCATTTAAATGGATGTTTTACGCACCTAAGTTTCATGTTACATGCCGTTATCAAGAAGTGTGCAGTGTCGATACATGTGTACAGTGTGTGTTGTTTCTTGAGATAGGGTTCCATGTGCTATCGTGAGCGTTCCAGTTATTGGTGAATATTTATGTTAAGGACTTGTCATCCGTTTCAAAGTGGGGGACTTATGATTTGATGCGCGCGAAGTAGCGATGCAGCGATCATCAAGGACACTTGCGAGATGCACTTGATTTTGCAGAAGGAGTCCTCTTATATCTGAAGTTGGCTTATGACACCTAACTGTATGACGAGTAGGAACATTTAGCATCACTTTCTAAACGTCGCCATTACTTGATGACATAGTGCTATTTGACTGGCACGGAGTGCAATGGCATCTCAAGTGTTCCAGTTTGCTGGCTTGTCTGTCCTAGTTTCTTTAATATGTGTGATGGTCTAGCCGACGAACATTAGAAATTACAACGTTGGAGGAGGTGAGGGAGAAAGAAAAGGTCAAATACATTTGTAAAGCAACAAAAACACGCGCGCAACCACACATACGTACACCATCCATTTAAATAGTAGCCTTTAAAGAACCCCTCACCACACCCCATAGTAATCTTTGGTTATACGCTGCAAGTTGCTAAGTGTCTTCTAGGGAGCGTTCTGCCGGAAAAAAGAAGTTTCAAATCGGCTCATTATTAACCAAGATAGAAATATAGATAGTGTAGCGAACACGCAATTTGAGGAAGGCAGCTTTACCGCAAACGTAGTCGCTCTCTCCACTTTTCCCGTCCAGCCTCCGCAAGTGAAATTACTTCCCTCCGTTCTCCCATAGCGGACCTCAGTGATCACGTGACGCATAAGTCATGGGCCCCTCCTTCATTTTTTTTCTCCTCACTTTTTTGCGGCGCCGCGCACTCTTCTGACGGCTTCACGTGCGAGCTGTTGCGATTGTCTCGTTTCGGGCAGCACATGATTTTCCGCGCTGTGCACGAGCAAACCTGACTTGCGGTATAAGTTTGTGCTACACGAATACTGAGGCTCACACAAGCGGATCATGGAGTATCATAACTCGCTGGAACACGGTATATAATGACATAGTTTCGGTGTCCGCGCGTGACTGCACCACGTGGAAATGCACCACGTGGACTGCACCACGTGGAAAGCAGACGAAGCGCAAGTGCCTCTCGCGTGCTGGGGTGTGCAGTAAAACAAAAACATGTAGACATTAGGTTTCCGTGTTTTATTATTTCTCTAAGCTTTAATTCGTTTGTTAAAGCAACAGATTAAGCACATAGGAGATGTTGGCTCGAATAATTCTCGAAGTCAAGTGTCACTACGAGCGACGTCACAGCGCGAACAATTGTACGTAGGCGCACTAGCACGTGTATGCCATACTCCGGCTTGAAGCGCTGTGGCCGCGACGAGAAGGGAAAACGGCGTTCGGTTTGAAATTTCAGCATAAATTGATGTAAACGTAAGCCGTCTGCACTGCGTTTCTTACATAGCAGTCAACGCTGTGGAGAATAGAGAGACTTCTTGCGGTGGCTTCGTTTGCATAAGGATAGAGTTCTGTGTTTATGGAGCACAATTGTGCGCAACTGTTTCTTATGTAATGTAAGTATTGAATAAAACAAGTTTTATTCCTGCGGAACAACCAGACGTGGTATACGGTTGCTAATTCATTATTTTAACTCTTTCTAATCTTTGTTGTTCTAGCCGGGTTTTTTATTTGCAACCTGTCGCGAGGAGCCTTACTGCATGCTCGCACGAGCGAACGCTGTTGAAGCGCAGCGAAGCGTGGACCGAACGCGCGGAGTGATAAGCTTATTTGAACGAACTTTTTGCGTTGTTTCCACGGCGTTGACTGCTATGTACTGAAACGGAGTACAGGTAAAAACGAGCGTTTGTGCTCGGCGTCCTCTCTTTGAGTCCTGCCATTAAACAATTTCGTTTATGTTTGTTAGATAAAGTAAACGTCTTTCCTACCCACTTTTCCACGACCTTTTTCGAACAGGATATGTTTCAAAACTTTTTCCAGGGCCGACACCGGAGGTAGTTCACAATCGCGGCAACAACGTTAGGTCAAATTGAGGAATGCCATCCGTTATTGCTTCGCACTTTTAAAATTTTGGTCTTCTTTTTGTACCAAGGAAATAGATCTCGATATTCTGAAAAATTTGCTATCGCTAGGTTCAGAACGTGTGAGCTCTTGCATATCTCTAATATCTAGTAATTTAGTAGTAAGTAGATAAGCTGATGAGGGATGTAATGATAGTGCAGGGTTATTCACAGTAGTTCTCGCGAGACTGTCAGTCATTTCGTTCACGCATATTCCCCTATGACGAGACACCCAAAGTGATTTATTTAACTTTACCTGGGCAGGCGCGGGAAAATAAAGTGTACGTAAAATGTTAGTACCGCAATTTGTTGCGAGCAATGTACATGAATATAAAGAATCCATTATTGTAACTGCCATCGATATTAATGACTTTATGTAGGGCGAACACCAGAGCGAAACATTTAGCCAGAAATGCGGATAAGTAGTGCGTATTTTATATTGAGAATGTCTAGTCTAGAGCAGGAGCGAAATTGGCAATTCCACATTTTTCTCCACACTGTGAGGCGTCTCTTGCGACGATGGTATTTGTATCAATACTGAATAAATGATCTTGTAATAATCCATCTAACGTATTAAGAGAGATAAGTTTTGCATTGTTTGGGTAGGCGTCATCATAGGTGTTTCGTACTCTCCCGCACATAACGAACATGTGGCACCTACCAAATACGTACACTTAAGGGGTTAATCGATGGGTCTACAAAGACAACTTGTAGTATATGAAACTAGGGCCAGTCTACTCCGAAGAATAAAGAAGGTGGGTAATGAGTATGATTTGCAGTCATCTAATAGGGGATTCGTCCATATTTAAGAATGTTTGCACCTCAAAACCAAAATCTGGGGTGCTATGCAGGATGCGCCAAGTTTCTCGTTCACCCGACTTTTACCCGAGTTTGCTCGACGGCAGTCAGTGAAGGGAGATAGCGCGGAACGTGCAAAAGCTACAGGCAAAAAACTATGTAGACAAAAAGCCGCGTATGACAACATGAGCGCACCCTGCGCGGCACGCTGCTTCCACGTTTCAAGCGCAGCTGCACAACGAAACGCGCCACTGCCGCGTATTGTTATCAACGGATTATCGCAACTTAGCAATACCATGACTGTCCCGCTGCCTTTCTGCACACTTGCCGTGAGCCGCTTGACACGCCTTTCTCGGGCGCGTCAAGGGCGTGCCTCCTCTTTCGGGCACTGTCTTTCTATCCTACATCGAATGCGAACAGGGGCGCTATTCTGGACATTCTGCCATTTTCTGCAATGCATGACGTAGGCGCGACGCAAACAAAATGGCGCTGGTGGACCCGTTTTGCTTACGTAACGTGACGCCAACTTGACGTTTCGCCTAAGAAACCGAAATGAAGGCACTGAATGTAGCGTTATCGGTAAAGCAAAACAGTTTTCCTCCGCAGTAAAAATAAAGCAGCTATCTCAAAGCGTATGATTATTCTGTAGAAAACGCTTCTTGCTTCCGTCGTCTGCTGCGTACAAGCCGTCGTCTGCTTCAATAGCTAAGATGCGTGCCACCAGAAAATGGAATGAGCCATCGCATGTTGGCGCCAACGCGCATGTTTTCTTGCTTGAGACAACATACACGACCTACCAGTGGTGATGCGCGCACTTTCTACGCCACGTTATCGCTATGTCGTGAAGCGCAATTGACTCAGCCCGACTCGGCTGGCTGATAGCTTCCTCGATCACCCGCACTGGTGCGCGCCGGGGCGCCTTGGTGCGCACTTTCATCCTCGATCAACCGCACCGGTGCGCACCGACCATCCTCGATCACCGGAAGCGCACCCTGTTGGAGCGGTTTTCCGCTCCCCTGTCTCGCACCGAGAAAATCCACGGTGCGCCGGGGTGCAATCCCAGCAAGCACTGCGGGACGTGCGACGCGCGCGCGCACTGCCGACTGCAGAATCGCGGACGCTCTGGCCCGATAGCTGCGCAAGCTGCGGTTGCAACGAATTTGACGGAGTTAGCTAGTGGAGATGTCGGCTATGAGAAAAGAAGCGCTCCTAGTTGCTGCAATCGATGAGAGAGAGAGACACAACTTCATGTAGTCGCCTGCAGAACGACACCATGACTAAATGTGCAATCGATGAGCTTTTTTCAAGTTCGTCTGACAGCGAAGACGACCATGCTGATCGACCCCGTCAAAAAACAATGTGGTGAAAAGCGGCCGAAAGTGGACAGGTTCGTTGAATGGGTCGTCAGGAACGGGTCGTCAGGATTAATTATAAAATCCATTGGTGTTTGCTTGCAACCAGGTATGTCGGAGCACGCAGTTTGACAAGGTTCGAGTGCTTGCCGCAGATACTCAGCACCTGCAAACAATAAAATGTGCGCGCGCGCGTGTTCGCGCACGTTTTTCGCGCCAGGGGCAATGTAGCGCTGCAGGCAAGCACCCTGCACGGGGTGCAGTTTTGTCGTCGATGTTGACCCTCCGCAGTGCGCCACCGCGGCGGTGCAAAGCGCACCATTCTGGTTTCGGGGCAACTCCGGGGCAAGGTGATCGAGGACCCTATGAGAAACGGCCGAATATCACCGATAGCATTGCGCGCGCAAGAGATATCCGCTAGCGGGACGCAAGCGCCGGCGCTGCCACCTCTTGTTACTCGCACCGCGGGAGGAAACTTCAAGGCGCCGCCTTCCGTACATTTCTTTTTATAAATTAGAGAGAGCCCGTTGTCATAACTTTTGATTGTGCGAAAAGGCATTAATCTTAATTACAATACAAATGCAGCAGTGAAAAGTGGACAATATTGACAAAAGTTTGCTATGTTCAACCAATATGATGTCGTATAAACGCGTTGTTTAAAAAATGATGGCCCCAAACACAAATGCCAACACCACCCGAGAGCGATGCAAATACTATGAGCACGCGTTATGAACAAAAGATTTTCCTGGCGCCAAACGACGGGGAAAATGTGGCGACACGCATTCCTCTCGGCTGCCATTGAATATGGCTTCTCATTAGCATAGTTCACGCGGCTCGTCGCAGCAAAAATTATGGCGAAAAATTTCAGCAATGGCGGCCCAGCGCAACGACACCCATCGTCAAAATAACGTTTACGAAACAGCTCTTCCTGTGACGCTGCTCACGAGATATTCCTTCAGCCAATCAGCAAGGTGGCATGGCGCATATCTTGGATCGCTGCCACATATTCGCGTGATTGCAGATGCATTGCACTGGCTTCTGCACGCTACGGCTCACATTCTTTTTGATGCGCTAACATCATAACATATCTGCCAAGGACCTAAATAATATATTAGTCCATAAAATTTGCAGCTCCACGTCAGGTTTCGTCATCTTGATGAAAACGCAAAATTGCATTTTGCAATACTTCCGCTTCCCGGCACAAATTTCAAAACACGTGACCTCTCGACAGCCAATCAGTGAGTAAACATGGCGGATAATGGCGGCCGCGCTGCCGCCATGCGTGTCCGGAATAGCGCCCCAGGGGTGCGATTTTGTAGAAATGCCTTTTTTCATGCCAATGCCTTTTCGCGTGACGTCATCGATTTTGGAAATTGTGGTTACGTAGGCACGACGTTTCCTGGATAGTCCAATCAGAAGCTCTCTTCAATGGCCGGATGTTTCTTTCGTGTTCTATTTTCTTTTTCCGGGGCTGTATAGCAAATTCCTTTGTAAAACGGCACTTAATAAAAGCGGACTTCCATGCTGCGTAAAGCAAATTCATTTTGTTACCTTACAACGCAAAAGCTGCCGCAGTCTAAGAAATGCAAACGCAAGTGCTCCATTTTTGAAGCCGTAGCCACATAGTAGTCGGATGTGCATCCACTCCATGCCGTTGAGCGCACGCAAAATGGCAGCCTCTGTTTACCTGAACAGCTGACAGCCCCTATCGTGTCCGTCTGAACAGCGGACAGCCCCTTGCGTGTCCGTAATGCCAAAAGGAGGATATGATTATGAGGCACGCTATAGTGTGGGACTACGGAATACTATTCCCCAGCACCCCTCACCAAGTCACACAGCAAATTTGATAATACGCTGGAAGTTGTAACGTACCTTGTAAGAATTTTTCAAATTAGTTGATTAATATCAGAGATAGAAATATTTGAAGCGGCGCGAACCTCTGATTTCAGGAGACGGGGGTCCCCGCCAACATATGCACTCGCTCCAATTACTCCCCAAGCCAAATTCCTCCTCAGCGTTCTCTCATACCGAAGCCGGAGGATGGCGTGACAAATATGTCACGGGCCCCACCTTCTATATTTTTTCCTCTCTCCCCGTCGTGTTTTTGGGGAGTGGTGCACTTCCGGTGACAGTCTGGTGCGCTAGCTGCTGCGTTAGCCTCGTTTCGCACAGCGGAAAATTTTGCACACTCTGCACGAGAACACCTGATCTGTGGGATAATCACAAGCAATGATGCAGGCGCGACAGGATGAAAGGGCTCATAAAGGCGGACGGCCACGGAAGACCGTAGAAATTAGGGAGATTTAGTTGGGCGTCCGCAACCACCCACGTGCGCAGGGCCCGAGGCTGTGTGTGCGCAGCGCAGCGCGCGCGCACGACACGGCAACAGTTGGCCGAATGCAAAAGCTTACAAGAGGATTGCTGACTTGCACGCGTAGGAACGAGTAGTGTGCTACTCAGCGCCGCCATATGCCACCTTCTGAAAGTGTGTAGCCACTATCAGCCGCCAGGAACTCGAACAACAAGCCCGAGTCATATATTCGGCAAGAGTGATATCCAAAAATGCGCTCTCGCGGACACGCCAGAACACGCGAGATAATTCCGCAAAGGCCACTGAGCCCGCAGTGGACGCTACGCAGCTTTTGAAAAGCTGCGGGCGTACGCAAGATAGCGTGCATGCTCCTGCGCACTGCGCATGCGCACTGACGCCTCCGCGGGTTTTCTGCGTACCCAGAGCTACTGCAGACGCCCAACTAACACTGTCTATTGACATAGTTTCTTTCTTTGCGTGCGCGACTGCACGCCGCGAACACAAGCAGATACGGAAAAACCCGGCTCTTGCCACGATACAAAGTAAAGCCAAAACGCAAGGACATTCGGTTTCGATGTATTAATATTTCTCTAAACTATAATTCGTCTATTGAAGTAGCAGTATAAACAAATAACTGACATTGCCTTCAATAATTCTCGAAGCCACTTGTCACTGTGACCGACGTCACAGCTCTGCCCCGCAAGCAATGTGCAATATGCGTTGAGTCTCCTAATAAGATAGCGGCGACCACGACAAGACCAAACGACGTTCGGTTTGAAATTTAAGCGCTTCGCGAGGCGTGTAGTAACGTAATACTTTGCAGAGAAGATCGCAAGCGCACATTGTATGCACTGCGCTTGTCAGCTCAAAATGGGCAGCCCTGGTGAGAGGCCTGTGAACGTGCACACAATGTACGGTACACAGGTCTTCTTGTATTTCGCCTGCATCGAAGTGTTACCGCCGCGACCGGGAGTCGATCCCGCGTCCTCGGGCTTGCACCGCAACGCCAAAGCTACTACGGCACTACGGCGGGTATCTCCTCGCATCCACTCTGTTCGCATGAAAAGACGGCGCGTACCCTCACCGTCTTGCTCCCTCGCACGCGCGAGAAGACGCCGGCGAAACAAACTGCCATCGTTTTTCTGCTCCGCCTCGCATGTTTTTCTTCGCGCCCACTGTATATGGCTCGCGGCCGCGCTCGTCTTGCACTTTGACCTTATACGGAACACCATGGCAGCGACGACGGTGATGGTGACGACGACGGTGGAAAGTCGTTTGGAGTGTCCATAGAATTGGTATTGAAATAAAAGGCGAAAAACGAAATACTGCTGGCACTGTCTTCTTGGGGTTCTCATACCAGCTTAAAGTGACGTCATAGACTGATAATCTCTATTCTGGTCTAATTAACTTTTCATGGGCAAAAATGAGTTCCATTGTATTTGAAAAAAATTGGAAGGCGACTCAACCTTCAGTTGAAGTAAGATAGTGATTTACGGGTGAAGGCTCGAAAATTTTGTTTTACGATGGCGATTATATGAACACTCGAGGCGCATTTCTGCCGTCGTCGCGGTCGTCGAGGTCGTCGCCGTCACCCTGAGGTAAAGTATAAAGTCCAGGGAATAGAAGACCGTCTCCGCGCGCTGTGCTGTATGTGCCAGTGAAAGAGTGCGAGAGTCAGCCGACGATCACGGCTGAATCGCGCACGCGCAAGTGGGGAAATTGGGGAGGAAGCTCGCCGTTTTCCCTCGCGTGCAAGGAACCAGGGGAGAAGGGGTAAGGGCAGAGGGCAGTATTGCATGTGGCCACGCCATACGCGGTCACGTGCGATCGCGCGGGCTTTAACTTGAAAACAATATGCTTTGGGGGCAGAGTCTAGCTGGGCCGACTACTTGTACCTTTGAATGTGCTTTGTCCTCACCGCTCAGTTTACGTTAAAGGCATCAACAGCCCGAAGGTCAATTCGCTCGCTGCTGCTTCCGCGATTTCTCACGCCAGCGTTTCGAGAGCAAGCGTCTGCGGTTATCGAGTGGGATGTGTGCATGTTTGCCTGTGCGCGCTGATACCATGATTTGCAATTTAGTTAGTAAGCGAGTTTTTACAAGTTTACACGGCCGATAAACATGCTATCCAGAATTACTACGCCTGTCTACTAATGCGCTATTGCAATCGATGCGTCGCCTATCGGGCGACTCTATCTACTTCACTATCTTCGATATGTCCGCACATTTGCCGCATAACGTGTTCATTATATTTACTCATCTCCGAGATTTATTATCTCAAATTTACGGTCCGATTATCAGGCACGGTATTAGGGGGGAAAGGTTTCCGTGGAGAAATGGTTACAGTATTTGCATTCTGTGCTAGATGTTTTCTGTCGCAATCCGACCGTTGAATAATTTGATAACTTATTTATCTAGATAATCAGAATTTCGACATGTGGGCGTACTAAAGAATGCGATAGCAACATGTTAGTATATTACACGAGGCAAGGTTTGCAACTTTAGCTGTACTGTGTGTTGCAGTAAACATATGCTCGGAATGTAAACACGTATGACATGAAGTGCGCAGACGCACATGAACAGAAAGAACTGAATATACGCCAGCCACATCGGCTAGAAGTAGAGGCTCTTTTCGGTGTTGTAGCCTTTCGACAGCCTCCTGTTTTTTTAAGCGGCATACGCACGGCAGACATGAAGCCCTTTTCGCGCTTTTGAACAACAGTGTTTTTTTTCCGCAGCATTGGCCTCACGTTTCCGCAGCGTCAAGTCCTCGGTCTTCCGGCGTTGACCTCCAGCAAGCACTGCACTTTCCAAGTTAATCAACAAGCGTAATACAGCTGACATAAAGAAGTGTAATATGGATAGAAATGAACATGCTCTCAGGAACGGAGGAATCCTAAAAGCAGTGAAGACGGAACTAGGAATAGGCGAGAATCAAATGTATGCGTTAAGAGACAAAGCCGGCAATATCTTTACTAATATGGATGAGATAGTTCAAGTGGCTGAGGGGTTCTATATAGATTTATACACTACCAGTGGCACCCACGACGATAATGAAAGAGAATAGTCTAGAGGAAATTGAAATCCCATGCACAAGTAATGCCGTAAGAAGTAAAAAAAGCCTTGGTGGCTATGCAAATGGGGAAGGCAGCAGGGGAGGAACAGGTAACAGCAGATTTGTTGAAGGATGGTGGGCAGAATGTCTAGAAAAACTGGCCACCCTGTATACGCAATGCCTTTATGACTTTGAGCGTAACGGATTCTTGGAAGAACGCTTACATAATCCTAATCCATAAGGGGACGCCAAATACTTGAAAAATTATAGACCCATCAGCTTACTGTCCGTTGCTTACAAAGTATTTACTAAGGTAACCGCAAATAGAATCAGGAACACCTCAGACTTCTGTCAACCAAAGGACCAGGCAGGATTCCGAAAACGCTACTCAACAATACACCATATTCACATTATCAATCAGGCGATAGGGAAATGTGCGGAATATAACAAATCCTTATATATAACTTTCATTGATTACGAGATAGCATTTGATTCAGTCGAAACCTCAGCATTCATGCAGATATTACGGAATCAGGGTGTAGACGAGCCGTATGTAAAAATACTGAATAATGGACTACATTGCCTCCACAGCCACCGTAGTCCTCTATAAAGAAAGCAACAAAATCCCAATAAATAAAGGCGTTTGGCAGGGAGATACGACCTCTCTAATGCGATTCACAGAGTGCTTACAGGAGGTATTCAGAGACCTTGATTGGGAAGAATTGGGGATAAGGGTTAATGGAGAATACCTTATTAACTTTCGATTCGCTGATGATATCACCTTGCTTAGTAACTCAGGGGACCAATTGCAATGCATGCTGACTGAGCTGGAGAGTCAAAGCAGAAGGGTGGGTCTAAAAATTAACCTGCAAAAAACTAAAGTAATGCTTAACAGTTTCGGAAGAGAACTACAGTTTAAGATAGGTAGCGAGGCACTGGAAGTGGTAAGGGAATACATCTACTCAGGATAGGCACTGACAGCGGATCCGGGATATGAGACTGAAATAATCAGAAGAATAAGAATGGGATGGGGTGCGTTTGGCAAGCATTCTCAGATTATGAACAGCATGCTACCATTATTCCTCAACAGAAAAGTGTACACAAGCTGTGTCTTACCAGTACTCACGTACAGGGCAGAAACCTGGAGGCTTACGAAAAGGGTTGTACTCGAACTGAGGGCGACGCAACGAGCTATGGAAAGATGAATGATGGGCGTAACTTAAGGGATAAGAAAAGAGCAGAATTCGTGAGGAGACAAAGGCTAGTTAATGACATCTTACTTGAAATCAAGAAAAAATAAATGAGCATGGGCAGGATATGTAATGAGGAGGGAAGGTAACCGATGGTCATTAAAGGTTACGGGCTGGATTCCAAGGGAAGGAAAGCGTAGCAGGGGGCGGCAGAAAGTTAGGTGGGCGGATGAGATTAAGAAGTTTGCAGAGACAACATGGCCACAATTAGTGCATGACCGGGTTAGTTGGAGAAGTATGGGAGAGGCCTTTGCCCTGCAGTGGGCGTAACCAGGCTGATGATGAGGAGGAGGCCGAGGAGAAGGAGGAGCGCGCCGCGTGATCCCTCATACTACGCAAGGGAGGCGCTTCCGACAGATGGCGACTCCCTAACTCCTGGCCCCCAATATAAACACGAGCGCGCACTCAGGCCTTGTCGTGCGCAAAGCAAATGCTGTGCTTAGGCAATACAATTGCATGTAGCTGCGGTCTCCTACGTAGAGTAGATAACGCGACCGCCGCGGGCTGCCGCGACGGGTCCGCTGGCTAAGCGCACCGAGGCTCGCTGAGGACAACTGCGTTTCGAACGCGGTATGCGCCCAAATCAGTAGCAGTGTCAACGCTGACATCGAAAATCACATTTGAACTGTGGGCGGTAGGCGGAACGTTGTGGGCACGACCCGCTACGCCGTAGCCTTCGCAATCGAATGAGCGGAAGCGCCGTGGAGGTATGTTTGATTGCTAATAACTCCCGTTGTGCTAAACGCATTGAAGTACGTTTTGCTGTAGAGTGTTTACGAAATAGTCTTTTTTAACTTAAAATGCATTTCTTGAATCGATAACAAGTGGTTCACCGCCCATTTAATGATAAATGATCTGTAATTTTGTGTGTAATCATCGAGGATGGCGAAAGACGGCATGTAGTGTTCACATAATTAATACTGCAGTATAATGCGCCTAGCAGCTTAACGCGCTGGCTTACACGTGCGAAATGCTTAACGATAACTGTTGGGCCATGCTCCTGTCATGCAATAGCTTGAGCAGCAGGCTTGTGTGCCTGCGGGTGCTCTGTTCGAATCCTGGAGCCAACGGGCATATTCCTCTGCCAACTATATATATATATATATATATATATATATATATATATATATATATATATTGTCGGGCCCTTAGGCCCTCTCTGTAGCGTGCACGGGGGAAGCCTTTGAAACGCGCGCCACAACGGCACTCGTCGCATGGAGCATGCGCACCGATGGTGTTATCGTAAGAACTCGCGCGGGGACTGCCGGGAAGGGAGCTGCCCGATAAGAAGGCAGCGAAGACGGCACTCGGGGCTTTTTGCGGGGCGCGGGCCTGGTGAGGCGCTGGTGGGGCGTGGCCCGTCTAGGTTTCTGTCCGAGCGTGCTACAGAGCAGGGGGAAAAGCGTCTTTGTATTGTGTCTGCATGAAAGAGTGCTCTTGTTGTTCGCTTTTGGGACTATCTGCGCGCCTCGTTCGGTGCTTGCTTGCTTTCTGCGCTTTATGCATTCTGTTATCGCCCGAAAGATTGTGTTGGTTGATGGTTTGTAGCAGCCGTTCTTTCGTCGCTCCCTTTGGCTTGTATATATTGTTGCCTCGCTGTTTTGCTGCTTGCTTCTTTTATTTTGCTGCTTTTGCTGCTTTGCTTCTTTACTGCTTGCTTCTTTGCCTTGTTCTTTTCTGCTATTGGCCGCGAGGCTGCGGTAATTTTGAGTGTTACATTCTATCGTAAATTAAAGCGGTTCTTGTTCCTTGCGCCTTTGGTCCTTTGTCGTGCTGGTCGCGGCTCACGGACCCCCTGAGCGAAGGCAAGGGGCCTTCATCTGGCGCCCAACGTGGTTTTCTTCTTTCTCGTTGTTTTTTTGTTTGTTCTGGAGTACGACGAGGGCCGGCGGTGGTGAGCAGCTCCCAGTCGCCGGCCGACGACCTATCGCGCCCCGACGTCCCCTCGGCACATGCAGGCTCCGGAACGACCTCTCCGGCAGCAGCCGTCCCTCACGTGGTGTTACTCGCAACATCGAAGCATCTTGCAGCGGCTGTCAAGCACCGAGCGGGGGCAGCCGTTTCCAACACTACGAAAAGCCGGGTGGTTTGGTCGTCTCACCATCCTGCTGTCACGGCGCTGAACCGCGGACAACCTCGGCAGCGGAGAGGGGGAAAGAAACGGCTCTTCACACTCAAATCACCACCGGCATCAACGGTAGTAGCTGTACCGGAAAGGTGTCACCCCCCCAGATCGAAGGCCCAGGATCTCGGACAAATCGTGAGGTCTTTGCCGTCCACGCTCAGTCTTCTTGACGACCACCTTGAGCAAACACCATTGGTAGTGGTCAAAATGGCCGGAATAGAAGTACCTGCTATTTTAGACACCGGCTCTGCTGTTTCCGTTTTCGGCGATCGTGTCAAAAGCGCCTGCGAGACGAAACGTCTACAGTTACGAAGTGTAAACATGACCCTTCGCATGGCATCCGCTCACGTTGCGTCCGCTGCGTCAGCAGCCCGGTTAACGGTTACCATCAATGATAGAAAATTCCGGCAACGCTTCCTATACCTCCCAGAACTTTCTTGTCCTGTGATTTTGGGCCGTAACTTCATAGCGAAAGCAGGAATCGTTCTCGATCTCTCTAATGGCAGCTACCAGTACGGCATGCATGCACATCCTCTCAAGTTCATGACTAAGCCAAGAGATCCACAGTCAAATCTGTTTACCGCCAATATCTCTGTCTCCGAGACTGGTAGTGGTATTCTCACTGTTCTGAAGTCTTTCACAGGATCTCCGGCGGAGAAGACCAAAATCGAGACAGCGCTTAAACCATTTGCCGAAATGTTCACGGAAGCTCCTGGCAGCGTTAATGTGCTGACTCATAGGATAGACACCGGATGCGCCCGCCCAATTCGTTTCAACCCTCGGCCCCTGAGCATCCACAAGCGAGCACTTCTTGATAGTGCGCTAGACGAAATGATCGCTACCGGTGCAGTAAGACCGTCTAAGAGCCCCTGGGCATTCCCAGTTGTACTAGCACCTAAGAAAGATGGCACGGCGCGGTTGTGTGTCGACTACCGTTGGTTGAACGCTGTCACAGTTCGAGACTCGTACCCCTTGCCATCAATCGATTCAGTGATGTATTCACTTGGGTCCGCAAAGTTCTTTACTACTTTAGACTGCAGCAGGGGCTTCCTGCAAATTCCGATTGCCCCCTGCGATATTGCAAAGACTGCATTCACTTGCCATCGGGGACTGTTCGAATTTGTCCGATTGCCTTTTGGTTTGTGCAATTCACCGGCAACCTTTCAGCGTGTAATAGATATTGTGCTTCAAGACGCCAAATTCAATTATGCGATGGCTTACATGGATGACGTGGTAGTGTTCTCGAATACCCTGGAGGAGCATCTCCTTCATCTAACCACCGTTTTACAACGAATGCAGGCCGCAGGCATCACCCTTAACCCCCGGAAGGTTCAACTGGTTTCGCCCAGAATGAACCTCCTAGGTTTCATTGTCGAGCAAGGCACATTCCGGCCTGACGAGGAGAAACTCCGGGCCATACTGCAGCTTCCCCCACCAACAGACGTCAAGAGCCTGCAGCGGTATTTGGGCATGGTGGGCTTCTACCGCCACTTTATCCCCAACTGCGCTGACCTGGCAAGACCTCTCCACCAGCTCTTACGGAAAGGTGCCAGTTGGTACTGGACTGACGTGGAGCAGGGATCATTTCGGGCTCTGTCATCGGCTATCGCCGATACCGCACGTCTGCTGCTTCCCGACCTCGACCTGCCATTCACCGCGCAGACCGATGCAAGTGAGTATGGCATCGGCGCAGTCTTGCTTCAGAAGCACCAAGAGAAGCTTCACCCTCTGCTTTTGCAAGTCGCACTCTCACAGGAGCAGAGCGGAAAAGAGTGCCTAGTAATTGTATTTGCACTAAAGAAATTTGACATGTATCTGGATGGGGCTGACTTTACTATTCAGACTGACCACCAGGCGCTGACGTGGCTGTCAAAGCTACAAAACCCAGCCGGCCGTTTAGCCCGTTGGGCCCTCTCTCTTCAGAAGTATAATTACAGAGTAGAATACAGGAAAGGTACCTTCAACAAGGTAGCTGACGCCCTGTCCCGAGCACCACTCTCCGGGGATGGCGAGCCGGCACCCGAAGTCCTGGCGGTGGCAGTGCCTGTGGACGCCTGGGGAACTCTGATCTCGCGCCAGCAGCTACTGGACGCCCAGCTAAGCGACGACCAGTGCAACTTGATACGCAAGGCACTGGACGGCGCCAACCCTGCCGGTAGCGGCAACTACGACTGCTACATGCAAGCAGAAGATGGCCTGCTCTTGCGGTATATACCTGCTGCCGATACGGATTGCGGTGAGTCTCCATTCCGTGTCGTTGTGCCTAGGAAGCTGCGCAAGCCTTTTCTAGAGTACTTTCATGACACCCCGCTCGCCGGTCATAGCGACGGCAAGAAAGCATTTGAGAAGCTGTGTCGCGTCGCGACATGGCCGCACATGAGAAAGCATGTGTTCCGATACGTTCGCACATGTCCTACCTGCCAGGCCGTGAAACCGAGGGGAGGGAAGCCACCAGGCTTCATGCAACCTGTTGAGAGCCGATACCCATGGAAAATTGTGGCATGTGATGTTATAGGCCCATACCCCAGGTCAGCTAAAGGGAATCGATACTTGTTAGTGGTCACTGACCATTTCTCCAAATGGGTAGAGCTGTACCCTCTACGCAAGCTGGATTCTAAGATAATCTGGGATAGGCTGTTGGAAGCACTCACCCGTTTCGGTTTCCCAGCGCAGCTTATCACAGACAATGCCACATATTTCACCGGCAGGATATTCCTTGACACTTGCAAAGCTCTTCGCGTGCAGCACAAAAGGACGGCACCCTACCACCCTCAAGCCAACATCACGGAGCGTGTCAACAG
Source organism: Dermacentor andersoni (assembly GCF_023375885.2). Lineage (NCBI taxonomy): Eukaryota > Metazoa > Arthropoda > Arachnida > Ixodida > Ixodidae > Dermacentor > Dermacentor andersoni. The sequence continues at coordinate 30,862,154 of NC_092824.1, read as the reverse complement.
AAACCTTAAGACAATGCTGGTGGCTTTCACCGAGCGGCACAAGGACTGGGACGTTCGTATCCAGGAGATGGCTTTCGCCACAAGGACCACAGTAAACCGTTCGACAGGGTTTACGCCAGCGGCTATTCTTCTCGGTCGCGAGCTCAGATTTCCTATTGAGCATGCATTCACCAACGGCTCTGAATTACCAACTCGTAATTACTCCACGTTCACACAGAATCTTTCCAGCCGCCTGGCCCACACTCTGAAGGAGGCCAGGGAAAACTTGGACCTTGCCCGCCTGGAACATGGGAACCAATACAACAAAGGCAGGCGGCCCCTGGAGTTCGCGGTCGGCGACGAAGTGTTCCGCCGCACGCACCCACTCAGCGATGCTGCAAAACGGTTTGCTGCTTCCCTCGCGCCTAGATGGGATGGCCCTTACGTGATCACAAAACGTATTTCTAGCTTGGTGTACCTACTACGGGAAAAACATGGCAGCAGAGTAATAGGGCCCGTAAGCTTGCACGACCTCAAAGCGTACTACGAGCGCCCATCAGACAGCTAACCGTGCTTTAGTCATTATACGAGTTCAGCAGTTAACGTGGCTGCGCCCTACATCCGGTATCTGTTAATCGCGACGTTTTTACATATGCTGTCCTTGCATATGCTCGCCTTACGCAGAATGCCACGCTACCACTCCAACGGGCGTGACCAGCCTGGCTGCCACGGCGGCCCATCGAAACATCACCTACGTCGTCGGCCTCTCACCCAGGCTACCGATGTGGGCTAGCGTCGGTTGGGCGAAAAGTGCATTGTCTCTCAAAGAGCGCACGCCTTGAGCGCATGCCAATTGGAGCCGTCACGTGCAGCTCCGAACGACGCCAGACAGCATTCCAGCCCATCGCGTGCCAACTGCCCCGAACATTTTGCTTCGCAACAGCCGTGATATAACTCGACTGGGACGATGCATAGTGTTGTTGCATAGTGTTGTTGCATAGTGTTGTTGCATAGTGTTGTTGCATAGGGTTGTTGCATAGTGTTGTTGCATAGTGTTGTTGCATAGTGTTGTTGCATAGTGCTGTTGGACACCCAGGCGGGTGTCCGGTCTTGTACGGGGGGGAGTGTCGGGCCCTTAGGCCCTCTCTGTAGCGCGCACAGGGGAAGCCTTTGAAACGCGCGCCACAACGGCACTCGTCGCATGGAGCATGCGCACCGACCGCGTTATCGTAAAAACTCGCGCGGGGACTGCCGGGAAGGGAGCTGCCCGATAAGAAGGCAGTGAAGACGGCACTCGGGGCTTTTTGCGGGGCGCGGGCCTGGGGAGCCGCTGGTGGGGCGTGGCCCGTCAAGGTTTCTGTCCGAGCGTGCTACAGAGCAGGGGGAAAAGAGTCTTTGTATTGTGTCTGCATGAAAGAGTGCTCTTGTTGTTCGCTTTTAGGACTATCTGCGCGCCTGGTTCGGTGCTTGCTTGCTTTCTGCGCTTTATGCATTCTGTTATCGCCCGAAAGATTGTGTTGGTTGATGGTTTGTAGCAGCCGTTCTTTCGTCGCTCCCTTTGGCTTGTATATTTTGTTGCCTCGCTGTTTTGCTGCTTGCTTCATTGCTTTTGCTGCTTTTTGCTGCTTTGCTTCTTTACTGCTTGCTTCTTTGCCTGGTTCTTTTCTGCTATTGGCCGCGAGGCTGCGGTAATTTTGAGTGTTACATTCTATCGTACATTAAAGCGGTTCTTGTTCCTTGCGCCTTTGGTCCTTTGTCGTGCTGGTCGCGGCTCGCGGACCCCCTGAGCGAAGGCGAGGAGCCTTCAATATATATATATATGTATATGTATATGTATGTATATGTATGTATATGTATGTATATATATATATATATATATGCAGGGTTTCCCAACTACCATGCCCAAACATTTGAGGATACGCAAATGCCGCGTACATGGACAGAATGAGCTACTGTTCCTTGCTGTCGCTTGGAGATGCTCAAATTCCTTTTTGCATTCCCCCCAAACCATGTAAATAATCCAATTATTTATTCAACTTTTCAATTATTATGACCAGATGAAAAGTTTCAATGAGAAAATTGCCGCGTGACTAGCCCCTCAAGGAACTCTGTGTGCATCCGCGTGCTCCTCTCATGGGTGCAAAAAGATTTTAATGTGTAGCGCATGCTAAGCAGCGGAAAGCTGCATAGGAAGCGTTTTATGTCACTCTGCAATTTTCTCATTCACAGTCTTCATGGAATTACAGAAATGAGAAATTGACAAAGATTATTAATGTGATTAGGCTCAACGCAAAAAATAATTCGAACATCTCAAAGCGACAGTAAACAATACTACCTTCGTTTTGTGCAGCCACGTGGCATTTAAGTTTCTTTAAATCTTGATGCACGATGGTTGGGACACCCTGTATACTCAGAACATCATGGGGGCTACAGTGGTCCCAATAGCACATATGAACTCCTATATTTAGGCTGTACATTCTCCAGGATAATACCATAATATGAGGCTGGGAACATACATTATACGGAAAAGTAGTGGTAATTCGTTGAGAAAGACTTCGTCTTTAAAGAAATGCGATTCTGGCGTAACGGAACAGCACCCGCTTGAAAGCCGTGGTACTGTTCTTTTGAAAACAATTATGCTCATGCGCCTTTATTATTTTTCTTTCTGAGGCGCCGAGAGTGATGAAACTAGCGGCCTTATTGTTAGAAATAAGCATTATACTACAAGCATACATGCATATCAAGCTCTTGCCTAGCAATAGCTCCAATAAACACCATGAAATTTGGATTCAAAGTTAAGCAGGATGGATACGTTGGAATTGGGAGTGTTCTGCCACAATCCCTGTCATCTTGCCGAATAATGTCGATGATACTAGTCACACTATATGTGAGTATTTTAACGTAGATCAGTCATAGATAGTACAATAAAATATATTACCTCACGGATATTTTTTGTAAACTGTAGTATTTGTAACTTTGTATAGCTGACTCGTCGAAATGAGAATGACAAGTGGATGAATAGACAATACTACGCAGGAACGCATAGCGAATCAATGGCTTTACTAGCACAATGAAAGATAAGCTATGAGGTTGAACATATTAGTAACTGGCGTGGAATTATTCCCTAACATGGAACCATCTTCAGCTATTTCGTGGTGGTCACAGCATTGAACAGAAGGATGCGCACCGCAACGTGGCCAGCATACCTGGCGGGCCCATGGATTGAGTAAAAGAAATTTCTGCGGACAAATTGCCTCTAGGTAATGGTTGCAGTGGCGGTTACGAGACATAAATCACGTGGAACTGTAGGCAAACCCGGACACTGAAATGCGGCGCTGAAACCGGGAAGCGCGTGCATCATCATGGAGGTCGTGTTCAACACATCGGTGGAAGCCACGCGGCCGCACATGTAGCTCGAGTAAAAGAGGGCGTAGAAAATCTGCGCGGGCCGCACTGTCCACGTACTCCAGTGCATGACGACGCCGTCCCACCAATCGAGTTCGGCCACCCGCTGCACTACGCGCACAGAAAGCCATGGGTAACGGATCATCCGACCTTGTGAATGCCCTGGTAGGCGGGATTGACGATGGCACAGCAACCAGTTCTTTACCAGTAGGTTACCTCGGTCATTCTTGCGCCAGACCAAGAAAAACAGCCACTCGAACAAGTGGTCGGCTATGGTCACGCCCGTGGACAACCCGTCAAGTAGCCTCCGCTCCTTCTCGTCTTGGCACTGGCTGTTGAGCAACGAGTAGAAAGTGGGCAAAAACACGACGTTGCTTCCGTAGATTATAACCGGGTCCGCGTACGCGTCCCAGCGGATAGTATTCAGCCCGGAGAACCCGCGTACGTCATCCACCAGTTCGGCCTTCCACTGCAGCTGCCTCATCAGGAATGTATTGCTCCAGTAGTCACTGGTGAGACGGGGTAGCTGCTCCGGATACGCGCTTGTCAAGTCACCCGGCAGCACGAGCTGGAAACTGGAGATGTTGCCATTGAAGTCGAATGTAGTCAGGTTTCGTGAATATACTTCCTCGAAGATATCGTCCATCTCTGTGAACGCGGAAACCATGACGATCTTGTAGAGGCCCACTATGAGGGAGTCGTGCTGCGGCTGTCGAAGCTTGTCCACTGCAACACTGGCCCACAAGAATCGGTAGTGAAGAATGTTCCTCTGGCACATGGGAGTGTACTGCGCTGCACTCTTCTTTGCCCCGAGGTTAATCTCTTCCTTAAAGAACTTATAGACGCTCAAGAGCGCCAGGTGGGCCAATGCTGCGAAGCGTTGTTGCGGGAGTGCGTAGAGCTGTAGGAGCTTGTCGATCTTTGCGGGGCCCTTTAATATGACGCGTAAGTCCTTACTGGCACCCTGGATTTTTCCAGCCCACGAAACGAAAATTTCGAGTAGGTAGGCCTTCCATTGGTCAAAACTGACATTGGGTCTGAGTGCATCCAAAACTGACAAGTTTCCCTTCAGGGAGCCCTCGCTGTTGCCATCTGCCACGTCCCTCGCGAGGTAGTCAAACTTACGCAAACTTTCGACAGTGAAGTTCGCTTGTATTTTTGGCTGCACAACCCTGACGAAGCGTTCTACAATTCGTCTAAAGCGTCTTGCAACGAAGAACGCAGGTGTTGATCGTGGTTCGGCAGGCGCGAGGCCCACATATGCATAACCGTCTCCTTCATCCACTCCGGCATACACGTAAATAGGCATGTTGAGTCCGAGCAGAATACAAAGCATACCGATATGCCTTATGACGTCACTCTCAGTATTTAGATCGTATTCTGAGTGAAGCAATTTAAACATATTCTGAATGGCTGCCTCGACGTTCGCTTTGCCAGTAGCAGCTTTCTCTACGCAACTCGAGTACTAAGCACTGAGAAGTTGACTCCTTTCATCCTTATGGCGACCCTGCAAATAAAGGGATGGTTGTAATTTTTAAGTTGCACTTAATGCTCCTTAGAACAAGGATCTCAACTAATACATGCTCATAATTCTGTGAGGGGTTTATGTTTGGCATGGAGGTCAATTTGGCAATGCCTTGGATGTGTAAACTGTGTACACAGGTACGAGTTGAGGCTCCGAATCTGTTTTAGATAAAAAAAGAGTGACAGCATTGTTTCTTTTTCATTATTTTGCATTTTGTTTCCGATATTTCTCCACAGAACAACTGATTAATTTCTTTACTGCACAGCTACGAGAACACGTAGCATTAGAACCTACACTTGCTCTTAGATAAAAAGATCACGAAGCGACAACGGCCACTTCTGCCTCTGGTGTGCATTGTAGAAGAAAAATAAACGAACATATAGTGGAATCGTCCTTTGAATATTTTTCTGAGCCTACCGAATTTAATTCGAGTTGCATCACTGTAGACGAATAAACTGCGCGTGCGGGCATCATTTGCCAAAGTGGGGATTCATTAGTAAAAAACTAATTGTATACACCAATTCTATTGTCGTTGCGAAATTTACGGCCCACGTATATGTTGCAAAGTTCTAAGAAATCTTCATAAAATCTAAGTTCCGTCTTGCTTCATTTGAACATGGCCAGACACAGCAAGAATAGTTCCAATTTTACCCGAAAACCTAATTATTGATAGCGATAGGAAAGTATTCAACAACTATGTGAAATGAGGTCGGCGGTTTTTATCGGTTGTGTATATCGCAGTAAGTACTCGCTTAGTGATTAATCCATCAAGCGTGGTGCTACGCGCGCACAAATAGACATGAAGAAACCTCACTCGATGAGCGTAACCCTAGCTGCCACAACACTGGCACCAGGAAAAGCGCAAATTAAGGGGAGCGATCGCTCCTGTTGCCTGTTGCTTCGAGACGTCTCCAAAACATCAAACAACGTGACATTCAGCAGGAGGTGCGCGGGAAGATAGAACACGTGCAGTCACCAGCACGAGAACCTGTATCCCTCAGTTACGTGATTCTTGTGCCCATGCTTGAGGTGTGAGAGAGAATTGAGCGGACTCTCGCTTCTCCAAATTTTCTTTTGCCTAGGTATTATACGCAGTAGGATACGATTTGCCCGGTTTGTCCCTATATTTGAAATGGTGCCGAGCACCACATGCGCGGCAATAGAATATGATAGTCATAGCATCATAGAAAACCTCTTCAGATGATGATGTTTGCAATGCGCGGTGCGCTGCAATGAAAAGTGGTTCTGCGCACTAGGCAACATCGGATAATGGACTTCTCCATACGTGTCTCGTGCCGTATCGCAATAGCATTGCCCTCGGTTAAGCTAACGTGTTAAGCGTGCTGTTTTAGAGCGCCGCTCTTCCGCGCTCGTTACTGCGCCGACAGTCGGCGTTGTCTATCATAACCAAGTGAACGAACACAGCGAACGATGAAAGCGAAGGTGGAGCCCCGTGGGAGATGAAAGAAGAGGGAGCGAGGATGAAAGTGGAGGAGGAGCCTACAGTGAAGGCATAAGACGGAAAGCGGAGGAGGAGAGTATGACAAAAGAGTGAGAAGGAAAGCAGGGTACCGCACGAGACTACGAGATGACGCCATGGTAGTTGTAATCTGATTGTATGTGCGACGCGAGTTGCGTAGAACTTGCTGGACGCCAGGCAGGCACCACCAATTGCACAAACATTCAACGAGTCATGCATAAAAGCCGACACGCTTGACCTACAGATCAGATTTCTGATGATCGCTGACTCTTATCGCCGCTATCATTGTGCTTGATTCAGATTGTTTTGCCATGCTTCGCTCCGTTTGCAACGTGCCGCACGCGACAGGCTGTCCGGGCTAGCCAATATATGGGGAAATGAAAGCACATATAGAGCTGCGCTCAAATTTCGCCTTAGGGAGTGCACTAATCGTCCGCTAATATTGTTCTTATATATATTCCCACATTCTAATGTTGCCTCTATTTGCACCTTTTCAGGTCGATGGCGGCGTACTTACGTTTTCGAAAGCGTAGGTGACGACCACCCTGACATTGGTGGTAGGGCTCTGTCTAAATAGTAAAAGAAGCGGAGGTGCACCCCGAAGAGCCAAATCTTATGTTATGTTCGCTCCAGTGAGATTGCCCCCGTTACGACAAATATCCGCTGCTTCGCCATTTAGAAAAATGAAACGGATCAAAGCGCGTCCTCCTCCGTAGTACCTAGGTTTCAGCAGATTTTAAGAAGCAAATGTTCCTACATTTCTCTCTCGCAACTCATGCAGATTCATGCAGCGCCCAAGTGTCAGGCAAACGCGACAAATATGCTCTCGTGCTTGCAGCCATACCAGCTCGCCCAAACTTTGCAGCTGCCTCAGATAACATTCAAGATAGGGAGCGGATAGGCATGTGCAGCCCCGGCTGAACGAGCGGAAGTGACGAGCAATCTTCTGCAGCCCGTGGCACTTGCTTGCTCATAGTACTGCACAGTCAGCTGCACCCCCTCCTGTCGCTTGGCACGTGCTTTATCACGCGACCTACAACGTTGGGCCGGCATCAAGCCACCGTGCTTCTCCGCACACTCTCTCAAGCCTTCTCTCACACCGACAGAATACGACGCGTGGGGTGCATTCGGATATTAGTACCCTTGCACTACATACGACACCACATGGTGACGGTGACGCCGACGGCTACGGCAAGTTCAACTGGAGTTATCAATCTACTTGCAAACTAATTCTGCATTAGTATGAATACGGTGGTGGAAACGGGAAGCGTAACGTGTTGTTTAACACCTGTGTGATGGAGAACGGTGACATAAATGAAACTGCGTCATGCCGCGCGATTGGGGCCACGCTCCATCCTTTCTGTTTAAGCGACTATTTGTGTTGCCAGTCGTTAGACGTAACTTATCTAATTGTGAACTTAAGTGATGCAAGTAGCTCATTAATCAATAAACGACATTGTTTTTTTATTTCGTCAAATAACGATTCGGGAGGCATTTCTTTACGAATGTCGCTGAAGCAAACGTTTCAACAAGAGGTGTTGCCTTCGTGAACGCAGCAAATAATTAGTAGTGTTTTTATGTACGTGTAGCTATCTCTCCCCCAGCCCTAAATGGGTAAGAAGGAAGATATATAAATACAATAATAGGCCGCTGCACCTGTTTAGCGGAAGACGAGTTGTTCAAAAAACGCCAGAGATGAGAAAAGAAAAACTAGGAGAAAGAGGAGGGAGGGCTTAGTTGTTGTAGTAAGGAAATATTGAACAAATGAAACTATAAACTTAAACGGGGTTACATAATAGATTTCCAAGACACGGCTTCTAGAAGATAAGTTGTACGAAAATAATCAACTTACGTAATAAATCGGAAATGGGGATTCACCAGCTGTGGTCTGATCAAGCGTAAACACGCAAATAATTAGGTGGTCCTGGTTATATACATGCCGTTGGTGCAACAAATAGATTCAAAAGCTCATTTTGGAACATTTTAGCCAGTTGATGGCAGTGTATTCAACTTGTGAACGAGATATGATATTCTGTATTTACTGTTCCCTGGGCGAACGAAAGTGTCACTGTTCATCGAAATTGTGACTTGCCAGGTTAAAATGCTATACGATTGCTCTTGGGAGTTTCTCAGCCGCGTCTATTCGAGGTCCGGTAAATCTAACGTTCATTGTCTATCCTGTTTCAACAATATATTGTTTCTGGCAGAATGATTATTCTTGCAAATAAATGACGCCAGAACGCGTGCATGTAAAGCTGGATGTTCCTAATCCCATCTAACTTTACAAGCTTAGCTAAACCTATCTAATCTTTTCCTAGACTAACATCCTTCGAGAGTACCTGCAAGATCGGACTGATGATGTCCTTAGAGAACTTCTCGCGGACGGCACTGCGGGCGTCGGGGTAGCCGCTCTTGTTGCAGACATACTCGCCGTAGACATACAGCAATACCTGCAATGACCAACAGCGCGCAGATTTAGGCCGCCACAAACTGCGGGAAGCAGTGATGCTGCTTCACTCCGCGAGTTTTGTGAGCAGAGACCAACATTTCTGCTACGGTCGCCATAACACTTGCTTCTTCTTCATCGTCATTACTGCTCGTGCCGTCTGGAGGCTGGCGCCTCCTGTTTGAGGTGCACCCACTACATTGCCTGGTGAATATTCGCGAAGAAAGAGACAACCCGTTATCGAATAATTTAAAAAAAAGAATGGGCGTACTCAAATAATTTTTGGGGGGGAGGGGAGTCCCTCTAGTGTTTTAATAAACGTTGTGCATATTCGTATTCATTTTTGATCTCGGAATTTTCCTCCTTCCTTTTCATATTGATCAGCGTTACTAGATAAGGTCAGTGAAGAAACTTCGCGGTCTCGCCACAGTAGAGAGGTTGCCCCTGGCTCTATCACAAATAGTGGCGGCGCTGTGATCGAGATGCGCCCTGTTGTCATGACTGGGATTAACGTGTCGTCTGCTTGTCTGCAGTTGCCAGCATTCAACTCGCGTTAACCGCCGCAGCTGTTACGGAACTCCTACAGGTCTCCGAATTTGATTAGCGGGCCATATTGGGAGAGGAATGTGTCACCTTGTCACGCACACAGTAACTTTCTAGCTCAAGTATAAACGTCTGAGCTGACTTAGGGCAAGAGGAGCTGTCGACTTGCGGGCTGTGGCTATTACAATGTTTAGAGCGATTGTAGTGCTGCTTAGGTATGGTGTTTGTATTTAATAAGTGCTCGTGAACACAGAATTTGTAAGTTTTCAATTGAACTTCTTATGTTACTATTAAGATTGCTTGCTCGCATGCCCCACTTTTTCGAATAAAGAATAAATAAATTGTGCGTTTACATGAACCCATTTCGTAAATGTAAGAGCATTACAAGTGACGCAACTAGTTTAGTTCTGACATAATGGCAACAACGTAAAAGTTTCGCCACCTGTAATTTTGAAACGCCCGGGCCCGCACCGTATCAAATTTTTGTCGTGTATGTTTAAACTGTAAATTCTCGGTTCGCGAAAACAAGCCTTACGGAACTTTGAGAAATATAGCATGAGCGAGCAATACTAAGGCACAAAAATATGGATGGTTCATACGTTTGTGTTCGAATGAAACGCGAATATATTTGCCTTCTAACAAAACTTAATTTTTTTCTGTGACGCTGCCCCCCGCTTGGCCCGGTGCACCTCAATATGGCAGCTTTTTGCTCAAAGTGATCCACGAGCAGCGATATTCATTCGCATTTGCTCATCGTCTGTGTCTGATCAAAAGAGCAAAACCGCATCAAAAAGTCATCTTCTCAACCTCTGTCGGGTGTGAAAGGGTTAAACGCGTGTGGAAGCATCGCACCACGGGTTTTCTTCAAATTCTTATTCAATGCGGAATTGTTCGCTTATAAAGAGCCGAGGCTTTTATTTGCACCCGAAAGAGCTTGTCTGAAGGCGCACAGTAACCCCGCTTCGTCGTCTGCTGCACGGACGATGCCACGTCACCTGGTCGCCTGTCGATGGTAGCGACACCCTCGGATGGGCGACAGGTTCACGGCAGGCGAGTCAACTGATTGCATCTAGTAACACAGATGAAAGAGGCTATATACAGGCTATTTACACTGGAGACAGACTGCCAGGGCGACACTGGCTTGCGCCAAGGGCACAGACCCACTTCGTCATCGTTCTCGCAGCGGCTCGTCCCTTGAGCATAGCTCGATCATATCGTAATACTACCCCCCGGCGGCAAAAGCACCCTCACGGTGCTGTTAAATATCCAAGGTGCGTGGAGAGTTGTAAGGTTTCAGTCGGGCGACGTGGACAATGTCACTAGTTGTCACAGCCGAGGACGTAGTGGGCGTGGCTAGAACGATTTCGTAGGTGACATCGGTCACTTGCCGAAGCACGCAACATGGGCCGGTGTAGCAGGAAAGCAGTTTTTCACAAAGGCCAACTTTACGCGATGGTGACCAAAGGAACACGAGGGTGGCGGGCACAAAATGGACATCACGGGGACGGAGGTCGTAGCGTTGCTTTTGTTTGCCTTGAGAGACTTCTAGACGAGCGCACGCAAAATGGCTAGCATGGTCAGCATGGGCAATAGCATCACGAGCATAAGCGCTAGTTGAAGCTGTGGTGGACGGAAGCACAGTGTTCAGTTGTAGCGTCGGTTCAGGGTCATACAAGAGGTAAAAAGGAGAAAACCCAGCAGTGTCGAGACGGGGAGAGTTGTACGCAAAGGTACAGCAAAGCATTCAGCAAGCCATTCGCGTTCCGTCATGGAATAGTTGCGCTCTGATGGTGTGAAGAGGCGGCACGCGTAAGCAATAACGCGATCCTGGCCACGCTGACGCTGGGCTACGCCATTACTCCAATACCGCTGGCATCTGTACGCAATTCTGTAGGGGCATCAGGGTCGAAGTGGGCGAGAATGGGCGGTGAGGAGAAAAGAGTAACGAGAAGAGAGAAGTCGGCGGCTTCTGGAATAGCCCACGAGAATTGTACGCCTTTCTTCAAAAGATTAGTGAGTGGTCTATCAATTGCCTCAAAATATTGACTAGAACGACGAAAGTAGGAGCATAGCCCTACAAAACTTCGAACGTCTGCGGCAGCCTTCGGAACCTGAAAGTCTCGGACAGCGCGAGTTTTGTCGGGATCAGGCTGTACTCCGGAAGCGTCAACGAGGTGACATAGAACAGTAATTTGGTAGCGGCCAAAACGACATTTGGACGAGTTAAGTTACAGCTTCGCCTTTCGAAATATATCAAGTATAGCTGTTAGACGCTCAAGGTGAGTGTTGAACGTGGGCGAGAAGACGATGACGTCGTCGAGGTAGCAGAGACATGTGTACCATTTGAAACCTCGGAGCAAGGAGTCCATCATAAACTCAAACGTGGCAGGGGCGTTGAATAATGTAAACGGCATTACTTTGAATTGGTATAGGCCATCAGGTGTGATGAACGCGGTTTTTTCTCTGTCCATATCGTCAACAGCAATCTGCAAGTATCCAGAACGAAGATCAATAGAAGAGAAATAGCTGGAACCCTGGAGGCAGTCAAGGGCGTCCTCTATACGTGGGAGCAGGTAGACGTCCTTCTTAGTAATGTTGTTCTGATGACGGCAGTCTACACAGAAGCGCCACGTGCCATCCTTCTTCCTAACCAAAACTACAGGTGACGCCCAGGGACTCGACGAAGCCTCAATGATGTTTTTCTCTAGCATTTTGTTCACTTCACTTTGAATTGCTTGGCGTTCCGACGCAGAAACTCGATACCGTCGTCGGTGAATAGGAGTTGCATCGCCAGTAAGAATGCAATGCTTGACCGCGAGCGTCTGACGTAAACGGCGATCATCGAAGTCGAAAATATCTCTGTAGGACGATAATACTTGGCAAAGGTCTTCAGCCTACGCAGAAGACAGGTCCGTCGCAACCATTTTCTGTATGTTGGTATCGGCTGCCGAGGCTGGCACGATGGGCCTGCTAAGCTCGCAAGAAGCATCGGTCGATAAGGTCGCCAAGTGATGGTCGCCGAGACAATCAACATTGGCAAGGCAAATATCTTGAGGTAGAATTTGCTTTGCCAATCCAAAGTTAAAGATGGGCATGAAAGTGCAGTTCGCAGTAATAGTAAGTATACTGTGCGGCACGGTAACATCATAGTGTAGTGGAATGTCGGGCAGAGGAGTGACGAGGTACTCGCCATCAGGGACTGGTGGGGAAGACAAGAGTTCAATATAGGCTATTGATTTTGACGGCCGGCAAATAAAGCCGGTGGAGCGTAGGCGGCACTGAGGTGCTCCAGAAGGTTCGGCGAGAATCATCAACTAAACGCGAAGGGTACTGGCAGAGCAGTCAATAAGAGCAGAATGCGCGGAGACAAAATCGAGGCCGAGAATGAGGTCGTAGGAGCAATGAGTAATCACGGTGAAGAGGACAGGAGTGTTGCGGCCGGCGATGATAACACGTGCCAAACACATGCCAATGATAGGCACGGTACCACCATCCGCAACGCGGACGACGCGTGCCGATGCTGGGTTTAGGAGCTTGTTCAGTCGTCGTCGGAAGGCAGCACTAATAATAGAAAGTTGTGCACCTGTATCGATGAGTGGCGTGACAGGATAGCCATCAACGTCAATGGCAAGAAGTTTTTGGTTCGTGTTTAAGGTGAGCAGAGGATTTGACGGCAGGGTGGACAACGCAGCTTCACCCCCAGGAGCTGCAGTGCCTAGTTTTCCGGCTGGATCCGGGAAGCAATAGGCGACGGAGAGTAGCGACGAGGTCGGGGCGAACGAGACTGATGGTGTCGAGGTGAGGGCGAGCGGCTGTAGCGAAGGTTCGGGGCAGGAGCATCAGCGGTAATGGGTTGATGGCGGTTAGCATAGTGAACAGAAGGTCCAAAGGGGGCGGGAATGAGCGGTGGTGTATGTCCGAAGAGGTGGTGGCCATCGGTTGCGGCAGTGACGAGTGACATGGCCGATGCGATAGCAGAGGAAGGAGACTGGCCTGTCATCAGGGGTACGCCATTCGGACGGGTTGCGGTGACATGTGGCAGAGAAGGACTGCCGGGGACGAGGAGGGCTGTTTGAGAACTGGGGAACCGTGGCTGGAGACGATGAACACACGGACTTCAGACCCATATTCTCAAAATCCTGTCTGACGACGGCCTAAACCATCGCAATCGTGGTTGCTCGTGGATCGGAAGGTGTCGAGGAGAAAGCTGGCAAACAGGCGGCCTCGAGCCCATGGCGAACAATTCGGGCTACGTCGTCACAGGGGGTGGCTTAACGCGGTCGGCCCTCACATGTCGCCGTAATAGCAGTGTTGTGTAGCCGCGTGATGTGATGTGTGATACGGCGGCTCTTAGATTATTCAAGGCGACGGCATTCTTCGATGATGGCGTCAATAGTCGAGACGTGGCCGAAAACAAGCAAATAGAAAGCATCGTCGGTGATGCTTTTTAGCACATGCGACACCTTATCTGCTTCAGACATAGTATCGTCAGCTTTGCGGCAGAGAGCCAAGACGTCGAGGATGTATGAAACGTACGGCGTGTAGATGTCTGAACACGAGGCGCAAGAGCCTTTCTCGCGGCAGCCTTGCGCCCAATAAGGTCGCCGAACAGTTCCTTGAGCTTTTCTTTGAAACTGTCCCAACTGTTTATCTCGTCGTCACGCGTTTGGTGCCACACGGGTGGAGTGCCGCCGAGATAAAAGATGACATTGGCGAGCATGATCGTTGGGTCCCACCTGTTATTAGCACTGGCGTGTTCAGAGAGCTTGATTCATTGGTCAACGTCCTTTCCCTCCAGGCCAGAGAACACACCAGGCTCGCGATGTTGGGAAACCGTGATGATTGGAGCAGTCGGACAAGCCGAAGGCGTTGCAGAGGCGGTCTCGTCACCGGGAGGCATGGTGACAAGCTCGATGTACCGACCACTACGGAGTTCCGTGGTGAGGATAGGGATCGCTGACCTCCACCAGAATGTTACGTGTGGAAAGACACAGATGGAAAGACACGTGTGGAAAGACACGCGTAGAAAGACACAGCCCCTCTTTTCACAAAGAGGGGCTGCGGAATTCTGTGCTCTCTCTTTGCACAACTATTATAAGCACCGAAATTAAATTTGCTGAAAAGAGAAGTAATACTATAGCTTTTGTGCATGCGAATTTCATTGTGCGTGCTCAAGTATGACTTTTCTTGAAAAACAAGTCGCAGTTTCGTAGAGAAGGTGAAGCATTTCATTATCATATGAAAGTATTAAACAAGTTCACCTATATAGTTAATAGCTTTATTGGCCACATAAGTGGGACTAACTATTCACTTACCTTCTAAATTAGCGAGCACAACGTCGCGCCGGCAAACGCAAACGTGAAGAACGCTGGCATGCGCGAGAACTGCTACTTGGCAGAGAACGCCTGCCAGGGCGCCGTTTTCACTGATAAAAAATATTTTGTAATGTCCACCTACCGCAGCACTTATTTGAAATCCTCGATAATTCTGGCGCATTTTCTATACTCAAGGAGGTCGTACTATGAGCGTGATGAATGCAGCTGGTCACCCCGCCACGGATGCCGAGTCCAGTGATATTTTCAATACACAATTTTTTCCCGTGTTTACTAAAGACGCTGCCACTATAATCATTCCGCTACCTACTAACATAACATCGCGCATACGACCAATTATGTTTTCGATAGATGGTATAGTGTCAGTTATTGCAAATAAAACAATATATGTACTCCTTATGGTATAGACAAATTAAGCTCAAAAATAGTGATGCATATTACGCATATAACTGCGGTATTTCTCACTCTGTTGTTCTCGCAGTCATATTATTCAGGTGTTTCACCGGATGAACAAAGTCGTTCCTGTATTCAAAGCAAGTAACTCTCCCTTAAACTGCCACCCCATTTCCTTAACTTGTGTCCCTGGCACAATCATTGAAAATGTCATATACTCGCATGTCATGAACTTTTTAGACTCGGTAAACTTCTTTCGAGCTTCTCAACATGGTTTTCATAAGGAGCTTTCATGTGAAACCCAACTAGATTCTGTCTTTGATGATAGGCACGTTAATCTTGATATCAATGTTTAAACCGATGCCTTCTATTTAGACTACTGCAAAGCTTCTGACACAGTGCCTCGTAACCTCTTACTAATAAAATTATTGAAAGTGAATTTAGGTCATCACGTACTACAATGGTTAAAGGAATTCCTTACTAATCATTTCCCGTTCGTCGTTCTCAATAACTTCACTTGCAAATCCCTCCTTATCACATCAGACTTTTTTCGAGGCTCAGTCTTAGGACCGCTTCTTTTCATATTATACATTTGCGACCGTACGCTGCATCTACCTTGACCTATTCCCAAGTTCGCCGACGGTTATACGGTTTATCGTGCTGCGACTGACACTGCCGACCAAGAATATTTTCAGAATTATTTTATTAACTTGCAAAACACATGAAGCCGTTGGCAAATGGCCTGTAACCTTAAAAACCACAGATTTACTTTAATTTCTCGCCATCGTAAATCCTTATTGCTCTACTTAGATAATCGCAAGAGTCCCAGTGCAATCAGTTCTGTCCTATAGGAGATTAGGCATATTCGTAGAGTCTCATACTATAATTACGGGAGGAAACCCAGGCGTTAGTGTCTAAGAGAGCTGCAATGCAATCGGTTTATCAGCATGTGAATCGTAGGAAGCACATGGATTTGTCTAACGTTCTGCCTTTTGGCTTCAGATGGCTTTGCGACTTTGTAAACTCGTAATTTTACACAATGTGTTGCATAAAAAATTATTAAACATTGTGAAAATTGCCCGACGGCAGGATTCGAACACAGGACCTCTAGCACAGAGGCCTGACATCGAAGCATTAAGGCACGAATGCATGCATCGACAAGCGACGTGAAACGCCCATTTGAGTTTATCGCGGACATGCCAGTGCCTCGAGGCACTTGCTGAGACGCAGCGTCCACTGCACTACTAAGAGTATAGATTACTGTGAAATTTCCGAAAATGAAGGCATATAAAGCCTTGAATATACAAAGCCACAAGGACGTCTGAATCCACAAGCACGAAGACCAGACAAATCTATGGACTTCCCATCATTCCCATGGTGGGTAATGACTGCAGCGCCAGAGTTCCCTGCAGTAAAGTGTAGGAAACTCTATGGGCATAACCCTGTCTCTCGAGTATACCTGGAATGCGCATGCAAATTACCTAATTTTGTTCAAGAACTACACCCTAGAAGTCATGAAACATCACCTTCGTCATGCTCGACAACACGGGAAACTACTCGGATGCAAATCGTTTGTCAGACCACATCTGGAATATGGCGCCACCATCTGGAACACTCACCAAACATATACCATCAAAGCATTCTAATCAATTCAGAATCGGGTGACTAGATTCGCCCATTGTTCATATTCATATAACATGAGCATTTTACTCCTAAAAGCAGAATATAGCTTGACATGTCTTTCTTTTCGATGTCATCACACCACGCTCTCTCTATATCACAATTTTTTTACAGCTCGCTAGGCCGCCCACCTTACATCACACTATCATTTTCACGCATGTCACAGCGCACAAGCCATCGACTCCAAGTCTCTGGTCCTCGGACACGAAGTGTCGCTTTTCAAGCTTCAATTTTCCTCGGGCTGCCAAAGACTGGAACGACCTACGCTACAATGTCGCTGCCATCACATCTTATTCAGAATTTCGGGAAACTGTTTACACTTGCATTTCACCGCAACACCTGCCTTTTCTTATGTATGCGTGTTAACCATCACTTATGTAATACCACGAATGTGTTATTAAAGATAATTCAATGAAATAATAAAGAGCGTTGATATCAGATAGCGGATGCTTAGGCTGCATCTCGCTTCAGACCCTTTGCGACAAATGAGATTACGCAATCTCCATGACAAGGCTCGCGAGACGACGGCGCACGTGAATCAACCCGCCATCTCGGCTCGGCTATAAACTACGTCCCCACCACTGATTACCTCCGGGATACAGCACGGCCAGCGTAAGCGCTCAGCTGCACGGAGCCGTTTCTACGTGTACGAAGCCGGTGACTAGAACAGCTAGCACAGAATCTTATGATGAAAGGAAATATATAGAGCAATTTTTTCAACAAAACATAGCTGTTTTCTTAAAGCAACCATTTTGGAAATCGTCTATAACTTCTGCCGTAGTTTGAGGGCATTGTGCGGTCGATTTGTCACCGCTATGGGAATCGCTAAGCAAACTCGCAGCTGATTTACATTGTCAGCCGAAAGAGACCACAGCACCAACTTCGACCACTGCAAGGTCACAAAATAAACAGGGCACCATGAAAGAGACAGGAAATGTAGCTTTGACACTTTGGGCGAGAACGTGGAGAACTATCGGCAAAACCTGACAAATAATGGCGGGAAAGCCGCTAACAGTGATACCTACTGCGATGCCACTGGGATCCATTGCTCATCTTCGTTTTCTGTGGTATATGTAGTTCCGTTGGCCCGAAGATAAAGAAAGAACGTGATCTCCTGTAACGAACTTTTGTGAGCAGTTTTCTAATTGAAGATGAAGCTATTTTAAGGCTGCTATTACTTTTCAACGGCTATTTTTGTCTAAACGATTTACATTTAGTGAAAATGTAAAATATTTGGTGAAAATGGAGGTCATGGTATGTGTAATGTGTAAGAGAATTTTAACGCTTCTCATACAGATCTGAGCGTTACGAACGTTTACCGAACTTTTGCTTTGTACTTGTTGTTAAGCAATAAACAAGGCGCGCGCGCTTTACCACGTGAAGTCAGGTTGAGTATATTTCGTAGAAGTTAGAGCAAATTATCGATAATGGGGGCGGGAAATTTCAAGATGTCTGAGGTAATTAGTGTGTTTGCAGTGTATTAACTCTGCAAACGTTCTGCATCATAATAGGCGCCTTTTATGGGTAATGCACAATTTAACCCGTCTATCCTGAGAAAACTAAGAGTCATCGAGGTCGAATGTAATAAAAGTGAGTGCAAAGAATTTGACTGTCTTTGTACAAACTGAAACGTTTAAAGTGATTAGGAAGTGCTTTAAAACGTTTTACTGGCTTTGCCTGTATTTATTTATTTATTTATTTATTTATTACAGAACCCACAGCGCCAGTGTCGGATTACAGTGTGTGTGTGGGGGGGGGGGGGGTGTTCAAATAATATATACAAGAAACAGTACAAATCATTTCGTAATAAATGGAAAAGAATTTACGGCACAACATATACCTCCTGAGAAACACAACTTCAGTCATTAACCGAATATGTTATACTAATGAAGAAAAGGAAAGATACATCGTTAGGCAGCATTGATCCTGAGAGCACAACTTCATTCATGAAAAGAACATATTATAACTAGGAAGAAAAAAATGCATCATTAGACGGAATTAGTACAGGGTTCTGCGGTAACCTGTTCCAGTTCGAAATCGTCCTGGGGAAAAAAAGACATTGTTAGCATCTCGGTTTTGCATTTTATTTTTCTTACCTTATTCACATGATCTCGACGTAAAGATACATAATCGGGCTTAAATATGTGCTTATCGGGTTCAATACCAGTTCTCGAATGAAATATGTTGTGAAAGAACTTTGACCTGAGTGATTATCTTCGTGCCTCTAGTAGTTCCCAGCCAAGATTCTCTTTCGCACGTGATCCGCTAAAATGCCTAGAGTAATTTCGGAACACAAAACGAGCCGCTAAATTTTGCACTCTTTCTAACTTGTGTATATCAACCTTTAGCCAAGGGTCCCACACAGTGCAAGCATAATCGAGGACAGATCTAACATTCGTAATATACAGGAGTTGCTTAGTTTCCGAAGGAAAATGTTTTGCATTTTCCTTCGGTTTTTGCAGTCGCAAGAAACCTAGTAGCCTACACGCCTTGGCTGAAACGTATACAATATTACGGTGCCATGACAGTTTGGAGGTAAACAAAAAACACCAATATATTTGAATTCGAATACAGATGACAGCTGTTGAGTGCTTATTTTGTATTGAAATTATTGAGGAGTACGTTTTTTGTAAAAGAGAGGTGAACAGTTTTCTGCAAATTTATACGCATGCCCCAGCTTTTCCTCCAATCCGTAACCTTGTTCAGATCCTCCGGCAAGGCAAGACAATCATTTTCGTTATGAATAACTCTATATAACACACAATCATCTGCGAATAAACGTATAGGAGATGAAATATCAACACATATATCATTCATGTAGATTAAAATAGGAGAGGGCCCAGGACGCATCCCTGTGGTACTCCTGATGTTACCTCAATGTCATCCGAGTGTTGGCTGTTTAAAACTACTTTCTGGTGCCTTGAGCTTAAACATTCATTAATCCAAGCAATAACTTAAGTATTTAAATGATACCATGATAACTTCGCTATCAATAAATCATGGGGAACAACATCAAAAGCTTTCTGAAAATCGAGAAAAACCGAATCAATAGAGCAGGCGTTATCTAATGCACTTGCTATATCATGTGTTCGTGTTGCCGAGGGCTTAGCAGTGAGTATCTGTTTAAATGGTTTATAATGCTAGTAAAAAAGATATGTTCAAACACATTGCAAACAATACATGTCAAAGAAATGAGTCGCTAATTGAACACACTGTTACAGCGTCCAGACTTGTGCACAGGGACAACATTTGCAGATTTCCAATCATCAGGTAAGGCACTTTCTTATAATGATTTATCAAAAATAACTCGAAGATATTTTGAAACTGAGGGAGCATGCGATGATAGTAATGCAAGAGGTAAGCCATCAGACAGCGAGCCTTACCAACGTCCAGCCGCTTTAGTAACAATTCAATTCCCCTCTGATCAATTGTAATGGCTTCCACGGGTTCACCACCCACTTCGCCAAAATTCGTATTCATTTTGTTGCTGTTTTAACGTGTAGAGAACACGGAAGCAAAGAATGAGTTGAAGCATTTTGCTTTGGCCATATTTTCGTGAACAATGGTGCCAGCATCGTGTAAGGGGGGACTAGATAAGTCGTCCTTCCTATTCATGTTGATAAGCTTCCAGAATACTTTAAGCTGGTTTTTAATTCGCGAGGGGAAAGAGCCGAAAAAATTTTCCTTTGCCTGTTTCACTGCAATTCTCATTGTTTTTGTCATAAGCATCATCATCATCAGCCTGGTTACGCCCACTGCAGGGCAAAGGCCTCTCCCATACTTCTCCAACTGCCCCGGTCATGTAGTAATTGTGGCCACGTTAACCCTCCAACCTTCCTAATCTCATCTGCCCACCTAACTTTCTGTCGCCCCTGCTACGCTTCCCTTCCCTCGGAATCCAGTCCGTAACCCTTAATGACCATCGGTTATCTTCCCTCCTCATTACATGTCCTGCCCATGCCCATTTCTTTTTCTTGGTTTCAACTAAGATGTCATGAACGCGCGTTTTTTCCCTCACCCAATCTGCTCTTTTCTTATCCCTTAACGTTACACCCATCATTCTTCTTTCCATAGCTCGTTGCGTCGTCCTCAATTTAAGTAGAACCCTTTTCGTAAGCCTCCAGGTTTCTGCCCCGTACGTGAGTACTGGTAACACACAGCTGTTATATACTTTTCTCTCGAGGGATAATGGCAACCTGCTGTTCATGATCTGCGAATGCCTGCCAAACGCACCCCAGCCCATTCTTATTCTTCTGATTATTTCACTCTCATAATCCGGATCAGCAGTCACTACCTGTCCTAAATAGAAGCATTCCCTTACCACTTTCAGTGCCTCGCTACCTATCGTAAACTTCGTATCGTATCGTATCGTAAGGTATTCTCCATTTACTCTTATCCCCAATTCTTCCCAATCCAGGTCTCTAAATACCTGCTGTAAACATGCTGTGAATAGCATTGGAGAGATCGTATCTCCCTGCCTGACGCCTTTCTTTATAGGGATTTTGTTGCTTTCTTTATGGAGGACTACAGTGGCTGTGGAGCCGCTATAGATATCTTTCGGTATGTTTACGTACGGCTCGTCTACACCCTGATTCCGCAATGCCTCCATGACTGCTGAGGTTTCTGTTAGCTGTGTTGTTAGCTGTGCTGTGTTCTGTTCTGTAAGTTGATGCAATTTAACCTTTCTTGTGGCCGACCGGTTCATTTTGTAGCTAGCGTAAGCATAGTGCATTCGATTGGCGATTTCGCGTACTTCCCTCGTATACCATGGCTTACTTTTGCCACGCCGCGACGTCATCAACCACGATGGAACGTATCATTCCCGCAATTCAGATTTTGCTTTTGAATATGCGCCACAGTTCATGCACATCATTAGATTCTGATAAGGTTTCAAAAACATCGTAATATGCGTCTAGTGCTCGACATATGTCAAGTGCACGGGCTTTTTTGTAAGCATATATGCGTCGCTGGCCGCAATTAACAATCGTAGCGTATGTGAGCTTCATGTCACAAACGACAGCGTTGCGATCCCCTATTCCAGGTACTATCATTGTAGAGTGCACAACCGTGGGAAGGTTAGTGGACAGCAAATCTAATATATTATTTCCTCGAGTAGGTTCTAGCACCAGTTGAGATAATGCGGAGGAGTGGCATATCTTTAGCATTTCTTTACTTGACGCATTTCCTAAGTTACCTGTAATGCTTGGTCGGGACCAATCAATTTCAGGTAGGTTAAAGTCATTACCTACGAATAAGATATCGGCGTCTATTGTCTCCATGGTATCAGACAGGTCAGTCAGCACTTTAACCGGGCTTCCAGGTGGGCGATAAAACGAACACATTGCAAGAGATTTCCCATTCTGTAACCTAAGTTGAACCCATACTGACTCATTTTGGCCAACATCAACATCAAGCTTCCGGGAGTCGACAGTCTCATAAATTAAAATGAAAGCACCTCCTCCACGACGACCGCGATCCTTCCTATAACAGACGTAGCCCTCGGGAAATACTTCACTATCACCTATATCGCCATCCAGCCACGACTCGGTTCCAATTACTGCAGTTGGATTCGCAATTCCCAGAAGACTCAAAAAGTCGTCGGTCTTGTTGCGAATACTTCTGCAGTTTACTACGAGTTTCCCAGTTTCCACTGTTTCCCAGCGTTACTTAAAGAAGTATGCGTGACGAAAAATTCACATTATGTAGATATAGAAGCATCGTTATGAATAATGTCTGGGATAGGTTGTTGTTTGTCGCTGAATGTTATGGTTGCAAATAACTACAGAACTCTCGAATCTCCCGTTCACTTGTGGGTTACACGGAGCGACCACATGATGTCCTCCAAGGCTGAGACACCTTGTTCATAATTTGGGGATACAGACGATAGGAAGGGTGTGGTCTTATGTCGACTAAGTTAAAAGTGTGCGGTAGCAGGGAAACTTGGGCATGTTGGAGCACGTTTACACATGATGAAACAAAACGGAGATTGATTTGATGATTGCTCCGGCTCGCAAATCATTTTTTGCGACAACATGCTCCCAACGCCATTTTATTTTTGTTTGTCTGATATTTCCTGACACAGAAATCTCTCTCACTAGGAGGAACTGTACAAGGGGCCAGCCGTTCCGAAGTGGCTGATTGTTAGGAGGCATGAGGGCGTAGAAAAGTGTGATAACATAAATTATTAATAATTTGAAAAGTTATTCATGATGCTTAGTACATAAACGACAACTATGAATCAAAGTGAAATGAATCAACGAGATTTGACTATCATTTATGGCATAGCCAACTTTCTTCATATGACATATAATGTGATGTGAAATTCGAAATACCAACATGAACAGACTGGCGCACCCACACTCACAATGTCTAACTTACCCGCCGTGATTTACTTGGAATTTAGATCATGTTGGAACACTTTCTTCTCAATTCTCTGGCCCAAGGTTTATTATACATTTCATTGTATTCGAGTGCGTCGAGCAATTCAGAATTGAAATATACTCTTCTCCGAAATTTTGCTGCACCTGGTATTTTTTTTCTTGGCTGGTTTTAAATGATGAAGTTGCTGCTAGGCAACTGTTAAAAATTTTGAGAACTTGTATAATGCTGCCATATTTCCTGTTTCTATTTATATTTCTTTTAGGACAGCCTCTAACTACCCGACCAACATCTCGGCAGCTTGGCATTTGGGCCTACCTTCGAGCATAAATTATCGTTACACAATTTTTCAAATTTGAATTTTAAATGAATGTTTAAGCCACCGTTTTCGGGCAGTTGTATTAAAGACTGCTTGCTTTTCGGGATCGATGATCGGCATTGAAGGCAATGTTTGGGGATTAATTGATTCTGAGGATAAAGCTTCTACTAGAAGAGACATCGCGAGCTAGATTTCGAAGTTCCACATAGAGATTTCAGCAGATATTTTCCCGGCCTAAATTTGCAGTATGGCTATACGGGACCCATGATGTTTGCGAATGCGGTACAGTAAAAATCGTCTAATCAGTGGCGCTGCCGAGGTCGTAAACAAGGTGTTTACCCATGCGTTCTCAAAGGTAACATGGGCGATTGTAACTGTAAAGCTGAAATGGTACCTTGTTTTAATGCGCCTTCAGTATAAGCGCAAAGTATTCTTGGCATTATATCAGGCGTTTCGTGGTACGTAAGCTTCGCGTCTGTTTTGAAGTGAAAATCCTGCATGTAGATTGTGCATGTTGGATCAACGAGAATTTTTGAGGCACGGTTAAATAAATTTTATGAAACTTAACTGTGTGCTTACAATTCATTTATTTTCATCCTATGGAATGTGCGATTTCATGATATATTTATATTTGTGCTCCGCACAGGTCACAACTATAATGTCGTGTGTTGGTTATGCTTATGAACGATACCATTCACAAGCTATGGCGAAATTCAAACAGCAGTTCATGTGAAGGCACACTGTAGAGGCAGGAATGGCTGGAATAGTTGCATGCAGACAGATGTATGACAGGAAGGAGATAATTAGGAGGAAGAAATAGCTCGGGAGTTGGAATCGTTAAGGAATTGTGAAAAAAATATTGTTTTTCTGAGCAACCACTGCGTCTATTCCAATGAGGCTTGTTGACTTAGAAAAAGTTAAAACGTCGTTACTGTAGAAGTCGACATTTTATTTAGATAGGGAAGTGTTTGCAGAAATATTATTGAAACCCGCTAATAGTGAAAAAACTCCGACCTAATTCATTTCCCTGCAACGCAAATATAAAAACGAGTGCGTATTTCTTTAAATTGCAAATGATGATAGGTCTAAAGTGAACAAAAGAGATGTGTTGTATACACAGTTCAAGTAGAACGCTAATTTGCAAATTTTTATTATTTTTTGCGGCTCTGCAGCACAGCTCCCCAAGAGGCATACGCTGAAAAATCAGCAGCTAGCGTTCAACAACCTATTTTCTTTCTCTCTCTCTCTCTCAGAAGTATCAGTAGAATGTGTGTAGACACTCTTTCTTGAAATGGGCATCGATTTAAGCATGATGTGTTTGGTGGTTCAGTGCTCCATTTCGGTATGGTTAACCTTTCGTCTTCTTTTATGTAGTGTGAGTGGATGTCGCGGTATATGAATCGCAATGTTTCCCTAACTGGGACATAAAACTCCAAGAATTTCTAATCAGTTGTCACTATCACTGTTGAGGGAAATTCTATAAGCTAATATAGCGCAAGTTAGCTACAGAAGCGATTTGTATTTGTCTGGGGTATGGGCAGCTGAGGGATAACTGTATATTAACTTGCAATGTCTGCAATGGCTTTCATCTATTTTATATCTGCCTATCAATGAATGAGGCAAGCTGGAATCTGGAGTTCACCTTCAGATTGTAAGTTAATAAATTTAGAATGATTGAATAGACGTGGGTGGTGTGATTTTATTATTCCCAAAAATTGGGCACCTTGACCGGATTATCATTTAAAATTCACTTCCTCCAGGCGTTTTTGAAAAAAGAACTAATTTATTGGGCATGCGGTTGCTCGTTTATTTCTAATACGGTGGTGACGATTCCGTCATCTTTATAAAGGCCAAATACTAGGCCTCGGCCCCTTGATTGAGATTTGGATGGGAGCCGCGCCCTGTAATGGTTTTTCCAACAACCGGGAGAACCATTAACGGTGCGCTGAGATTCACATGAACGTGCTTTGGCTCTCCGGTATATGCATGTTTCTACATTCGATTTCGCTCATGATGCAACTTTTGCGTTCAAATTCTCTCCATACGTATTGTACCAAGTTGTATTGCAATGTCTTGCCTCTTTTGTGTTGCCTGGTAAACCCCGATATGATTATGAGGCACGCTATAGTCGAGGATTCGGAATAAACTTTGGCCACTTGGTGTTCTTTATCGTTCACGCTATACATTACACGCGGCCGTTTCTGAATTTCGGCCCCATAGAAATGCTGCCGCCCTGGCTGGATTAGCTCCCGCGCCGTCGGCCTTGCCAGCGCAAAGCTATAGCCACTACGCCACCACGGTGGGTTGCTGTTAACACCACAAAGCGAAGTGGATTCACCATCAACACTGTGGCCACGCCTGGGAGGGGAACCAAAGGCAGTGCCCCTATTTCAGGTGGTCGTGTGACCGTTGCGAATTAGTGTACGCCCCATGTCCTCTTCATCGGCTTTACTCATCGCAACCCTTCATTGGCTAAGGCACAACCGCTCCCCCCCCCCCCCCCCCCCAACGAGTCAACCCATTCTGCCGAACTATTCTCAAACGTATAGAAGGTTCTTCGTCACCTCCGCATGCCCTACTTTGTCGACAGGTTAATTGAATCTGCACAATGGGGCTTTCCATCGCTACATTTATCACGTAGATGGCAACAAATGGGTCCCGGTCATACCGGTTTCTCTGCAATATGAGGTGCTCGAAGCCTTCCACGATCATGTTACGGAACGACTTACGACAGAATTCGAAGTCGCTGCTCCTGGCCTGGTGTGTCTTAAGCCGTTCTGATGTATGTTGCACCCTGCATTCATTGTCAAAGCCGCATACTAGCGACAACGGCTCCTTCTGCCTCTTTACACGCTCTGCCTTGTCCCGCTTTGCCTTTCGATGTAGTTGGAAGAGTCTTGCGCGCTTCTCGGCCCACGACATCACTGGATTGTGACGGCGGTCAATCATCTAAAACGCTACACGGAGACAGCCTCTCTGCCATCGAGGACTTCTGCTAAGTCGCCGATTTCTTTCTACGCAACATTTTCTTACGCCATGGCGTTCCGCCCGTTCTCCTCTGCAACCATAACAAAGTCTTCCTCTCTTCTGTCCTGGCCGATGTTCTGCGTGCCTCGAACACAAATCACAAGACGACTTCCAATTACCATACGCAGACCAACGGCTTGACAGAGTGTTTAACTCGTACTCTCTCCGCCATGATTGCGACGTACATCCGCCCCGACTACAAGAACTGGGATGTATTCCTGCCGTTCTTGACTATCGCCTTTAACACGGCTACGCAACGCACCACCGGCTTTTACCCTTATTCCTCGTCTATGGCCGCTCACCAAGATTTGTTCTTGATGCACAGTTCCTTTCGACTCCTGTACCCCCGGGAGCTCCTTTCTCGGAATAGTTTCTGACTCGTGTCGCGGACTGCCGTCACCTCGTTCGCCTTGACACCGGCATCTCCGAGGACGCTCGCAAGTCTCGTTGCGACTCGACTCACCGCGCTATGCCCTTTTTCTCCAGGTTACGATGTTCTCTGCACTCCTGTGCGCGTCCCTGGCTATGCGATAAATTTCTCACGCGTTTTATTGGACCTTAAACGGCCATTGCTCAGACATCCCCTGTCAATTACCGCGCCTAGGATTTAGAACACCTTTCCCGTCGGCCAGAGATGGTGCATGTCTTTCGTTTAACGACATATACTCGACGCTTTTCATGATACTTCCGCGCGGCCGTGCGGCCACTACCAAAGCGAGAGGGCATTAGTGCGAGCGCAACACATACCTAACTTTCAACTTCATCATCTGTACATGTCATCTTCCATTGTACGTCATCTTCATCTGTATATATCATCACCAGCTGCTCAGCTGGTGATGGTGGCAGCAGCACGACCTCGGCTGCAATAAAGTTGTTCCATACAATATGTTGCTTCCCGAATAAAAGGAGCGAGAAAAGCAGGCGGCACTATGACTTTTCTTTCTGTTTCCTGAAAAGTGTTCCGCAGCCTTGGTCGAGCTGGGCCGCGGCAGCCTAAGACGGGGGAAAACCGAAACGGCGGGCATTCAGCCATTTGGGCTGAATGCACGCCGCGGCGATAACGAATTTTGCGACCACGCCCGGCGGTGCCGTTGCTCTCTAACGTTTTTATTTTTTGCTTTGTTTTGCATTTTGAGAGGCGTGAGATGACAAGGAATATAACTCACCGGTTCGGAGCACCTATTTTGGGTCGGTGGCTGTCCCCCTGCACCCTGTCTCTGTTCAAGTTTTCCCAACATTTGCGTAGCTGCTGCTCGGCGCTGGGGCGGACTCCGCTTATACATTTCAACTTTCCTTGCGTCTGTTTTGTTACTTGTTCTTCTTCCGTAGGGACACTGCATCAGCACGCTTGTTTTCTAGCACGTGGCAGTGTCTCGCCACGAGGTATATCAAAAGAGACCGCTCCTCCGCGTTAAAGATTATTGTTATTATCGGTAACGTACAACAAGAAATCAATCAATAAGCAAGCGAATACTTGTACACACACACACACACACACACACACACGCACACACACACACATATATATATATATATATATATATATATATATATATATATATGTGTGTGTGTGTGTGTGAGTGTGTGTGTGTGTATGCATATACATTTATATACGTAATTAGGTTTACAAAGAGATAAATAAGCGGAATTTTTACAAGATACAAATTCACCTGAATCGTGCAACAGGATATGGCAACATATCTCGCCGCATCCCCAATAAGAGAAAACGAAAAAAGAATTGGCTGCGGCACAGCTCAGCTAACGCTGGATATGCAAATCGAAAGCTTGGTTTAGCCTGGGGCCCTATAACGGAAAACAATTCCAGTTTGTTTTATTCCAATCTCCTCACGTCAAATTTGCGTAACTACCGACGCATGCATCGGGCGGTAACCGGCAGGGTTGTATGAAGAGACGAATCAAAAGCTGAACTCATTTATAGGAGGTCACTTTTGCTTGCTTTAAAAAGCAATAACATTGCCTACACTGAGTGGCTTATCTTATGTAATTGGCTGAAAAGAGGTGAGGAGCACGCTCAAGCTCAAGAGGGATTCCATGGGGCCGTGAAAGTGCATTGAAAATTGATAACAGAATGAAGAGGGTGGTGTTGGCTTTCGCGTTTGGTGCGCTTTCCCTTACTTAGTTTGCGGTGGCTGGTCGAAAATCGTAGCGGCATGCCATGGAAGGTTAAGAATGCTGCTAAAACAAATCCTCAGCAAAGAAGTGTTTGAAGCGCGAGGTCGTAAACACTCCGAAAGTGCTCGAAAACATTACATGACCGCGCGAAATGTTTTATTCTACGCGAATAAACTCATGCTCGCCTGCAGGTGTGAGTAGACAGTGCCTGAGCGATCGTCGGCAGCCATATTTTATTCCTTTCGGAATGGCCTAGCCTGCGGCTGTTCAGAAAAAAAATCAGTTCTGTTCGATATAATAATGCATCTGTAGCTCGTACGAGTCACTTGGAGGCGGTAAGTTTGTGCGGTTTTGTGACGTCGCGTGACAGCCAGGTGAAGTGGGTGGAGCCCTAAAACTTTTGACCAGTAGCTGAAGTCTAATGGCGAAAAGGCGTCTAATCAGAAATAGCTATGTCTCTTTTGTTCGGTCCAATCCTGCATAATCAGTAGGTACGCGTCATGTCAGATGGGAAGCTATCGTGGTTTTCGTGACGTTGCGTGACGGACAGGCGAAGTGGGGGTGGTTCAAAAAGCTTTTGACCAATAGCGGAGGGCTGATGGAAGAATTGAAATATAAATGTTTCGAATAGCTTTACCTTATAGCACCCCTGGTTAAGCCTTGGTTTCACTTAGTTAATTTTTCATTTAGTTGTAGTTATTGTTATTAGTTGTAGTTGTAGTTACTATACCGGACAGGCCGCCATTGGAATCTCAACCTGGCAAAGTTTAACGTTAGAACGTTACCTAGTGAGGCGAGTCTAGCAGTGTTATTGGTGTAATTAGAGGGTAGTAAAAGCGATATAATAGGGCTCAGTGAGGTTAGGAGGATAAACGAAGAATATACAGTGCTAAAAAGCGGACACGCCCTGTGCTACATGCGCTTACCTGAGAGACGAGAACTAGGAGTCGGATTCCTAATTAATAAGGATATAGCTGGTAATATACAGGAATTCTATAGCATTAACAAGAGGATGGCAGGTCTTGTTGTGAATCTTAATAAGAGGTACAAATTGGAGGTCGTACAGGTCTACGCCTCAACATCCACTCATGATGACCCGGAAGTCGAAACCTTCTATGAAGACGTGAAATCGCTGATGGGTAAAGTCAAAACAAAATACACCATACTGATGGGCGACTTCAATGCCAGGGCAAGCAAGAAGCAGGCTGGAGACAAGTCAGTGGGGGAATATGGCATGGGCTCTAGGAATAGCAGGGGAGAGTTATTAGTAGAGTTTCCAGAACAGAATAATATGCAGGATACTGAATACCTTCTTCCGCAAGCGACATAGCCAAAAGTGGACATGGAGGAGCCCGAATGGCCAGACTAGAAATGAAATACACTTCATATTCTGCGCTAACCCTGGCATCATACAAGATGTGGACGTGCTCAGCAAGTGCAGTGACCATAGGATGGTAAGAACTCAAATTAGCTTAGACTTGAGGAGGGAACAGAAGAAACTGGTACATAAGAAGCCGATCCATGAGTTAGCCGCAAGAGAGAGAATAGAGGAATTCCAGATCAAGCTACAGAACAGGTATTCTGCTTTAACTCAGGAAGAGGACATTAGTTTTGAAGCAATGAACGACAACCGTATGGGCATCATTAAGGAGTGTGCAATAGAAGTCGGTAGTAACTCGGTCAGACAGGATACCAGTAAGCTATCGCAGGAGACGAAAGATCTGATCAAGAAACGTCAATGTATGAAAGCCACTAACCCTACGGATAGAAGAGAACTTGCAGAACCTTGAAAGTTAATCAACAAGCGTAAGGCAGCTGACATCAGGAAGTATACTATGGATAGAACTGAATATTCTCTCTGGAATGGAGGAAGCTTCAAAGCAGTGAAGAAGAAACTAGGAATTGGCAAGAATCCCATGTATGCGTTAAGAGAAAAAGCCGGCAATATCATTACTAGTATGGATGAGATAGTTCAAGTGGCTGAGGAGTTCTATAGAGATTTATACAGCACCAGTAGCACCCATGACGATAATTGAAGAGGGAATAGTCTAGAGCAATTTGAAATCCCACAAGTAACGCCGGAAAAAGTAAAGAACGCCTTGGGAGCTATGCAAAGGGGGAAGGCAACTGGGGAGGATCAGGTAACAACAGATTCCTTGAAGGATAGTGGGCACATTATTCTAGAAAAACTGGCCACCCTGTATACACGATGCCCCATGACCTCGAGTGTGCTGGAATCTTGGAAGAACGCTAACATAATCGTAATCCATAAGAAAGGGGATGCCAAAGACTTGAAAAATTATAGACCTGTCAGCTTACTGTCCGTCGCCCACAAAGTATTTACTAAGGTAATCGCAAATAGAGTCAGGAACACCTTAGACTTTTGTCAACCAAAGGACCAGGCAGGATTCCGTAAAAGCTACTCAACAATAAACCATATTCACATTGTCAGTCAGGTGATAGAGATATGTGCGAAATATAACCAACCCTTATATATAGATTTCATTGACAACGAAAAAGCGGTCGATTCGGTCGAAACTTAAGTAGTCATGGAGGCACTATGGAATCAGGGTGTAGACGAGCCATATGTAAAAATACTAAAGATATCCATAGCGGTTCCACAGGGAGATACAATCTCTCCAATGCTATTCACAGCGTGTTTACAGGAGGTATTCAGAGACTTGGAATGGGAAGAATTGAGGATAAGAGTTAATAGAGAATATATTAGTAACTTGAGATTGGCTGATGATATTGCCTTGCTTAGTAGCTCAGGGGACCAATTGGAAGGCATGCTCACTAACCTGGAGAGGGAAAGCGGAAGCGTGGGTCTAAAAATTATTCTGCAGAAAACTAAAGTAAAGTTTAACAGTCTCGGAAGTGAACAGCAGTTTACGATAGGTAGTGAGGCATTGGAAGTGGTAAGGGAATACATCTACTTAGGACAGGTAGTGACTGCGGATCCGGATCATGAGACTGAAATAATTAGAAGAATAAGAATGGGCTGGGGTGCGTTTGGCAGGCATTCTCAGATCATGAACAGCAGGTTGCCATTATCCCTCAAGAGAAAAGTGTATAACAGCTGTGTCTTACCAGTACTCACGTACGGGGCAGAAACCTGGAGGCTTACGAAAAAGGTTCTACTTAAATTGAGGACGACGCAACGAGCTATGGAAAGAATGATGGGTGTAACGTTAAGAGATAAGAAAAGAGCAGATTGGGTGAGGGAACAAATTCGAGTTAATGACATCTTAGTTGAAATCAAGGAAAAGAAATGGGCATGGGCAGGACACGTAATGAGGAGGGTAGATAACCGATGGTCATTGAGAGTTACGGAATGGATTCCAATGGAAGGGAAGCGTAGCAGAGGGCGGCAGAATGTTAGGTGGGCACATGAGATAAAGAAGTTTGCAGGGACAACATGGCCACAATTAGTGTATGACCGGGGTAGTTGGAGAAGTATGGGAGAGGCCTTTGCCCTGCATTGGGCGTAACCAGGCTGATGATGATGAATATACCTAATTGAACAATCATTGTTAAGCCAGCTAACGGCTGTACCTATGTCGGTGGCTAGACATGACTGTGATTAGGCATCGGTAGACACGCATCGTTCGACATTGCGACGCCTCATAAAAAGCCCAATGCTAGACATCCAAAGAGACGCCGTGAACATGCGCAGCGTCTAAGTTCAAACAGAGAGGGCGCGAACGCGGTTGTTACATTGATCATGACGGTGTGACGCCTGTTGCATTCTGGACTCTACTCCAGTGAAGCAGATCGCCGCGCGATATCCGCGGAGTGGCCAGACTACGATTGGGGACGACGGCTCAAAGCCTGCCGCCCCACCAGCAACGCTCAGAGAAAACAGCCCAGCCTCTTCTTAGGCAGGCCCGGAGCGAGTCGCGTGTTTAGGTGGTGACCCCGGTGTGGAGAACGCATGTGCCAAGCCAGCGCCAGCGAGGGAGCTTGGAGCGACGTGTCACATGACGCGTTGCCAAGGCTACAGCGCAGCGGCGCTCAAATGAAGGTCAATGGCTAAACTCGGATTGACGCGGTAAGTAAAGCTATTGGTTTTAAAGAAACCCGCAGACACGTGTTACTACATGACATATGTACGACAGCAACAACTTGAAGTTCTTAGACTGCATTTCTCACGGCGTGTAAAAACGGGAATTTCTTTTTTGTACTTCTTCTTTTGAGAAAGAAAATGTGATGCTTTATTGTAAATCAGCTCTTCAAAACTATGAAAATTTCGAAGCCTCGTTGCCATGCTCATTTCTTGTGATGATAAGACCAACTCTCGTAAGGGTGCCTTTTCACCCAAGAAAGCACGTTTCTTTCTCACACCTTACCTTTTTATCAACGCGATACTTTCCTTACCCTCACAGAAGGGCGTTTTAGCTTTAAGACAAGAACGGTTTGTCAATGCGGGTTTAAAGAAATTCTAGCGGGGGCACAAACATACCTGTGTTTGCGCAAATTTTCCTTTCATCCACTAAATCTCGGAAAAATGTATTGTGCTGTGGGCCTTAGTGCTTTTACTTCATACAGTGCAAACAACAATTAAAGCCGCGTTGGGTGCTAGGAGACACCCATGACACAGATAGTTGACGGCCTTCATACTTGCGACACCTATCTGTAATATACTACTTTGCATTTAAAGCAGCGCATTGTTCCTTATATGCATATACTCGTCTTGACGTGAAGCAACGAGTGTACGACCACCTCCGGGATACGCTATCGCCAATGAAGCCACAGTTCCAATGAAAACTGCATTGTTACTACGTCAAAAAGCCGCTGAGGGTGCGCTGGGTTCCCCAAAAAGCTTTCTTTTATTTTTCAAAGGGTCGTGTGCATCTGTAAGTGGCGACGAAACTATTATTAGGTAACATAACCGCAGCTCATGCCTTTAATTTCAAATTTTGTTTTTTGCCATCGACAATTCCAATATCTTTTTTCTTTTGCAAAATATATTTCATTCTCCTATGTGGCTACATAGAGCACTAAGGTATGACGTCCTTATGTGTTTACCGCTAAACTCAGAGCAAAAGGTTTCCCCAAAAAAAACGTCGCCACAGCAAACACGCCGCCATTTTTGTATGACTTATCTTCGTAATGCCAAAAATAATAAAAAAGACATTATTCAACAGCAATCGTTTACAGGATCGCTTAAGTGCGCAAAAACGTGTATACACGGCCGTCTAAATCTCGGAGAGATCGGAGGGTCATTTATAAAATCCTCACATGAGATTTACAATTTTTTCATTGACATAGATTGATTGAAACGTTTATTAGATAGGATGGCCAGTGACCTGGCATCTCGGTAAAGGACCAGGTAAAAGGAAGGACGTGCGCCTCTTTAGCTAAAACAGCAGAGCGTTAATTCTTCCGGTGGCATCTCCTTGCGGTGGTACCGGATCGTTGTACGACGCCACCCTTAGGGGTCGCGTGTGCTTGTCCCTGAGCCTGGCTGTGCCAGGACACGGCGAGATCCGATGTTTCATGTCGATGTTGATTGCGAGACTGTTGGACTATCCCACTTGTGTTCCTATCCACTTGCTCAGAACATCCGGTTGAACGGGCTCTTGCCTTGAGGAAGAGAAGATGCGCTCCTCTGGCGAGGCGAGAGCGAATGGGTGGGAGAATGCTTTGAGTGGACTGCCGTAGTAGAGCCTTACTGCCGTGGTTAAGTGAAACAATCCGTGGTCTCGCACAGTGAGAGATGACGGGGTCAGTTTCAGCAATGGCGGGCTGACTTCAAGGCTGCGATGGCGGGCGTCTGCAATTATATCGCATGCACCCTCATTGGCCCCTCAGTTTTCTGCTTTTCTCATGATGATGCCTGTTCTCCCCTATACGAGAAAACGCACACGTTTATTACCGTGCGTTATTATAGCCGTGTTGTATCAGGATTTCAGTTGCTTGAGGACCTCTCGACTGTCAGTGTAGATGTGAACTGTGGCTTCCGTATGCGCATCAAAGATTTGAATTGGTTCTTCGATGGCGTGTATTTCAAGCATGGTGGCTGTCCAGTAAGCAGCGTCGCTGATAGGCACGCCTTGTGCTTGCCCGTTGTTTGTGCAATAACCAGTAGCGGTATAAATAATACCAGAACCTGCATCGTATTGTAAGGCAACGTCAGTGTACAGGTTTATTTATTGGCGATTTCCTCGCGCGTCTATGTTTCTCGCTCTAGTCGGTGTGCCCTGCATTCGCCTTCGGTGTTCGTGGGGATTGATCTGGGTTCCGTATCCCTTAGAATAACGCAGCTGTTTATGCTTTCAGTTCCGCCGAGGAGCATTTCCCAAGTGAACCGCTGCTCGGTCTCCTCGCGTTGCCTACAACCACCTGCGAGAGCACCGAGACATTTAACCTCCTCCTACACCACGCGCGTAGGGCAGAGTCGTGCCGTCAGAGGCGAGTAAAAGCTCGCAACAGAAGCGGCGACATACGTCCGGCCTCCTCTACTCCGTTGGTACGTGCTACTCCTATGAGAAGACCGAAGAAAGTCCGGCCGACTAAGAAGGAGCGTCTTGCCAGGTTGAGCGCCGTACTGCCAAGCGGGAACCGTTGCGTCGCCGCCGAAGCTGCGGCTGAGAAGAGGCGACGCCGAATCGAGGATTTCGAGTTTCACTCCAGGGAACGCGAGAGCCCGCGCCTGTACTCTCGACGTCGCCGACAAAACGATGCCGGCCCGCGACTGCTCGAAAACTTACAGCGTCAAGCCCGCCGATACATGACATCAATCATTTCAAGGGAGAGCGCACCAAAGCAAGGCGCGCTCACTCCGGAGGATGTCAAGAACCTACCAGGTAAACTGCGTCCGAGCTAGCGTGCGTCAGACCTACCGCCGCGTCGTCGCGTTGGTTCACCTTCTGGCGCACCACACCGACGTATATGGCGTCCCAACAAATCGCTTCTGATGCGACGGGCGCCTCAAAGTGTGCGCATATCCCAAGTGAAACCCGTCACAGAGGAAGACGGCATGGATTTTTCTTAAGCCATAACTTCCCCTTGTTCCGGTTGTCTGCGGTGTTTGCGACAGCAGAGCCACGCATATTTTACATACGAGGGCCGAAGGAGATTGTCCAGCTCTGGCAGATGCAGGTTCCTACATGCAATATAGACAGCAGTCGCTGGCCATTCCACGTACTCTTCAGTCTCGATTCGGTAAAGGATGTGTTTGCATACGTCTGAACAATTTAGCGCCACCTTACTTAGCGAGGCTCTGTATGGCGTTGGTTGCCCGTCTCCTCTGAATCGCATCTCATCGTCTGCGCATGTGCTCCTGCGCAGAGTAGCAACATGGTGACTACTTTGCAGTTGCGATTCCAATGCATGGGCAATATGCGAGTTTTTTTTTTCTGGAGTTTATTATATTAAATCTATGGATAAACATTTCAGACTTGCTAGTGTTATACTCCCCAAGGTGCTCTGTGGTTCGGGCGTTGCACTGCTCAGCTCAAGATCCCCAATTCAATCGTAGCCACGGCGGCTGAATTTCCATGGGAGCGAAATTAAAAAAAAAGAGCACTTATGTACTCGAATTTAATTCAGATGCATGTTAAATAGCCCCAAATCCGCAATCCACGATTTCATAATATAACGCGCCTCATAAAGCAAACCGGCGTTCCGACCCGTAAGCTGCACAAATAAGTTCCTAGCGTGATGTGCTAACAATGCTTCAAGAGCGTCAGTTTCATTCATTGCAGAAGTTGACTGAGAATGTGCCTTAACTCGTTATCCGGCGTTTAACACCCACTTTTCCCACTACCCCGAGCAATTTCTTGGTTACTTCGAGTTTACGTGTCGCGATGATAAGGCGCATCGATTGGCAAAGAATACGTGACCCATGGCGCCACACATTCTCCCAATTTTTATTCTTTACGCAAGGACTGTAGCATTTCCCATATTCATTTGTGAACTAAACAAGCCAGTTTGGTTACACCGTTAGAAAGGTAGGGCATATATACGCAAACTAAAAGAGTATGAGTTAACTGCAGTCCGTGTAATAAATTATGTACTTGAGCGGCGCAGGTGTGTTTTAAGCCTGCTTCGCCAACAGGGGGCTGCGGCATTTAGTACCCTCTCCTGGCACATTTATTACTAGCACTGAAGTAAACTTTGCTGGAGAATGACGGAGTACTATAGCCTTTGTGCATGCGAAGCGAACGCTTAGTGCTCGCTCTCGCTTGAACGCTTTGCGACACAAGAGATTACGCGATCTCTATGACTAGACGCGCCAGACGACAGCGCACGGCAAGCGAACCGCCATCACGGCTCTACCATGAACAATGCCTGATCGTACGTTTCCTCCAAGATGCAGCGCGGTCAGCATTTGGCGAAGAGGGATAAGATAACCATGAGCAGGCGCAAAAGCCAGCCTCCGCAACCCCTTCGCACCTCCCCCCCTTTAGGGTGCCTTGCACCACAAGGCCTCCAACATTGAGAATGCAGGAGGACGGCGCGCATTAGGCTCCTGTACTTATCCACTAATCCTGGCAAGCTTTCTTTCACACCAATAGCGCATGGAGTTCGAGCCGTGACTTTTTTACACTTGTTCATTATGTGGAACCTCATTTCGATGTCGACAGCGAAAATTCACTTAGTGTGTCCATGCAAATGGTGTCGCTATGGTAAACTTTATTCCAGCAAGATTGCGAGAGTAGTGCACAGCCGATATCCACTGTTTCCTGTTTTCTCGAGAGCGCTTTACATCACGCTACTCACGTTTAACGGAAACTAAAGGAATCAGAGTCATAAGTCCCTTGATCAAGAGTGCTATTTTGACAGATTTTGAGCTCATAGCTTCAGAAGATGCTGCTTTATGGGGGACGGATGCTTCAGTGCCAACAAACACTGATACGTGTAGCTTCCTCGAAAGTATCTGGGTTCACGAAGCCGTTCGTAGAACAGTTAGTATGGAATCTTAGAATGAAATGAAACGAGCAATTCTTCCCACAAAAATTAGCTGTTTTCTTAAAGCAATGACTTTTTAAATCCTCTATAAGTTTAGCCGCGTTTTAATGGTATTGTCCACAGCAAAGTCACAAAATTAACACGGCACCACGAAAGAGACCCGAAATGTGTCTTTGAGACGATTGGCGAGATTGTGAAGAACTATCGAGAAAAACTCGGCAATCTATGTCGAGAAAGCGACAAGCAGTACAGCGTGTTGTTATGCAACTCAGATTGGCGCCTCAGCGTCGTTTTCGGTTGCACGTGTAGTTCCCCTTACCTGGTGATGGAGCTCAGTCCTTTCCCGTGTGACAAACTTGTTTTATTAGTTCCCTAAAGGCAAATCAACCAACTCTAACGCTGTTGTTCCATTTCTGTGGTCATCTTTCTTTACACGATTTCTATTTGCTGAGATTCTAGTGTATTTAGTAAAAATTGAGGATATACTTTGTTTGATATCTACGAGAATTGTAACGCTTCTGAAATATAATACTGAGCTTTACGAATGTTTGCTGAACCGTTGCTTTCCTACTGTTTTTGTGCGTTAGACAAGGCGCCCTTGCTTTACTACTTGAATAAGTCAGGCTGAAGATATATCGTGGAAGTAGTAGGTATCTGAACATTATGAGGTTTTACGTGCCAAGGCTACATTCTGATAATTAGTGGCGCCGTAGTGAGGGCGCCGGAAATTTGGACCACCTGGTGTTCTTTAACGTGAAACTAAATCTAAGCACACGGGTGTTTTTGAATTTCGCTTCCATTGAAATGCGTCCGCCGTGGCCGGGATTCGATCCCGTGTCCTCGTGCTTCGCAGCCCAACACCATAGCCACTAAGCCGGCACGGCGCGTTAGGAAGTATCTGATTGGTAATGTGCGCGGCAAAGTTCGAAGTCTTTGTGGTAATTAGAGTATTCGCAATGTATTACCACTGCAAGCGTTCTGGATCATCATAGGTGGCTTGTACGAACAATGCAGGATTTATCGTCTCGGTACTGAGAGAATTACGCGAGTGATTGAGATCGAATATTATGAAAATATGTGTATCATAGTCATTATAGTGCAACTGAAGTTTTCTGCGTTTCTAGAAGCTGGAGCCTTTAAGGTGATTAACAAGTTCTCTACAACGTTTTAATTCCGTTATCTTAAGTGTACCCCAGCGTCACTAAAGGAACTATCACAGGCACGAGGTCGCGGGATCAAATGCCGCCCACAGCGGCCGCATTTTGTCGGGAGTGAAATGCCCAAACGCCCGTGTGCTCATTTAGGTACCAATTAAAGAACCCTAGATGTGTCCGAATTTCCGGATTCCCTCCCTACGTTGTGCCTCATAATCAGCAAGTAGTTTTGGCGAGTAAAAGCAAATAATTCAAATGATTGAAAGAACGATGTCATACCATGGGAAGCCAACAAACATATACAACAAGGAATACATAGGGGAAATCACTTGTCCTTAAAAGTATTTGCTTGTTCGCTTTTCATGATGTGATTAATAAAACCAGGCTCTTGCCTAACTCACTTTCTTCTCATTCTTACATAACGACGGTCTCGAATCCGGCAACATTGATACCTTCAGGTGGCATGTGCGGGCTGTTTGACCAGTTGCCTTCACCCAAAAAGATCATGAACTCGTGACGCTGGTGGTAGAAATGATGTTCCACCTCCGCCGCCCCGGTTTGTGAGTGGTGGCGCTGGCTAACACTCCCCAGGTTAGCTCCAGTAGCAACACGTAAATACCCAAAAAAGTGGATAGGAAAACCGCGCCGCGTTAACTCCATTGGTTAGAGCATCGCACGCGTAATTGGAAGACGTAGGATCATTCCCCACCTGCGGCAACTTGTTTGTTCCTCCACTTTCATTGCCATTAATTTACCATTTCTTTAATTCACTTGGCAAGTACAAGTAATTTGCCCTGCGCTTTGCCCCGTGTCTTTGTTTGTTGGCTTCCACTGATATATAATAACTATATGCGACGCAAATTTCACATTATACTAAATATAGCAGCATTGTTTTGAGTAATCTGTTAGGATAGATATTTGTTTGCGGCTAAATATTACGGTTCCAAATAATTCCAGCACCCTAGAATCTTTTGTACATACGCTGGGTGATACGAGGCGACCACGTGATGTCCTTGGTGAATGAGTCGCCTTGTTTGAACTTTTCTGATATTTGGGAAAGTAAGGGTGAAGGTGATGTGCAGACAAAATTCAAAACATGTTCGGTAGGAGGGCGAACCTGGGATGTTGGCATATGTTTACAGATGACAAAAAAAGGTTGATTTCATGATTTTTTCGGCATTCAACCTTTTATTTGCGACAACACCGTTCTTCCAACGGGATTTCATTTTCCTTTGCCTGCTGTTTATTTATTATTAATAATTTATTCATTTATATTTATTTATTCTTTATTTATTTATTTATTTATTCACTTTACCTTACGGCCCCATTGACGGGCATTCAGTAAAGGGGGCAACCGTAATTACATGGCCAAAAATTGCAAAGAGCAATGTCGTTATACAATATTCAGATTATCACTAAATGTTTTACGATTGGAGATGGATAGAATGTGATCCCGGAGACTGTTCCAATCTGCAATACCTTTTGGTCGTGGTGATGAGTTAAATGCTGCATTTCACCACAAATGCGCAAGAAAGTAAGTTCGTTGTGAATGCGACGAGATGTGCGCACCGGAGCATGAAGCGGCAAACGGTGAAAGTTGTTACTGTAAATATACCAGCGAAACAGACACACAAGAGCAATGACGCACCGATCTTCTGAGGACTGAATTGCAAGGTCTTGTTTTATTCGGGGAATGCTCGAATAATAGTCGTAGTTGGCAGAGATAAATCTGGCTGCCATATGCTGATTGGCTTCCAACAAATGGATTAGATAATCTTGATATGGTGACCATGTGGATGAAGCGCATTCTAGTTGGGGGCGAACATAGGTAAGATATGCTAGCTTTCATACAATACGTTACGCAATTTTCTAAGCAGGTAGATGAGAGATTGAGAAGCTTTGGCTGAAACAGCTGGTACATGCGTTGTCCAGGATAATTTTGATGCAAGATAAACGCCGAGATATTTGTACAATGGAGCAGTCGAAACTGCGCTATTATTAATCGAAACGTGGAACACTCAGTTAGCGCGCTTTCTGCTAAACGAGATTAACTTGCCTTTGGAGGCGTTAAAGGACATCTGCCAACTTATGCACCATCTAAAGGTTAGTTCAAGGTCATTTTGGAGAGGAAAGTAATCATCAAACATTTAATATTTCGGTAGATGACGCAGTTGTCAGCCTACAAAAGGTTAGCGAGCAAGCCGCTGATTTGTAATAAAAATACTAATGGTCTTATGGGACACCGGATATGACGTCACAAACGTTACACGACATATTTTTGACCACTCTAAATTGCTAAAGCGAAGACAAGAACTTACTTAGCCAAGAGAATGTTATTGAATCAATAGAAAGGGCAGACAATTTGCAATTTAAACGGCAGTGATGTACAGTATCGAACGAATTCGCAAAACCAAGAAAGAGCCAATCTGTTTGATCGTTAGATTTCATGTTAAAGTGAAGGCCAGTCATGAATTCAAATGACTGAGTGTAACATGAGTAGCGTTTTCTGAAGTCATGCTGATTACAAAAAAAAATTATTTGATTCAAGGTGACTCAGATATGAGAAGCTATAATATGTTCAAGTAATTCGCAGCATATGCATGTTAGTGAAATGGGTCGATAATTACAGTGCGAGTGCTTGTCACCGGGTTGAAATACGCGAACTACATTACCAATCTTCCATTCCTTAGGCAGCTCACCTGATGATACCGACCGGTTAAAGAGGAGACACAGAAAGCGACCGGAAATATCAGTATTATTTTTCAGCATTTTAGAGTTGGTATGATCAATGCCAAATGAAGTGGAAATTTTAAGCGTCGTGATGGGGTTCCCGATTCGTTCGGCAGTGACGGTGATTGGAATCATCAAAGGGAGGAAGGGTGGCTAAGGAACAAATTGCACATTGGAACAATCTACTTGTTTAAAATCGGCGGGAAATGTGCATTAAAACAACCACAGAACCTTCATCAGAAAGTGAAGATTGTTTAGAATTGTGTATTGTAACGCGATTAGTAGACTTAATATAAGGAGAAATTATTTGCCAAAACTTTTCAGGATTATCCCTAATGAGTGAAGACAAGTCCTGCGAACAATATTTCTTCTTGGCTGCGCCAAATTCTTTACAGTAAACTTGTAAGCAATCATTGTACATATCTCAGTAGGAGGCAGCATCCTTACGTTGTGCAGTATTATAGAAGTGTTTCTTTTTATTTCGTAAAGTTCTAAGTTGTTTAGTAAACCAACGGTTATTTTTATCGTTCGATATAGAGATTAGCGGCACATA
This sequence comes from Dermacentor andersoni, assembly GCF_023375885.2. Taxonomy (NCBI): domain Eukaryota; kingdom Metazoa; phylum Arthropoda; class Arachnida; order Ixodida; family Ixodidae; genus Dermacentor; species Dermacentor andersoni. The sequence continues at coordinate 30,820,160 of NC_092824.1, read as the reverse complement.
TTTGCAAACTAATTCTAATATTTTTTCCTTAAAAAGACCCCAATGCTCATTCATGGTCCGCGATTCAGACGACGGCAGAAAGGGTTTGTTATCAAAAGCTTCTAGTTCGTTGTTGAATCTATCGTAATTACCACGGTTATAACCCCGAATAGTTATAGTGGCTGAACGTGTAAAAGGTAAAGGTAGAATAATTTGGAAATGAAGGAGTTTGTGGTCACTAAATCCTTCTATGTAAGAAATCGTACTAGTCGTCTCTAGTTCAGTCGTTAAAACTAGACATGAAAAAGAAAGCGATGATTGTGCCCCTGCCAGCGGAAGGGGCACAACGCCTGCCTACTCTTCAGAAAGGAGGAGACAGAAATATGGAAATTAAACAGAGGAAGGAGAGGAGGGAAGGGAAAGGAACGAGCCAGACGAAAAATCTTGAATTATTAAGCAGCATAAAAACAGAGCAGGGCACACACAGTAGCGCCATTCAGTGCAGGTCAAGCCCATAAATAACGTCCAAACAGAAGCAATATTGTCTGGTGGCCGATAACGGGTATATTGCAACATTGTGCGAAGCTGTATTTAATGGATGTCAGAAAGTTGGTGACCTTTCACTTCCTGAACGCAGGCTCCTGGCAAACGTATGGATGCCGCAAACATACACAGCGAGCCCTGCGGCGTTGAAGCACAAAAGCAAAAGGCATGAATGCGACGCATGTCTTCTCCACTTCCAGGCGCCTGCCTCCTCCGTTGCTCCCTTTCCACGCTGAAACAAACATAATTTTACTGATTTCACAGACTGCACTTGCGTCAGTGCGCCAATTCATCTTTCGTTAACTTTTGTTCATGTTCCCTGCCTCGATCATTACCTGCGCACTGCAATGCCTGTCGCTGTGCACCTCTTTTTGAGGAGATAAATATTCTGGGGAGAAGCCATGACCAGACTGCACGTGAACTGATGGAGGCTTATCACATAAAAAGAAAGGCCAAGGCTGTGTAAGCGATATCTCCATTAGGTTGTTTCAATCGGAAATTGATTTTTTCGATAATTGGTTGCCACGCTAAGCTGATGTGTATTCTTGTTTGCGGCGATCTGCGCATGTTCTATTTGCCTATATATGCCAACGGGCTGCTGTGAATAGAACAGTTGAAAGTTAACGCCCATGCTGTTTATGTGTTCTCTCACTCTGCCCCAGTCTTTATTTGCGGTCAATATGATATGCAGTAAATACCAACTAAGCCAAAGTGAAGTTCTTCTGTACAAAGAGAAGTCGCGGCAACTAATGAGGAGATTTGGAAAGTGAGCCGAGCGAAAGGTTTCGAGATTGCGGAAGCCAAAAGGGAAGTGAGAAAGTATGGCAGTTTTCAGAGACGAAATGCACTTCAATTACAGGTTTGGACGAAAAGTGGGCTGGCGCCGTACTGGTCGTGCAATTATTTCTTTTGGGGCCCCACGGGCGCACAAGATACCAGTGTAAGTAGTAATGAAGAAAGCGCCCTAGGAGAACCTTAGACTAGCATGACAGGCCCCAATAGAAAAAAGAGACACAAATAAAGAAAGAAAAGAGCTTGCCGTACTAAATCATAGACTTGCAAGGTGGCAGACCAAATGAAAAGTGGTTAGATATTGAGAAGCATTGGATTAGAGAACAAATACATGTGTATGTGATTACAGAAACGCACCGTACAAACTGACGGGATCCACAAATTATCAATAATTGTGTTTGGGAATGCTTTAATAGAACAAAATTGGAAAGAGAGAGAGGGGGAGTTGGAATGCTTATATATCCTGGGGTCAAATAGAAAGAGGAAATTCAAAGTGTGAAGAGCACCTTTGATTATCAGGCGCAGTCAGCGGAAAACTAGTAGACCCAGCGCGACGTATTTATGGACACATAAAAATTGCCAAGAGCCAAGAGTTCGTGGAATGCCTAAACGGGAGATATTAGGGGGTTCGAGAGTGATACCGTAATTATCCTGTTTAGTGACAATAATGCGCACAGAGAGGATCTACACGGTTATTCCGACAACGACGGGAAGGCAATGCTAGATATCTGTGCACAACGTAACCTCGTTATCGAGAATACGGGGCCTAAATGTGACGGCCAGATCACGTGATACGGCGGAAATAGGCATACAGCCATCGATTACTGTCTGATCGCCAAAGTAATTCATGATGAGAGAAATTGTCGTTGAGAAGTAAAGTTATAGTAGCATAAGGAGGGACCAGAAACGCATTATGTTGTATATGGCATATGTAGTAGGGAAAGAGAGAAAGGAACGAAGAATGGCAATTTCAAATTTGAATGCTGAACTAACAATTATAGTAAGAAGAAAGTAGGTAAACTTGGGGAATTACCAAGTAATGAGGAGGAATAGTGACAATATAAGTGTACGGACGAGATAAATTGGGACAGAGACGCAGCATGCTTGTTGGAAAGGAAAAAAAGAAACCCAGATGCTGGTGGAACAGGGAGATATGGGCAGCAATGGACGAACGATAGAAAGCATCACGAGAGCATAGGCAGGCGAAAAGCACAGTTCCCGCAAAATGAAACAGACAGTAAATGAGAAATGTTTTGGAGAAAAAAACATCTGGTTTAAACATTGCTTAAAACAAAAATAAAGGTTAATGTGAAACTTGGCTTTGAGGAAAGCGCGAGAAATAGGATGCCACTCATGAAATAGTTTGTAAACATTTTAACTTATTAGCGAGAACGTCGCGTACAGTACAGCCTATGCTACACGAAGATGGCCACACATTGGAAGGGAATGCAGCATTCAAGTGCGTTCGAAAAATAACAGCCCAATCATTTCAAGGACATTGTGAGGTGGTTTCTGGGGAAAGATCATGAACGACTATCAGACGGAAAAGGTGTTAGTGCTGACAAATTTCAACTGGAACAAAGGTGAAGCAGAAATTTCTAAACTCAAAGCCACAGGTTTAGGCGAGGTTTTCGTCAGGCTTAAAGCTCTGTTGAAAGCGGTAGAAAAAAGAAAAAGCTTCCTTGATGGGACGTCGACGTCCCATCGTGGGTGGCATAAGCGCAGCTGACTAAACTGCTGGTTCTTAATAAAGTTCTCTCTCTCTCTCTCTCTTGATAGGCGCATACGAGACAGTTTGCGGCAGAGCCGATTGAATTTGCTTCTTAAAGGTAAGGATGAAAAACAATTCACTCATACAGAACGGCGAGCATTACATCGGTAACATACACGTGAACAATGCACGCCAATAATTAAAAACAGCAAGCTTGAACAGAACAAAATGGCACATTGGTAGAACCACAGGAAAGCTTCAGAATCGGTAGGCGTTTGGATTGATAACTTCTTTATTCTCCCACATTGCATAGAAAAATACAGGGTTACAGGGTTAATATACAGTTTATTTCCACATTACCGGGGTGCGTTACAATGTAGACCGCAACACTTATGTGATATTCTGGAAGGAGAAGGTGTAGGTGACGACTATATTCAGCTTTTCTGGGAGATTCACCGAGAAGATACCGCCGTTTGTGTTGAGTATAAAGATACGAGGAAGGAGGTGGGTGTTGATTTCACCAAGGTACTTACACAGGGGTGCCCACTATCACCGCCGCTTTTCATGTGTACGTCGTAAGAATGGAAAGGACGCTAGAAGGAATCACTATCGAGTTTACTTCTGTTGCAGAAGAGGGTGAACCACAGTTGAGCAGTACCTTTCATGATTATTTGATGTGGACGACATTGTGTTGCTTGCTAACAAGCAGCGTGATATGCAATGTCTGGATGATATCTGTAGAAAAGAAGCTGAGAATTTCGGATTAATATTTAGCGTTCAAGAAATAGACTTTATGGTAATAAATGAAAACAGTGAACGAAAAGTTTTAATAGCGGGCAAGGAAATACGTCCGGCAAAATAATACCACTTCCTTGTTGTATCGACAAGCGAAGGTGATAGATCTCTTGAGGCAGGAAAAAACAATAATTGCAAAGAGGGATAGAAATGCGGGCATAATAAGACACAGAGCGCTATGGGGGATACAATAGGTGCGAGATGCTCCTGTATATGTGGAAAGGTGTAATGTTTCCAGTACTTACATATGGGAATGCGGTTGTTTTCATAATGTACAGGGTACATCTGAACCCCATGCCAACGACAGGCCAGTGGGATGCCTCGAATCGGGCACAAACGGGAAGACTACTAATGAAGGTGTGCAGCTTGATATGCGCCTAAGAAGGTTTGATGGGAATAAAGCGTATTTTGAAAGAAAGTAAATAGGATGTGAGAGTGTTGAGATATTTGCACAAGGAATTCATTGAGCCACAGCGGCGTAAAACAACTTGAAAGCTTACCTGCAAGTATGCGAGTGGTATCACCCGCGACATGGTAACAAAGAAAGGCGCATGCAAAGTGAGAGAGGCTTGCACAATCTTACAAGTGGCGGCAATGGAAAAGAAACCTTCTATGAGTAACTACCTGAAAGCAAAATCGAGATCAGAAAAGAAAGAATGTATGATAATTGAAATGGAAGCTCCATACTGTTCGAAGCGGGTTCAGCATGGCTCAGAAAGCGTAGTTATAAAGAACGATCCACCAAGAATGAAGACACACGTGTTTGCTGTGGTAAAGCTAGGGAAACGAGGGGAAATATTATACCTGGCCACAACTTTCTAGGGAAGTGCAGCCAAAACTACGGAGCCGAGTTTTACCTCTTTTGCTGCGTCCCTTAATACGGTTTCCTACGGAAAAAATTTCTACGCTATGCAGCGTAAATCAAAATGTTAGAGTAACTTGCACTTTTTCATTGCAATATAACATTTTAATAGTAAAAAAAAACGTTGCCCTGTGGAAGCGACTTCGTGTCACGCTGTTCCATGCTATGCGGTTTCCTGGCGTCCGTATCTCTTTTCCGCCGCCTTTAAACGAATGTGGCGTCCCCTGGTTACAGCCCGTCAACGTCGCCTGCCGATGCACGTCCACGGCCTTTCGCGACCCCAGCCGCCATGCATCTGTGGCAAGAATTGTCGAAGCAAAGGCTGTCCACGCAGGCTAAGAAAGTCGTGTACAACGTGTACGCACAAGTATGCAAAAGCGACCCGCATGCTGACCATCACAGACGCATGTCGGAAGGTGAGCGAGCTGACTGGGTTTAGCGAACGCAATGTGTACCGGAATAAGCGCGACATACAGCGCGGCACCTTGAAGTCACCGAAGCGCAAACGGCCGCGTCTCCCAGGTGCACACAGCAATGCAGAAAGCGGAACAACGAAACTGCAACTTCACGACAGCTTCTCCCTCGCCGCTCTACTAGAAAAACTGCGCCAGTATTTCCTGCGAAAAGAAATTGCCACAGCCGCAAAATTTGTTCCGGAAGTGACCAGTGGTAGAGACATGGATATGCCTAAAATCTCCGTACGTACAATGCAAAGGCTGGTCAATGACTGTGGGCTTTCTTTTTGCAAATAGAAGAGCAACTGTGCTCTTCTCCAGAGAAACATGATATTGTGGCGGCGGCAGTACCTGCGTGCCATGCGGCAACTTCGCACCCAAAAGCGGTATGTATATTAATGGAACCCTTTCTCAACTTTTATAGTCCATGCATTTTCTTAGCAACCCATAAGCCTGAACCTTTAATTCTTCCGTAAAACAATCTTGTTTTCAGAGACGGACAACACGCGAACTCCATCTGCCTGTAACTGTTAGCATAAAAAATGGTGGCGCCCAAGCTTTCGCTGTTCATAGAAGCGCTGCGTGCACCAGCGCAAGCGCTGTTGCTTAGCAGTTCGGTGCGCTGTTTATCCCTGCGGAACAGACATTAAGGGTTAGCGCTGCAAGCGGTGGCGTTTTTTGCGGCCGCATGTCGTGCATCACCACAATTCGATGCCCGCTGTGCAGCTCACGCCAATCACTTGGCAAGCGTTTGTACGCAGTGCAGAATAATGTGCTTGGCTTATTGCGCCTCACGAACATGTGGTGCCTGGATATTGCTCGATAGTAATAGCTGGGTGGTGCAAATTCACTGAGTCATTCGCCCGTCTTGAGAAATTACAAGCTGCGTACGCTTGGCGACATGATTAAAATCTTTTTGTTGTTTGTTTCTTTTTGCAGGCACATATACTACCTGGATGAAATTTGAGTCAATAATGGACATACCAAGAAAAAGGTCTGGGAGGGCGTGAACGCCGTTACACCATGTGGATGCTTTTCGGGAAAGTCCGACAACAGGCCTTCACGCACGCATCGGCAAATGTGGCAGACTGATCTTATCGCACGCCGGTAACGAGGATGGCTTCGTAAATAGTGCTTACCTCGTTTTCCGAGCAGCGAAGTGAGGTTGTGACTACCACAAAGAAATGGATGGGCCGCTGGTCAAGAACTGGTTCTCTGAGCACCTTCTAACAGACATCAAACCAGGCAGCGTTATAGTAACGAACAAGGCGCCCAACCACAGTGTGCACCCCGCGAAAGTACCGACAGCATCAACACGAAAGGTTGACATTCAGTCTTGGCTAACCGAGAAAGGCTGCGCATTTTCTCAGGGTCAATACAAGCCAGTTTTGCTGGAGCTGGTCAACTAACACAAAAGATGTTTTCGGCCTATCGCTTGGATGTGGTTGCTAAGGCTACCGGTCACGACGTCGTGTGGCTTCCTCCATACCACTGCGAGTTGGTTCCGATCAAACTGATTTGGCGTAAGTTTAAAGGTGATGCAGCGGCTAACAATACCACAGTCACCCCTTGCAGCTGTCGAAAAGTTACTGCAGGAAAGCATCAATTCTATAACGGCAGACAAGTGGCTTAGGCCTGTTCTCATATTCAGAGGATCACTGTGGAATTCTGCGAGCGTGACGGCATTATCAGATACGAGCAGGGAGAGTGATGCGAGTGATACTGAGATGGGCGGAAAAAGAGCCGCTGTGAATGCAGGTATGGTCGCAGAAGCCTTACAACATTGTGTATTATGCTTGAGCTTCTGCTTCAAGGTTTTACTAATCACGCGGCATATGAACTAAGTTGCTGTGAAGTTTTACTAGCCAAACCCACGTTATGACCCGAAGGAACAGCGTGCAGCTCCACACTGAAAGCCTGTGTACAACTTTGCTTTTCCATTTTAATTGGGAAGCTCCCCCTTAGGCTTAACCAAGCGGGTGTGAAAAATACGCGAACGGCGTTCTTTGACGTGCACATAAACTTAATGTACGGGCGCTTTGATGTTTGGCCCACATGGAAATTTGGCCGCAGTGATGGAACCCGCAAATTTGTGCAGCAGCACATAGCTGCTAAGCAGTCGTAATGGGTGCAGGACATGGTTCTTGGATGTTATAGTTGTGGGATAACGGTTGTGGGAATAGTAACGAATATTTCTGGAATGCCGGAATCATCTGTACAGAAATTTTGCCTAAATAAACAGGTTGACTTTGCGCCTTGCGATGAAACACATGACATAGAATGTCGCAGCACCGCATCCCATGCATTGTATACGTAAAATGCGCGGCAAAGCGCGTAGTCAGAGGCATTTTCCAAAAGTTACAGAACTGGCTTATTTTGCATAAGAGTTTAACTGAAATTCACTTCGTACTTAGCTACAACGGCGATTTCTCACTGTCATGGCTGCTTGCGAACCAAACAATTTTCGAGTATTAATATATAAAATATATATACCAGCTTTCCATACATATGTTGCGATATACGTATTTGAAATCTTTGCAGTGCCTTAACACGGCTAATATATATCTATCACCAGCATGCACGAAAGTAGTCATCGAAAACGTCATTTGCGGAAAGCGCCGGCGCAACCAAAAGCCTCAACCAAAAACCGAAACCTCGAGTGGTGGTTTCAGACCACTTGGCGTAGTAATACATTGCATAGGCTTCGCCTACGTAGCCTTCGCTGCAGTGCCCGGAATGTTGTCGCCAGGTATGGAATGCAAAGAAACCTACCCCGCAGTCGGTCTAAGTTCCGCTGACCACCTTCAAGCTCTTAGATTCAAGTATAGCAAGGGGGAAAGTAAACATGTTGGCCATGTACATCAGTAAAAGGCAATTGAAGTTTGGTTTAATGAACATGGTGAGACCACGAACTACGGAGAGAGAAAAAATCCAGGCTCCGAATAACAGTTGAAAAAGCTTGAAGCATTCCATTATTTTCTCAAAAATATAGGTACTATTAGTCAAAACGAGTACAACAACTAGATGGCGCAAACAACGAGCCAGCTTCAAAGGGGACGCTTACTGTATCCATCCATCAACCGTTGCGCGGCAACGGCGGCTCCAGCATTGCGGGGTAAAAGAGGAGAGTCGCAGTTGCCCACGGAAGGCGAAGAATCGATTGCGATACTAAATTGCTAGAAATCTATACGCATTGAGATGGCAGTTTTATCAGCCGTATATAGTTGTAAACATCCGCTTACTAACAAAATAACAAGCATGGTATCACGCGCACACAAGCAAACATAAAAAAAATTATTGGCGGTGGCTTAGCTTGGCTATGCGAGGATATACATAGCGAAAGCTAAGGCACAGCATGATTAGCCTTGGTTAATCTTGATTGCAAGTCCAGGTTAGTCTGGTTGTCTAGCTATGTTGCGGCGTTTAGCCAGTCATTCGGCGCGCTCTTCTTCTGTTTCCTAGATGATTCGTTTCCTCTTCTGATCGTTCCCATCTCGATTCCAGGCCTCCTCCTGATTATCAAAAGTGTCGCCGTCCATACTGCCGCCTCAACTGTGGTTGTGGCATGCGCGAGATCTCCTTTTCAGTCCTCCGACGTGTTATCAGGCATGCGACGCAGCTGGCGAAGCGAGCGGAGGCGAGCGCAACGACGAGGAACGTTCTGTGATGTCATACCAAACGGTGGCGGCGGAGAGGCGCGGCGCTGCGCAGCGACCGAACACCTGTGGATCGGTGTTAATAGTGGTGCATGGGCAGTAGTGACTAGGGAGTGAGAGAGAGAGAGAAATATCCTGGGCGAGGCGCACGTTGTGACGTCATGTGCCTCCTCTGAGCTCCGCCATGACGAAATCGCAAGTTCGCGGCCAGTAAAGCTTTCGCTTTTAAAATCTCACTCGATGTTCTAACAAACGCGCTGTCAAGACTCTGGAGTGATTAAGCGTGGCGGCAGCAGTGAGCGATTAGGGCTTCTTGCTGCCGCTCGCTCGAACAATGCCATTCGAAACAAAGCGAACCCGCGGCCGCGCCGAACGCACCGGCCGCCTTTGTAGAACGCACTCTCTTGTTGGCTTTCACCCCGCTTGCTTGCACGCAACGGAAATTAAGCGCTTCCACCCCGCTTTCGTGATTTGTACGCACGATATTGAGCCGCCATGGTCTGCTCACCCTCGCACACTTTCACTCGCAGATACAGCAGAGGGCGCGTGGCTAAGATGTTATACCCGTCGCACTTTAACGGAACCACTCTGCAACTCCCGTGGCGATGGCAGGAGTGCTTCTAAAGTGCCCATATAATAGCTATCGCAAGTAGATACGAACAAGGTCGCCTTCATGCACAGCGTTGACCGCAAGCGTTTTCCGGTAAGGATTACGTTTACATAAGCTGCAGTTGCCAGGAAGCGGCAACTCTCTATTACGAAGCAGGGAGGGACGTAACTACACTTTCATATTTATAGGAAGAACCCGACCAGCAACTATTTCATTTCTTTTGTGATATCACTATGAAAAGGTTACCCATAGTTAGGACTCCCATAGAGTAGCATGAACAGATGAGTTGCGAGTGGAACAGCCATGTCAATATACACAATGGCGTCCTGCTCAGGCTCGTCCGGACTGTTGCGTCCTCCAAGGTAGCGCACCGCACCGCTGCCGAATTGTTGCGACGCCGGTATATCGAAGCTCGACCGACGTTACTATTGCGTTGTTACTAGTGGTTACGTGGCGTTGTCGCCAGGCTGCAGGCGTCTTGTAGACCATGGCGACCAGGCAAGGACGAGACGACTTCTAGTGCGAAACTTGCATTGTTTATTCAATGGTTGGTGAAAGATGAGAAGAGAATGAAGTCAAAAAGTACATTGCGGAGCCCCTTTAAATAGGCTCTCTAAAATCGTGGGCTAGAACTTCCTCACGTCATCGTCACAGCACTGAGTCTGGTCTGTGGATGGGCGTTTCCCATTTTCAGTGAGCCGGTACGGCCCCGACTCAGCAGGTACCAACCCGCCGGTCCAGGATTGGAGGCGCTTATCTTTTCTTGTAGGCATCGTTCGTTCGCGGAACGGGCGCCTGGTCCATTCTCCCAGTTTACTTGGTAAGCGCTCGTCGTCGCTTTGCAGCTGCTCTCACTTTCAGTGACCCTGCAGGTCCGAGCGGGGCGGCTTGATCCTTTCTTCTAGGCGACGTTGGTACGCGGAAGTTTTCCTGTAGAGCTTGACAGTTCGTGGAAAGGGCATCTGGCTGTGGATAGGCGGATGATCCATTGTCCCAGTTGACGTCTTCACGAGTGTGTCTCCGCTGGCGGCAGCCCGGGGACCTCTTTATTTCGCGGAAAGGATGCACACACACAAAGGGGCCTGTGAACATTGCGGGGCGTCAGCCACACCTGCCTCCACTCTAGATAACCATAGCGAATTAGGAATTCACCCTTCGTTTCGAGGAGACACGGTGGTTGAGCATCCCTTTTTGCCGGGGTGCTACACAACAGCCGTAGTAGGATGCAGTTGAAGGCTACGTCACATTCCTCAATCGAATCAGGCGATACGAAAGCTTCGCTGGACAACTGCCTTCAAAGCGTAGATTGGAGCAGACCTTTATTGTGATGTTGTTAGCCTCTAGTTGGTCGGGAGTTTTCCATCTGAGCCCAGACATAAACAAACGGCAGGTTCAGCGCTTCGTGTATGGAGTTTCCGCGTAACATAATTATGTGTTCTCTTATATTCGAAGTACAACCTGATGATGTCTTTTCTGCAGTTTGCATGTAAGTCCCACTTTACTGACTTTTCGACGCAGTTTATTTTGAGAAATGCAGTTTAATAACGCACGTGAGCTCTGCAGAAGGCCTGCAGGAATTAGGATGTATGCTGCATTTCCATGTTTGCGCGATGTAGCCGTGAGCTGGTTTGCATGACCTCCGAGTTAACCACTTTATTCCATCCGGCCGCTGCTCACGTGGACGCATCACGCGACTTTTGATTGCTGCAGGGGCCTTTTCTCTAAGGCATAAGTTGTGTGGCACTTGAAGGACATTGTCACCACGCGCTGTTTTCACTTCTGGAGAGGCTCTACTTTGAGATACTGATACTGTCAGACTTGTTCTTCTATGGGAAAAAGGAGTTCCTTCGACAGTGGTAATGTCGTTTCCTGTCGGTGACTGATGGACGCGTTTGGCTTAATTTTCGACTCTCCTGGTTCTTGTAGCCAGACCATCAAAAGTATTCATTGAATGTACATAGAACGCAGGTGCCCATGACATCTGTGCCTGCTCTTATATGCATGATAACTTTTGTATATACACATCTCATAGGCTCACTGCAAAATTATGTATAATTTCTCTGTCATATCATGATTGTAGTCAACCGTTGCGTGGACTCTATATAATGAGCATCATCCATTATAATTTTACAATATGTTTTTATTTTACAAGTGGGCGCTTCGTTCGGTGTGTGGTTATAAGTCAGTGAGTGAGGACTCGGACACTTCTTTGTACATGGGTGATGTATACAATGCTCGTACTTTGTATATGTTATCGTCCTGGCGTAATTCTGCCGTGATTGTGACTCAATGTTCGTATCGTCTCTTGATGAAATAATTTTTTTTATATTGCCCTGAATATGTGGTTGCTCTGCCCACTTAATCGGTCGGATAGTGTGTGCTGCGACGGTAATTGACCTTCTGATAAACTCTGTAAAATATTTACCGAAGATTACGATTCTTCCTTATACAAAATGTGAGCGCAGGTCCTTCAATGTTTTTATTTATCGATATATTGGCTGGCGTGGACAACCTGTTTCCTTCGGCACGTTTGAAACGTAGCGATGTGTGAAGCAAGTGCCTCGCTAATTGGGAGATCACGAGAGGCAGCGCGTGGGTGACTCGTGGACTTGATTTACAGCCGCCGCCGCAAACAGACTGCCGCTCATGCAGCGCTGTGTTACCATACAGACGTCCCGCGCTACTTTCGCGCCATCTCGTAGCCATTGTTGCTGCCAAGGCCACCTTGCTCGGCAATACGTTTTTATTCTCACGCTTTCGCCATACCCTCCTTCTCCGCTTTCCTCCTAGCGCTCTCTTAGTTATGGCCACCTTTCATTTCCCGCGGCAGTTCACGTTTGTTTTGATCTTTCGCTGCGCTTGTACGCTAGTTTACGAAAGATAATGCCCACGCTCGCTTAAGAGGCGCCACGAGGTGTGCTCTAAAACAGTACCACCATCTAGTCGCTTCATACACTGAGTCTTCAAGCGGCAACTGGAAAAGGGCTTTGAATTTCTGGTTCCGCGTAACATAGTTGTTTTCTCGTATCTTCGGACAACCATGTAAGGCTTTATAGTGCGAAAGTAACTATTTCTATGATGCGCCATGCCAAGATGAGAATATATATATTGATTAAAATGCTTCAAGCAACAAAAATTATTACTGTACACTTTGTTTAAGAAAGGTATTTGTTCTAGAAACATAGACATATATGGGCTTAAGATACCATTGCATTTTCCCCTAGGATCAGGGAGAGATGAAGTGGTGTTAGTGTCTTCTAAAGTTCATAAAAGTAATTTTGTCTTTTTTTCTCCAGCGCTGGGCATGTGACTACCATTTGATTCAGAGTTTCTTGCGTTTGAATAAAGCTTCTTTTTCTTCATTTTTCAATATTGTCATGTGTGAAGTGTATGTCCGATACAGTATGTATGTATGTATGTATGCATGTATGTATGTATGTGTGTATGTATGTACATGATTATATTGCGCTTCATGTTACACTTATAGCACTTATTACACTGATGTGACACTTATAAGCGTAACATAATCATGAACGTTCACCAGGTAGCCCCATTAATTGCTTTACTAAATGTATGTATGTATGTATGTATGTATGTATGTATGTATGTATGTATGTATGTATGTATGTATGTATATATGTATGTATGTATGCATGCATGTATGTATGTATATATGTATGTATGTATGCATGCATGTGTGTGCATGTATGCATGTATGTATGTTTGTGTGTGTCTATGTGCACCTGATTTCAGAACGAATGCCTTGGAAATGTATAAAACTTTTTTCTCAGATGCCAGCATCAATACAGATAATATTGTCACGTGGTCGTGACGCCCAAGAACACAGTAGCAATACTGTGAAAGGCAAAACTATCTTTTATTGGGCGAACCTGTGCCCACAAAACAGGCTACACTTAAAGCACAACGAGAGCGGCGAACACAGTCGGCGATCGTTGAAAGTCTGGTCTACGGGTCAAGCGCGTCGGCTTTTATACATCAATCGTCGAATGTTCAAGACTAATTGATGGGACCCGCGTGTCCTCCACAATGTTCTGCACTATTTGTGTCGCACATACATGCAATCAGATTACACAAGGTTTGGTGACAGACAGCGGTGTAAACTATCGATAACATTCCAGAAACTTCCCATACATGCAGGTGCGTCCTGCGCTGTACGATAACATTTGTTAGACGGTGAAATATGTCGCCCGATAAAAACAAACAAGTACACGCGTCCATATTAAGGACGTTTTTCAATGTATTTTGTTATCTTGTTTTAGTGTTTATTTGGAGATTTGAAAATCGCTGCCTGGGTATTGTACTGCCAAGACGATAAAGGGGGTAGGACCTCGGTCAAGCTTGCGAGGTTTTAGTCCTGTTTCTTTCTCTGTCTAAAAGAAAATGAGGAGTGAATTGAATTGAATTGAATCTATGAACAAAAAAGCTCAAACCCTGGTCACAACTTGATTTCTTTAGAAGAACGACAGATTGGGCGAGCTGATGGTTTTCTATAATGTTTAAAAAACAGCGCTAAAACGTACAACAACACCCAAAGGTACGGGTCCATAGATTTTATTTTTTCTTGAATGACACTGCCTTTGTTACAAAAGGTATGCCGACGGGCTCTCCTTAACTGTAATCATTTGTACGAATGAAATAATGATGTGAAGAGAAAGACATGCAGACAGGAATTCAACATTCTATTAGCACATGTGAAGCCCGTGATTGTGAAGTGCAGCATCAATATCGAGGGCTGCACAAGTGCTGTAGATCGGCACTGCGTTGAAACCGTCGAGGCTCCTGGACTTCGCAGCAGCGGGACTTTCGCCGCATCATCCCAGCCACTACACTACTTGGACGCAGGGACCACAATATCAATCTCTACTGGACTTCACTAGATCCGCAAACCTTTTTTCATTTATTTAATCCTCCTTATTCCCCCACATCCCATACCCCTTTATGCCCTGATGCAATAATAGTCGCATTAAAGAACGAAAGGTGATGCTTTGCGGTCTTCTCCTCGTCAGATACGGGAAGTGATGAAGGGTGTATCTTTCTGAATATTGAGGGATAAAGAAGAAAGGGAGGCAGCCAAAGTTTAACTTGACGCCAGCATCGTTCTTACAATTGAATATAGATTATAGGTGAAAGTAGCTATGTTTTATGGGAGCCCTCTGTTTTAACAGCGGCAAGTTCGTGAATCGGGAGTTTTCCGTAGTCACATCAGATAGAAAAGCAGGAATGTCTGGTTACTTATAAGAATAAGTCCTTGGTTGGCGTTTGCGTGATTTGTCTGCTATCTATCTACTGCCTCATCTACATTTCTTTCACATGTGGCTGCGTCCCCAATATCGCCTTACGAACTGTTTTTCTCGGCAATTTCGGGACCCTGAGTTTACGTTCCGGGTCCGGCAACGTTTAGCACAGAAGAGAAACTTGCTCAGCAGCGATGCGATTCCAGAGTTTCGGGGGCCACATTACTGCTTGAGTTTAGATAGGTTACCTATCGGCCCTTCGCTTATTTTTTGCAGGTTGCAGAGCACGATGAAGGAAAAAAAAAGACTGCGTATGTATCAACTACATCAGCGTTATGCAGTAAAGATTTTTTTCCTGCCTGTACTCATTCACTTATGCTTTAGTTTGGTTTTTGCTAAGCACCTTGTGAATAAAATCTAACACAGCTGTAATCAACGGCCGTACACAAAGCATAGTAAAAAAATTGAAGAAAAGACGGCCACACAGTTGAAACAATATACGTTAGGCACAAAAGGTAACGACTGTTCCTGGCGTTCGGAACGAATTATTCGTAGCTTCAGCTTCCATAAAGAGCATAAAATCGGCGGAGTGAGATTTTGAGTTGATCTCTTCCCGTATACCACCTTTAATCTCCCATTTTAATTCATTCCCGTTCATTTCCTCAATGCAACCCTAATTTGTTCGAACACCTTCGCTATCTCACATTCTAATGGTTGTCCAATGTCCGTCGTTTGGGCTGTCCCATTTTCTGACAACAAATGTTCTTGTCTAGTTGAGATATATCAAATCGAAAATTCACTACCAGCCTCCTCTACTGCGATGAAACGGTAGATTAATAGTACCCGATCTGTTCAGAAATGTAACAGAATCAGAAAAGTACGAAGGCCTGTCAGAGCGGATGCACGTATGATCAACTCTTGACAGTAGCACCCCAGCTTGCGTTCTACAACCAAATTCAGCTCAGTTCTACGATGAAATCATAAAGAAGGCATAAGACAATATTCAAGCTATGGTGTACTTATTAATTACGGTTAGGTACTTATAGGTTTCGATGATACTCTACATAAGAAACGTGGCAACAAATGTGAATTATGGGCTCTCTTTGGATTACATTTATTTCTTGTAGAAGCAAGAAAATTCAGCGTTTAGTTAACCCCTGCTGACACAAGAGAAAATGCGCGAGGTTCTCACGTGCCCAATCACTGTTTGCGAGGGCATGGCAACCCATCTTTAAAGATGCGTTAGTACTACTCTTCGTATCCATCTTTAATCGTGGGCATTGTCTACAACTAAACACTTAAGAGCCTAGCTGTCATGATGGTGGAGGTATTGGTATACGTCACTAGTAATTCCGGACGTAGACACGTCATCACTAATGATTTGCGAATCTAGATACTTAGGGCTGCTGATAGTGTGTTTGGAGTAACCTTCGCATGTAAAATGTGACCAGACTAAAAGCTTAACCTGCAATAAATTCCTGGTAACGCCTGTAAACGAGGCTGAAACCAAGGATGGACAAACGAGCCTGGTAGACACGTCGGGGATGTCAATAGAAGGTATGTTGAAGGTTTGTAGATAAAATCACATCGCTGAGGATTTTGCATATCAGCAAGCTAATCACGATCACACTCTGCTAGCGCTAGGAGGAACGCCACTTAGCACAGTAGGCTACTCATGACAGCGGTCATTAACTGGAAAAAGCAAAGAACAAGGCAGATTCGAGTTTAAGAGCACCATGAACCGACACACCAACGGTACACGGAAGTCATTACGCTTATTGGCTGACAGCTCGCTGCGACCTCTGTGCCCGTTTCAACTCAGTCATTATCCATTCGGAAGCAGCGAATTACCGTAATTTGTTTTGTCCATGCGGAAGCTTAACGAATAGGCGAAAAAATTTTCTGGTACTTCCCCTGGGAATTCATCATAGGCTTGCTTCTCAAGCTCTTCGCGATGCAAATGTGCTTACCGATAAGTACCACATTTCGGGGAATTTTGTTTCCCTTGCCAAATTTCAGCACAAGCGATGACTGTGCTACAAGAAACTCTATCCAGAGTGACTGTGTAAAAATAAATTCCACATTTCCAGGAAAGGACTGCCATCTAATAACCAGATGCTTTCATAGGAGATGCCAGATTCGAGCCTCTTTTTCTGTGGATATTGCCATAATGTTTAAACATTCTCTCTTTGCCTACTTCATGGAGTGATTGATGCCGTCTAAAGCCATTCAAAACACCAGAAAGTATATGGTTGAGACTGAAATGTTCTGCCGGTTTCTACTGTTTTATTCCTTCAGCTTATTCGTAAATTTGGCGCACACGTTGCCTAATGCGTTTCTAGAACGACCACCGAAAACTTTTACTCACTCAAAGGTGTGACACTGAAGAAGAAAAGTAAAGAAAACGAAAAAATTGTGGTGTTTCACGTGCCAAAACCGCTTCTTCATTATGAGGCACGCCGTAGTGGAGGACTCCGGAAATTTCGATCACCTGGTGTTCTTTAACGTTCACCTAAATCTAAGTACACGTGTGTTTTCGCACTTCGCCCTCATTGAAATGCGGCCGCCGTGGCCGAGATTTGATCCCGCGACCTCGTGCTCAGCAGCCCAACACCATCGCCACTGAGCAACCACGGCGGGTAATTAAAAAAAACGAAATTTTGTCAAATGTAATGGTGGATTTAGTACCAGGGACCAAGAAGACAGAGCAAAACAAAGCGGAGAATTGAAAAAAAATTGCGCATTATGAGTTAACGTTACAATCTGTAGATTCGGCTGCCACAGTTTCTTCATGTTTTTTCTCGTGATTTTCGCTCCTCAAACACCATCTGTGAAACAATAGTAATGAACCATCCAGATAATGTTGGTTTAGTCTTTTAGAAAAGCCTGACCTGTGTTCTTCACTGTTCTATGCAGCGGCACAAATACAAGCAAAAAAGAATTGAAGGCTGGCCACACTTTCAACCGCACGATAGGTTTGTAGCGAAGAGATCAATATAGTTTGTCTCGAATCTGGACCAAAGATGTGGCGTCACCCTATAACGACTACATATAGCTTATAGTTCTTAAGGCTAATATCTTACAGCGTATATTTTCCAGGTTTTCGTGCGAAGACGTTAAACATTATTAAAGAAAATCACCTGTGGCTCATAGAGCAATTAGAATCCGGTGAGCTTGTCTACTCGAAGCGGTGAACATTAATCGCCCAAGAAATCGAAATGCCTAACCGAGTAAATAACGAAATATTACTAATTAGAGATATTTATATCGACGGTATATTTGCAAATTGTGAATTGCATCCAGTGAGCTTGAAAGGCATATGTGCTTGGAGCAAATATTAAGGATGGCACTGCTGTCCAGATATGTGCAGTCGAACTTAAGGTGAAAATGCACTCTTGCCATACATTTTTTGATGAAACCGTCATATTATGCATAGAAACACAAAAGTGATTAGGGCGTCCATAGCTTTCTTCGCCATGGTATATTATGGAACTGCTGTGATTTTGGACCGTCGTTCCTTGTTAAGTTGGTACAGATTGCAAAATCACCAGCCGCAATAAGTAAATAGCAATATGTGCCATAAAGTAATTAATCACAAGTTTTATTAGTGATTTCTTTTTTGCTTATCTATTGATTTAGTACATACTGCATACCCTTCGGTCTAAGTAGAGGAGCAATAGAATCTATACAAAGAATAGCGAACAAATGAAGAACAAGCAGGTATCACTTATATATTTTTCTCAGTGTTTGTAAATCATCGTTCCAGTCTGATATTTTTCGGGAAAAAAACAAAACAAAATTTAGACGTATCACTTCGAGCATAATAGAGAGTTGTGAGTCAGGATGATACTGTCTTGTGTGCCATGTTAGTGCAGGCCTTATGTAAATGAGTGATTTAATTTGAGGCTTCTTGTTGAGAACGAAGGAAAGGAATTTTTTGGAGTAGGTATAGAATGCTTTAACCTAATTTCAGAGGGAGAGTCCAGCCTTGTGAATTTATGAGGTATACACCTGACAGCCTTTATATTTCTTCAAGATGTGTGATATTTGACTTAGTATAGGATCCAATTATTTACATGCATGCTCTACCTTTGGTGTAATAAATGAAGAATAACATAATAATTTTGCACTGAAAGAGGCATTTTTCAGTTTGTGTCTCAGGAAACAGTCTGCGGAAAGCAGAGCAAATGCAATTAATGTGCATGTTCCACGAGGAAGTGGAAGTCAAAGTAACATGTCAGTATTTGTAGTTGTTAGTCGACAACTACAACGTCATTTAGTCGAATATGCATGTAGTTTTCTCTTTCAGATAATACCCTCCTGTTTGTGAAATTCTGCTCAAAAACTGGAAATGTGCTATCTCCCGCGGGTGATCTTTATAAATAGGCTGAAGCATTCGCTGCAAACCCAGTATAGTCAGGCGCTAATGCTGTAGCTCAGACTGTCCCTTGTAGCATATATAAGGAAGAAAGCAGGAAGACGTAAAACAGCAAGTCATGATAAAATATAGCTATACGCAAGGATGAAAAGTTGGCTGTACCTAAACCGACCAATAACCACGTTTAGCGCTTAGTATGGCCCGTGGAATTATCTTGAAGCACTAAAAGTGTGCCGAGAACTTCTTGCCTGAAAATATTACATCAAGCTGGGAGAAAGTTGTTCAGAAAAAGAGAGGAAATACGACTACCAGGAGGACGTACAAGAAACATACGGGTGAGACTAATTGGGCCACTGAGGCGAGGATCACTTGGCAATTTGTAGGGAGGAGCCTCACGTACATGCTCACGCGAGCGAATGTGATTGGCGCGCAGCGAAGCACGTGCGTGAGGCTCCTCGCAAGGGCTTGGTATGGTATGGTAAAACTTTAATGAAGTCCTGCAGGTCGTGAGTCTTCACGAAGTGGGCCACTCTCACGTGCGAAACGGAAGGCCGAGCCTATCGGCCGCATCGTGGGCCTGCTGGACAGCCCAGAGTTGGTCAGCCAGAGGAGGGCTGCCGAGAACCGCCTCCCATCTGGCCGAGCTGTTAGCGATGATAGAGCGTGACCGGGCATACCGACAGAGCATGTGGTCTAACGTGGCTATTTCTCCACAATCGTGGCAGGTAGCATCGGTGTAAGTATCCGGACAGATTTTATGTAAGAGCGACTGATTGGGATATGTATGCGTTTGTAGTAGACGGAGCGTTAATGCTTGAGCTCTACTGAGCTCTACTCGCAAGGGCTTGCAGATAAAAAAACCAGAAAATAACAAGAAAATTAAAAATGATCAATAACTACGCATTAGCAGCCATATAACTCAGTGTGCTTCTTTTTAAGGAATAAAACTTGTTTTATTCAAGACTTCGCCGATATAAAAAGAAAAGTTGCGCATAATTGCATTCGAAAAATAGCGAGCTGCGCTGTGCATGGTGCGGATGGCAAAGGAGCAAGTCCGATTGAACGGTATCGAGGTATTTTCGAGTGTGAACGAAAGTACAGCATGCACAGCTATGTATGGAACGGATGTCGTAGAGGCAGGCCCACATCCACTGCCAGTGGAGCCGCAGCCTTACAGCAAGCGCACTAGTGCTACGTTACAGAAGCTTTATCGATTCCCTGGGATCCTTACGTAAATTTCTCCTTACATCCTAAAGGTCACTGGGAAAACACAAAAGATGATCAAACAATATTTACGTAAAAGGTTCGCAGCGCTTGCCTTTGTATGGAGTTCTTCGTTTTCCCTATTGAATATTGAGAGTCTTGTCTTTCTTTATTTGCGAAGTATGTTGCTGAACCCACCACAGAGTTTTATCGCACACTAAGATGTGACATCGTAACAATTTTACTGTTAAACACATTAAAGTAAACCAGGGCGAAAAAAAAGCGGCAACCACAAAGGCCCCGTCAAATTGCTACCTGCGATGCTTTGTCAAGCTAAGCAAGACGAAAACAATATGCGAAAACTAACATTCACATAAGCACGTACGAATTGGCAATGTGCCTATACCCATGCCAGCGGGAGGGTTCCGTGGCACTATGAGAAAGCAGGTGGGATTTCTAAAGACCAGAACATTTGCAAACTCCTGATCTACACCATTACAATACGCTCGGAGAAATTAAGTTTAATTTTTCATTGCCATTGCGTTAATGGCGCCGTGTCGCAGAAGATCAGACGTCGGCGTTTCATGTTCGGCGACCCGCGCCCAGTGTCGATGGCCGTTTTAGGAATAATCATTCCGAATCACTCACACCCAACCACGCGATCTCAACAACACAGGCGCTCCGTGTTGCGCAAGCAAGCTAATAACCTAAGTGAATTTCTTGTGGTAAAATGCGTCAGAAAAATCGTAATGTGCCACTTACACTCAGTCTACAGACATGATGGCGTCTGATTCTTTTTTTTAATATTAGAGAAAACATAAATCTGCGACGCGCAACCTCAAACACTAACCCCTTTTCACTTGGTAGCGTTTTCCCGCTGCCATTTGAGGTTTGTCTTCTAGTCACGCACAACTTTCTGTGGCAATGAAGGGTAAGCTACGAGCGCGTGGCTGCTGCACATGCGTGCTCGCACAAAGTAGTCCCGTAGTGTTTGACAGTGTTTCAGTTTGCTCGGAACAGACGCTAAATCGACGCAGCTTCCACATGAGACGGTTTCACATTTTCCCGGACGCGGAGGGGAAAAGCTGGAATATAAGTAGACCTTCACGCTCAGTGGCCTGTTCCGTGCTATTTAACTGCTGCTAATAAGGTCTCTATGTTTTCTCTTCCTTAGCCTAAACTTCCCTTAGCCTAAAAAAGTGGTAAGGGAATACATCTACTTAGGGCAGGTAGTGAAGGCGGATCCGGATCATCAGACGGAAATAATCAGAAGAATAAGATTGGGCTGGGGTGCGTTTGGAAGGCATTCTCAGATCATGAACAGCAGGATGTCAATATACCTCAAGATAAAAGTGTATAATAGCTGTGTGTTACTAGTACTCACCTACGGGGCAGAAACCTGGAGGCTTAAGAAAAGGGTTCTACTCATATTCAGGACGACGCAACGAGATATGGAAAGACGAATGTGGGTGTAACGTTAAGGGATAAGAAAAGAGCAGATTGGGTGAGGGAACAAACGCGAGTTAATGACATCTTAGTTGAAATCAAGAAAAAGAAATGGGCATGGGCAGGACATGTAATGAGGAGGGAAGATAACCGATGGTCATTAAGGGTTACGGACTGGATTTCAAGGGAAGGGAAGCGTAGCCGGGGGCGGGAGAAAGTGAGGTGTGCGGATGAGATTAAGAAGTTTGCAGGGACGACATGGCCACAATTAGTACATGACCGGAGTTGTTGGAGAAGTATGGGAGAGGCCTTTGCCCTGCAGTGGGCGTAACCAGGCTGCTGATGAGGAGCCTAAACTTACGTGTATTACAACGCGGGACTCTAGTCAGGAGTGCTCTCATTTGCACACGCTTTGTCTCCGTAGCTGTCCGTTCATAGGAACAGAAAATTGTCCGCGAGTATACTAGGAACGGCGCAGGCCCTTCCGTTCCTCACACCATAAAAAAATATAAATACAAACACACCCACACTACACTCGCCTTAGCCTATAGCACGCCGCCAGTGCTTCCTGGTAAACATTGGTTACGTAAGCTGCGGTTGACAGGAAGCGTAAGAAGCATTCAGCGATGTTTTTATGCTATCCCGTACCACTCTTAAAGGCGAAGCTTAAGTGTCCTCCTAATTTTCATAAATGCTAAGGCGGTCATTTCGACTACGCGGCAGTAACTGCATCT
Source organism: Dermacentor andersoni (assembly GCF_023375885.2). Taxonomy (NCBI): domain Eukaryota; kingdom Metazoa; phylum Arthropoda; class Arachnida; order Ixodida; family Ixodidae; genus Dermacentor; species Dermacentor andersoni. The sequence continues at coordinate 30,797,741 of NC_092824.1, read as the reverse complement.
TCATTCCATGCCGACCAATAACTACTTTTTATTTTTAATACTTTATTTAAACATACTTTCCCGATTTCTACATCGCTACACATCACACCGCAGCACATCTAACACTAGAGCGAAAGAGACAGCCTTTTTCACAATAAAATATTCAGTATAATATTTCACGCAGTTTACTAATCAGGACGAAGTAAGTGAAAGTATGCGTTCCGAATTTCGATAACGCTTACGTATTTACGAATGAAGCCATCTACTACCGCTCGGCAGCGCCCGACCACCGTTATAATGGAATTTTGGGCACACTGCTTACTGGAGTCATGGACTTCGTGTCACGCTAATTCCTGATAATTTTGAACCCTAAGCTTGCCTCGAACAACGTTAAACTTCAACTCAGACTACTCGTGCGTTTCCAGCACATGGTCCCTCCAGGCCGCTCCCGTCTAGACACCTTGGCAAAAACCACTTCGTATTGCTGGCGCCTGAAACTGGCACTTTAGATGTGACTACTATCCGTCCATCAAGCTGGTGCATGTCACAGCCTGTTCGCACCGTGTAGCACGGCCACACTAGCTAGCCAGATTTTACCACATGAGCGCGAGCTCACCCTCCAGCCCTGTCGCGCACATAGCAGACATTGCGCACTATAGTTAGCTACAACTGCTGCATGTAGCTGCATCTCCCGCGTTGCGTCGCTAACGGATTTCACGCGGGTGCCGGTTCGAACCATCTCTCTGGATTGCAGAGTACAACCGTGTGGTTTGAGCGACGTCTATGGGTGACGTGGATATATATGAAAGGGGAGCTGGAAACTCTATCGAGGGCCAACATCTGAATGGAACCGGTTGTATGATTGCCGAGTTACACACCTTCGAGGTGCGACGCCGTCATGTTCGAATCTCGTTATGTTAGGACCCCTTTCAAGGCGAGCCCGGAGTGTGGCATCTATTGCTAAGCCGTTGTGCGCGTTGCCAATGCACTCACACGGGTGAGTATAACGAACACACTACGTTCGACCCTCGGTAGTTGCGCACTTGCCGTAATAATTAGAGAGGAAGGAAATAGGTTACTCATGCCAATTCCTGCGAGAAAACAGGCACGTGTAGCTATCTGACACACTGAAGCACAGGAAATAGATTAAAGACCGGGGCCACAACGATAAATGAGGGACAGCTTCGGCGTATTGCACGTCACAGGTCCCAAAATCAAAATGTGTGAACATCGAAAATCAAGTTTACTCTGCATGTCACGGTAAGCTTCACTAGGCGGCGCGTCGCGGGCAGTATCCCGTTCTGCTGTAGCTTTGCAAGTCATTGAAGAAGCAGCGGGGGCACTGTCCAGAGGATCGCAAGTGATCTCCGATTGGCAAAAGACGTCTTCTATTGAACTCGTTGCAGTGTTTCTTGCTTCTAGGCGCCTTTCAATTATGATATTTAACGTCAAGTGCATTTCCCGACAACCATAAAAACGTTTGTAGGACCTATAAGTAGCTTCGGCACCAGCAAGTGCTTATATCACTTCCTGCCTTTTTGGCGCAAAAAGCATCATAATTCGCCTATGCAAAGGTAGTCAACAAAGATAAGGCTACTGTGCTTTGTTTTATGTAGGAGAAGCCGATGTGCCTCGCCGCCATGGGCGTTTCCACTAACCCATAAACTGACAAAGAAAATGAAGTTTCACTGTGAATGAATTTACCATTCCAAAGTCGGCGCCGTAACCAATAACTTGAACTCCAAATTAATAGCTTTTTTATTGTGGTATGCGGGCGCTGCCGAAAAAGATAAGGAGCGATTATTACGTCAAACACCGTGAATATTGTTAAATAGACCATGTTCTCGTTCCTGCAACTTCATTTGGGCGAGTCAGTTCATCTTGATGCTCAATGCCTCAGCCTTCTTTAGGCAAAGTTTAAATGGCTTAGAACGACAGAAAGCTGAGCTAGTTGGTAAGGATTTATTATGCAAAAAGGAGGTGGGGCATGCAGACAGGACACAAAAGTAGACAAGTGGACAACACGAACGCCGACTATCAACTGAAGGGAGCACTCAGACGAAAAAAGAAAGAAGACACAAAACTCATCTGCGAAGCTCTGAACAAAACTAAAGCATAAGTCAATGAGTACAGATTTTTTTTTTTTTGCCTGTACTCATTCACTTATGCTTCAGTTTTGTTTTTGCTAAGCACCTTGTGAATAAAATCTAACAAAGGTGTAATAAACGGTCGTACACAAAGCAAAGTAAAAAAAAATTGAAGAAAAAACGGCCACACAATTGAAACAATATAGGTTAGGCACCAAAGGTAACGGCTGTTCCTGGCGTTCGGAACGAATTATTCGTAGCTTCAGCTTCCATAAAGAAAATGAGATCGGCGGAGTGAGATTCTGAGGTGATCTGTTTCCGTATACCACCCTTCCTATCCCATTTCATTTCCTTCCCTTTCATTTTCTCAATGCAACTAGAATTTGTTCGAACACCTTCGCTATCTCACATTCTAATGGTTTTCCGATGTCCGTCGTTTGGGCTGTGCTATTTTTTCACAACAAATGTTCTTCTCTAGTGGAGGTATATCAAATAGAATATTCACTACCAGCGCTGTCTACTGCGCTGAAACGGTAGATTAATAGAAACCCAATCTGTTCAGAAATGTAACAGAATCAGAGAAGTACAAAGGTCTGTCAGAGCGGGTGCACGTATGATCAACTCTTGACAGTAGCACCCAAGCTTGCCTTCTACAACCAAATTCAGCTCAGTTCTACGATAAAATCATAAACAAGGCGTAAGAGAATATTCAAGCTATAGTGTATTTGTTAATTACGGTTAGGTCCTTTTAGGTTTTGATGATACTCTACATAAGAAACGTGGCAACAAATGTGAATTATGGGCTTTCTTTGGCTTACATTTATTTCTTGTAGAAGCAAGAAAATTTAGTGTTTAGTTCACCACTGCTGACACAAGAGACAATGCGCGAGCTTCTCACGTGCCCAATCACTGTTTGCGAGGGCATGCCACCCCATCTTTATCGACGCGTAAGTACTACTCTTCGTATCCATCTTTAATGTTGGGCATTGTTTACAACTAAACACTTAAGAGCCTAACTGTCATGACGGTGGAGGTATTGGTATACGTCACTAGTAATTCTGGACGTAGACACGTCATCACTAATGATTTGCGAATCTAGATACTTAGGGCTGCTGATAGTGTGTTTGGAGTAACCTTCGCATGTAAAACGTGACAAGACTAAAAGCTTAACCTGCAATTAATTCCTGGTAACGCTTGTGAACGAGGCTGAAACCAAGGATGGACAAACGAGCCGGGTAGACACGTAGGTGATGTCAGTGTTGAAGGTTTATAGATATAATCACATGGCTGAGGATTTTGCATATCAGCAAGCTAATCACGATCACACTCTGCTAGCGCTAGGAGGAACGTCATTGAGCACAGTATGGCATAGAGGTTAGGATGCTCCTCGTTATCGTCGCCAACCTGACTAAGTACCACGCCCATAACTCTGTCGCTTGCGTCGCATTTAACTGTGAATTCCTTTGTGTAGTCTGGCGCGCGGAGCACAGGACGAGAAACCAATAGCGTTTTCATACTTTGGAAAGCGTTCTATTTGTCCGTATCCCAGTGTACGCTACTTGGTGCTCCCTTTCGGAGGGCGTCCGTTAATGGACCTGCCATTTGCGAGTAATTCTGAATTTACCGTTGATAGTACCCCACAAGTCCCAAAAATGAACGAAGGTCTCTTTTCGTGCGCGGCTGAGAAAATTCTCCAATCGTAGCTATTTTCAGCTCCGCCGGCTGTCTCGAGCGCTGGCCGACAACATGGCCCCGATAAGTAACCTGTGACCAACCAAATCTGCACTTTTCCGCTTTCATCTTTAAGCCGGCTTCCCTTAACCGTGAGAACACCTGTTTGAGGTGCGATACGTGTTGTTCCCAGCTGTCCGAAAAAATTGCTACATCATAAGCGTATGGCAAGACGAACTCCTGCAAGTCTTTTGCGACAATATCGATTAGCTTAGAGAAGCCAAACGGCGCGTTCCTAAGCCCGAAGCTGAGTGCGAGAGGGCGAAAAGTGCCTACAGGTGAGATGAATGCGGCATAGGGGCTGACACTTTCTGAAAGGGGAACTTGCCAGTACCCCCGCACGAGATCTATAGTTGAAATGTATTTAGCAGCGCTAACCCTTTCAATTCGCTCTTCAATGTGGGGTATCGGGTACAGCTGATCCCTAGTGATGGCATTTAACTTCATGTAGTCAACACACGGACGAAGGTCCTTGTTAGGGGCTTCTACCAGTATTAGCGGTGACGTCTAGTCACTCGCAGCGGTCTCAATAACTCCCAACTCTAGCATGCGCTGTATTTCTGCCTCCATAATTTCTCTCTCTCTTGGAGACACCCTGTAAGGCTTTGATCTTACGGGTTCGGTCGATGTAAGCTCTATTTCATGCGTTATTAGTTCGGTTCTACCCGGCCGATCGCTGAATCTGTCGAGATATTCCCCTAACACCCCTTTTAGCTCATTTAGCTGCTCGGGTCTAAAAGCGTGCGAGCTTACCGAATGTTGTACACTTATTCTAGGCCAATTTCACAGTTGGAGGTCACCCTATACTCCTTAAACTTGGTACTAGTGCCATCCTGCTCTTTGATGGTATAGTTAATGACTCCACTCCGCTCTACATACGGCTACATCAAATTGCAGTGACATATGCTCACCTCTTTCCTGCAACCGGGCATTTTCAGGGCATAGTTAGTATCTGAAAGTTTGTGCAACACTTTAACGGGCCCGTCCCAGTGAAGTTCAAGCTTGTTCTTTCTTGAAGGTTTGAGGATAATTACCTGGTCTCCGGCGTTAAACGTACGAAGCCCCGCATTCATGTCGTAATAGAATTTGGCTTTCTTTTGAGCTACTCCCATGTTCTTTCCGACTAGTTCTTGGGTTGCGTTTCACTGTTACAGCAGGTTTGTCACGTATTCAACCACTGTTGGACTCTCTCCTCTTTCCTCCCTCATCTCTCTTAACATTCTTAGTAGAGAACCCAGAGCGTCCTCCCATACACTAGTTCTGCTGGCGAGAACCCTGTCGCTTCATGTGGAACCGTTCGCAACGCAAACAAAGTTGCCGGCTGACAGTTCTTTAAGTCCTCCTTGTGCTCGTAACAGAGCGCACGCAAAACTTGCTTAAGGACTGAATGTTACCTCTCTACAATGTTTGACTGATGGTGATAGACAGAACGCTGCAATAACTTTACCTCGCACTTTTGCAAGAATGTGGAAGTTCGTGCGCTGGTGAATACTGACCCTTGATCCGCCTGAATTTCGGCTGGAAATGCAACCCGTGCAAACACTGTCAAAGCGCGTCTACTACTTCGGTGGAGCTGAGCTCTTTCAGAGGGATTGCTTCTGGAAACGTTGTAGCCGGACACAGCATGGTAAACAAGTACCCGTAACCCGATTTTGTTTTTGGTTGATGCCTTACCGCGTCTATCACTAGTCGTCTGAAAGCTTCTCTTATTAAGTGCATTACCTTTAGTGGAGCTTTCCATGTCTCTCCTGGTTTACCTTAGCGCTGGCAGGCGTCGCATGATTTTACAAAGTTTACTACGTCTTTGAAACAACCAGGCCAGTAGTATTCCATAAGCAATCTTTCCTTTGATTTGTTTATGCCTAGGTGGCCGGACCACCCATTTTCGTGACAGAGACTCAAAAAGTCCTCCCTGTACTTAGTAGGTACGACTAACTGATCTAAAATCCTACCCTTTTTATCTCTGTAGTGCCGATACAACAATCCTCCTCTCTCATGTATCGTAACGTTGCGCCTAGCAATGCCTTGTTTAGCTGTGTGATGTAATTTAGCTATGCTTTCATCATTCTTTTTCTCGGCTGCCAGTGACTCTCTATCCACACGTAGGAGCTGATCAAAGTTCTTTGAGGCCGGTGGTAGTAATGACCCTGTCTCGCTTGCGAGTGCATCAGCGGGCTCTTCCTACAGGAGTGAACTTTGACACCTTGGCGATACGCTCTCATTGAGCTGGTCAGCTGGCAGGCTTTGCTCAACTGTTTCTTCATCCTTGGAGCCTAACCCGGATTCGGTTATTGAAGTTTGCTCTTTGGCTGCTTGCGCTGGAGCAGCAGGTGCATTTTCAGCCGAAAGCGACGCAATTTCACGACCTTGGCCTTGCATCAATACCTGTGCTACGCCCTCTCCCAGTTAAGCCCTTTTTCACGCAGTAACTGATCCGCAAAATTCGAAAAAATGTAAGGGTACTCCAGTGCCAAAAATTTAGAAACTGCAGCCTCGGTGACTAGCTTCCCGAATGGTCCACTGATTTTGACTTTAGCCATGGGCAGACACACGCTGTGTTCTTCTACAACATGTTTGATCCATGCTACTTCTCCAGTGAAGTCATCTACCGTCACGTAAGACGGATGGACAATGTCCATCGTGGCGGCACTGTCTCTTAGCACCCGGCATGGTTTGCCATTAATTTGCATGTCGTGAAGGTATGGGCTTAAAAGTTCCATATTCTCGTCCTTTTCATCCACGTAGGAGAAAACTACGCGAGTCTTCCCGCAGTTTACAGCTATATGTCCCAGTTTGTGGCATTTATAACAGCGGATTGGCCTAAACGATTCGAATTTCCTTTTCTGCTCTATTGGTAGTGTTTCTCCGTTTGATTTCTCCTCGCTTTTTTCTGAGGGCATTTCCTCCACGTCTACAGGCTCCGATCGTCTAGTCTGCGAACCGTTTTTGAACGGAAATGGTTTCGACCGTCCATTCAGACTGTCCCAATTTCCGTCCTCGGCGTTCAACTTTCTACGCGTTGCGTACTCTTCGGCTAAGTCAGCTGCCCTTTCCAGTGTTTAAATTCCCTCTGCCTTGCACCAACAGTTTCACAGCTTGGGGGATGCTTATGTAAAACTGCTCTAGACCCATGTATTCAATGATCATGTCTCTGCTGTCGTACGCCTCCGCGCTTTTCAGCCACTCGACTATGTTGGCCTTTAGGCCGTATGCAAACTCCGGAAACCCCTCACTATCTTTCTTGCCTGTGCTCCTAAACCTTTGGCGAAAAGCTTCGGCTGAAAGGCGGTATTTCTTCAGGAGATTAGCCTTAACTTTTGCATAATCATATGCATCCTGTGCACTGAGTCTGGCAATTACTTGCGCCGCCTCACACGGCAACATAGACAGCAACTGCAGTGGCCATGAACTCCGACCGAAGTTCATCTTCTCGCAAGTCCTTTCAAAATTGCTTAGGAAGAAGGCTATGTCGGTAAATGGCTTTAATAGCCTCTCCATGTGGTATGATTCTGCCTCACTTGATCGTCCCAGAGCCCCTTCACTTCCTTGAGACAACTCCAAACATTTGCTTTCACGTTCAAGTTGCATTTTTCTTAACTCGCGGTCTTTATGGCGTTCCTCTCTCTCTTGTTCTTTTCTCTCTCGTTCTTCTCTCTTTTAAGAAGTTCCAACCGCACTTCAATTTCTACATCACTGGCCTATTCAGAAATTAGCTCCAATAATTCCGATTTTAGCATTTCTTTGCGTACATCTAGGCCCAGTTCCTCACCAACAATCAACAATTTGTCTCTCAGCAGCCTCCTTAACTCCACTGCCGGATCACAGTGGGGCAGCAACTGTCGATCAATGGTGCTCCTCCATAAGGCCTACGTCGACGGAACATTACGTTATTACCTCCCGATCCTGCAGAAAATGTCTCCCACAAGCAAAAGAAAACTTGAGGCAGCACGAAACAACTGCCTTCGCGTATGTCTTGGCCTTCCGAAGGGGTCGTCCCACTCAGGAAGTGTAGCAGAAGCTGGATGCCTGCCACTCGAAGTGCAATCTTCGCAGGATACACTTCGGATGCACCTCCACCAGGTCATTCATGCAAAGACTCACTTTTATGCGTTGTATATTGCAATCACTCAGTTCAGCCCTTGGGCGCGGCTGGGCACCCACCATTGACCTTTAGAGCAGCCACGTGACGTGACGTCACGACAGCCGGAGGAAAAGCTGGGCCCTAACTCGCGCGGTCGCGCGCGGCCGCAGCCACCACCTGACTCCCGCTCCACCCGCTAGGGGCGCTGCGCCGGCGCGTGACGTCACAGAGGAAAAGCTGGGCCCCAACTGGCGCAGTCGCGTGCGGCCGCAGCCACCACCTGACTCCCGCTCCTCCCGCTAGGGGCGCTGCGCTATGATTGACGTCACGGCATATGTATAAAAGAGCTGCGCTCCTTCGCCGGGAGTCTTACAGCCAGATGCCGCCCACGGGTAAAGCAGTTCGACAGACCGCGCAATATGCAACGCATTCTTGGCTTAACCAAGCTAAGCCTAGCCAATTTTAAAGGATATTTCTAGAACCCGTGCTACATCTAGCTTTGGGCAGGCCATCGGAAGCATATCTATTTCGATTCCTGCTCAGGCGTAACAAATTATGCCACGAAACATTTCACCATGGACACTGTCCCCACTGGAAATCGTGCCATATATACCTGGAATCAGTGCGAAAAAGAAAATGCCTCAAATAGCGACTCTTCAGATAGCGTTGGAATATATGCACAAAGAATACGCAACCGCAACGCACATTTTCACAGATGGCTCTACAACACCACATCGTTCATCATCCGGACTTTTTGTTCCCTCTACAAGGCAACGATTCTCGTTTCGTCTTGAGCGAGCGACATCATCTACTTCAGCGGGCATATATGTCATTAAGGAGGCCCTTGTGTATGCACTTCAACAGCAGCCGCCAAAGACATAGGTGATTTTGACAGATTCAAAAGCAGCCCTACAAAATATGTGGAACACCCCGCAGGGGCGTCTGCGTCAGCAGGCGCTTGGTGCGTTGCGACACCACGTACCCGAGCACACGAAGGTTGGACCCTCCCGCATGTAACCGTGCGTGGCTTAGCCGTGTGCGGGGAAAAGGGGGTCCGGGGGGTTGAGTCAAAGCCGGGTGTTCGGACCTTTAAGGCCCTTCGGCGGTGGCAACGCACCCCTTTGGCCTTGGGTTCATGTAGACGGCACCCCCGAACTGACCCACCGGGGGAAATCGGTAGTCGCCGTTTCCTGTCCTCTCCGATCTTCGTCTTTCTGTTTCGCCTTTTTCATCTTTCGTGTCTTGTATTCATTTCTTTCAATTTCCTATTTTCCGGGCGGCAAGGGTGAACTTTGTGTAATATATCCAGTCTTGGGTATATATACATATATTAGGTTATAGTAGGAATGTACGGCTAGCGTACGCAGAATAGAATATTTCTAATCCTGTGACGTCCCAAGGTTGGGCTGCGAGGTGGGTGGCTGGCATTCCTTCCGAATACAGTAATCATACATATGGCCTCTAGTTTCCTCCCACTCCCTGATCGCTCCCTGAAGAAGGGGCGCACCGTTGAAACCTTCAACTTTCTCTTGAAACCGAAAGACATTTTTCCCAAATACCATGTAATACATAGTCAGCATGAAACCAAGACAGTCCGCACAATATCCCCATTCGTTGTCGCAAAATGTTTGACAGAAGCAATCGGCCCTGGTTACAAAGTAACTAAAATGGGAAGCGGCAACATTCTTCTCGAAGTGCGTGACAAGCTTCAATGCAGGAAATTGACATAACTTGCTGTGTATGGTAGAATTCCTGTCTCTGTGGGCCCCCACCGGCCTATGAACACTGTGCGTGGTGTCATTTATGATGACGACCTCCTTGAACTCAGTGAGAGCGAGCTGTCGGAAAGATGGGAAGACCAAAACGTGGTATAAGTTCAACGAATTAAGTTAAGGCGCGACGACACGGAAATTCCAACGAAGCATCTAATAATAACGTTTGAAACAAGTGAACTACCTGATTCATTAGAGACAGGGTATTGTAAACTACGCGTACGACCGTACATTCCCAATCCACGCCGATGCTTCAGGTGTCAGCGTTTTGGGCATGGGTCTCAGGGCTGCCGAGGGCGTGCTACTTGTGCAAAATGTGCATCTAAAGACCACACTTCAGACAACTGTTCTTCCACGACCCACTGCGCTAACTGTGACGGAGACCACCCCGCCTATTCGCAATCGTGCCCGTCATGGAAGAAACAAAAGCCAATTGTCGAACTGAAGGTCAAACTGAACATCTCTTTTCCAGAAGCGCGCAACCGTTTTAGTGTCCACAACCAATCGAATCCGTCCTACAGTGATGTGACGCGCCGGGGGGCAGCGCCACATCTTCTGGCGACCGCGCAAGTCACATGGAATGTGACGGCGGTTACGCCATCAGCCCCCCTGGCGGGAGCAGCCGCTGGTCTTCCGCCCCCTACTACGAAGGGCCAGCAGACCTCCGAGCCTGCCGGCCCCAAGGCCACTGCCCGTGCAGACAGGCCCGAAATACCCCCGCGCGCGCCCGCTGAGCGGGCGTCATCCAGCGCCTCTGACGAGGCGATGGATGTAACAAAAACTTCTCTGGCGTCTCAGACGCCGAAGGAACGGCGTTGCGCCCTGGAGCGCGCCAACAAAAAAGAAATACCCCGCGGGCACCCTTGAGCCAACCTAATTGATCTCTTGACACACACCATAAAACACTCCAATATAGCCACACAGGTAATGCATTGGAATGTGAGAGGTCTAATACACAATCTTGTTGACATTATGGAACTCCTTCGCAAGTTTAATCCAAGGGCGCTGTGTGTGCAAGAGACACACCTCAATCCTTCCCATTTTAACTTTCTCAAACAATATGCCATTTACCGCAAAGATCGCAGTGACGCCTACGCCTCGTCAGGTGGTGTTGCTATTATAGTTGATAAGGGTATCGCCTGTGAGCATTTACATCTGCAAACGCCCTTTGAGGCAGTGGCAATCAGAGCCGTGCTATTTGATAAGCTAGTTACAGTTAGCTCTCTCTACATACCTCCGAGCCATCGACTTTCCACAGCAGAATTCGAGAGCTTTATCGCAGAACTCCCCGAACCTTACATTGTAGTAGGCGATTTAAATGCACACAACGCCCTCTGTGCAGGTTCTCGTTGTGATACGAGAGGGCGCTTATTAGAAAACTTCCTTTTATCTTCCAATGCATGCTGACTAAACAAGAAAGAGCCCACATTCTACAGCGTGGCGAACAAAACGTTCTCATCTATTGGCTTACGCATAGCATCAAGTACACTAGTGCCATACCTGGAGTGGAACGTGATCAAAAATTCATATGGGAGTGACCCTTTCCCAATTGTGGTAAAATTAACAAAAAGCGATAAGTTTTCTCCACATCTGCCCCGTTGGAAGGTCGACTGTGCTGGCTGGAAACGATACAGAGAGCTGACACATTTGACCTGGGATGACATCTGTACTTTCTCAATCGATGACAGAGTGTTATATTTGACGGCATTTATAACTGAAGCTGCTTCGATATGTATCCCTCAAACGAATGGAACACCCCCTAAACGACGTATTCCTTGGTGGAATGAGCAGTGTAAGGAAGCCCGCAAAAATCAAAATAAGGCTTGGAGTCTCCTTAGCGACTGCCCAACTACAGAGAACTTGATCAGCTTCAAGAAAATAAAATCAGAAGGTAGAAGAACGCGTCGCCTTGCCAAAAGGGAAAGCTGGCAAAAATACATCTCTAGTATTAATTCATATACAGACGAAAGAAAAGCCTGCAACAGAGTAAACAAAATAAAAGGCCGCGAAACTAATCCTTTACCATTAGTGAACACGCAAATAGATACTCTTGAGGACCAGGCTGACAGTCTAGGGGCACATTTCGAGCACATTTGCAGTACATCTCATTACACAGATACATTTCTAAAATTCCGGCGACAAGCAGAACAGATGACTCTGTGTGGGAAAGGCACATGCATTGAAGTACACAATCGCCCATTTGGAATCGCTGAGTTCCAAGCCTCACTGAACTGTTGCAAACAAGTCTGCTCCAGGAAGTTACAGAATAATGTATGAGATGATCAGACACACCCTGAAACCCCCAAAAAACACTACTGTCACTCTTAAATTCCATGTTATCTGCCGGCTGCATTCCTTTTGTCTGGAAAAAAAGGCAATCGTAATCCCTATTCTCAAAGAGTGCAAGGACTCTTCCTCAGCTAACAGTTATAGGCCTATAGCTCTGACTAGTAGCCTATGGAAATTATTTGAGAAGATGATTAACCGTCGCCTCATCCATTTTCTTGAACGCAGCAAGATAGTCGATCCCTTTCAGTGCGGTTTTAGGGAGGGTAGATCCACAACAGATCACCTTGTCCGCATCGAGACAAATATCCGTGAAGCCTTTGTCCACAAACAGTTCTTCCTGTCAGTATTTTTATATACAGAAAAAGCATACGACACAACCTGGCGCTTTGGAATCCTCCGTGACCTGTTTGAAATGGGAGTTCGAGGCAACTTGCTGAACGTGATTCAGAGCTACGTCTCCAATCGGACGTTCCGTGTTAGAGTTGGTAACGTTCTGTCTCGCCCATTTACGCAAGAGGCTGGTGTTCCACAAGGTGGGGTGCTGAGCTGCACTCTTTTTATTGTCAAAATGAACTCAATCCAGATTGCCATACCACATACTATGTTTTATTCTGTATATGTGGATGACATCCAGATAGGTTTCAAATCATGCAACCTATGTGTCTGCGAGCGACAAGTACAGCTTTGCATAAATAAATTATCTAAGTGGGCGGACCAAAACGGTTTCAAGCTAAACGCACAAAAAAGTACATGCGTCCTGCTTTCTAACAAGAGAGGCATACTGGCGGACCCCGCAATAAATATAAATGGAGAACGGCTATCTGTGAGCCATGAACACAAATATCTAGGAATCATTTTGCTGACTTTTGTACCACACCTGAAGTATCTGAAATCAAAGTGCCTCAAGTCTATGAACCTGCTGAAGCTCTTATCACGTACATCTTGGGGAAGTGACAGGCGGTGCCTTTTAAAGCTATACAAACGTCTAATATTAACACGCCTTGACTACGGAGCAATAGTCTATAATTCTGCCGGACCTAGCGCTCTGACAATGCTAGCTGCTATTCACCACTTAGGTATCCGCCTTGCTACAGGCACCTTTAGGACTAGCCCTGTGCAAAGCCTCTACGTCGAATGATACGAATGGTCATTGCGCTACCAAAGGACATATTTAACTTTCTCCTACGCTTTAAAAGTTAACTCCGATGTTAAACATCCATGTCATTCTACTACATGCGACTTGTCCTCTGCTAGACTATTTCGTAACCAACCAGGTACTAGGCCTCCTCTCTCCCTCCGGTTGGAAGCACTCTCAGAAAAAAACAGGGGTCCCTCTTTTACACAATGTCCTAATGGCTCCTACACGTCTTCCACCGCCTTGGGAGTGGCAGACTATCCAATGTGACATCTCTTTCTTAGAAATATCGAAACGGGCCCCGGAGGCACACATATATTCGCATTTTCTGGAGGTCAAGGAGAAGTACTCATGTGATGAATTTTACACAGACGCTTCGAAGTCTCCAGCTGGTGTTGCTTACGCAGCTCTGGGACCCTCACTTTCAACATCTATACCACTAAAACCACACACCAGTATCTTTACAGCGGAAGCATACGTAATTCTTAAGGCTATTCAACACATACGGCTCACAAATATCGCTGAGGCTATTCTCTTCACAGACTCATTAAGTGTAGTGAGAGCGCTAATTAGCTTACGAAAGCATAAGAATTCGGTTTTTAATGCGCTGTATAGCTTGTTATGCTCCGCATATATGTGCAACCAAGCGATTATCCTATGCTGGGTACCTGGCCATAAAGGTATAAAAGGCAACGTAGCTACTGACGAAAACGCTACGTCAGTGAGTTTTGGCGACCCAGATGGAAATATGCCCATTCCTGCCACAGACCTAAAGCCCTTTCTGCGCCGTAAATTGAGGTATCATTGGCAAGCAGAGTGGGATGCACAAACGTTGAATAAGTTGCACATTATAAAACCAAAATTGCGGAATTGGATAAGTGACAAACCAGCACGCTACAAGGAAGTACTTCTTTGCCGATTAAGAATAGGACACACTTACAACACTCACTCCTACCTCTTGACTGGCGGGGATCCTGCTACTTGTGGTAGGTGCGGCGATAGCGGGAGAGTCCTCCATGTTCTTGTCCAGTGCCCTGCAATAGAAACAGAGAAGAAAAAGTATTTGCCTTCTGCATATCGGGAAAATATACCTCTCCATCCTGCATTTTTTCTTTGTGACGAAACATATCTTAAACTGCTAATAGTCTTAGAATTATTAGGCGAAACTGACTCCCTGAAAATCATTTGGCCAGGCAATTTTTAGCACATGACTAACAGCCCTGCATTCAAGGGCTCTCTTGAAACTCTGGTGTCAGTGTTATGTTTTATTGCATTATGTTTTAACAAAAGCCCATTGCCATAGCCCACATCACTGCCTAGTCACCGTCATTACTTTAGCAACTACATATTCTACACAACTTACAGCTACAGGTTTTAGGCCCTTTTACAGCCATGTGCCATCTGCCATGAGGAATTCATCGTGCACGCCATCCATAATACATCGTCGACGTTACTACTTGTCATGGCGCTCTTTGGCCAAAGTTGGCCCTTGCGCCACAGAACACCACACATCATCAAAGTATGTGGAGCAGGCACAAGCATTGCAATAATCAACCTGCAGCATTTGACATTGCTTATCTTCACCACAGGGCTAAGATTGCTGGGCATTGCATAAAGTTCCAGTGGGTACCTGGCCATGCCGGCATTTCGGGGAATGAAAGAGCGGATGAAGCTGCCAGAAATGAACTCCAATACCGCAAGTTCAAAAGAACATTTTTTACAAAAGCTGACGCTTCAAACGTGGCAAAAAATATGCCTATCCAGAAAAATATCGCATCTGGAATCTGCCGCTTCACCAAGATAACTTCCTGCATTACATTGACCCCGAAATGAGAGCGAAAATTCCACGACCACTTCCTCGACACTTACAGAGGTTGTACCATCGTCTTCGACTGAACATGGCATACACGACCAATTATCTGTACCGCATAGGGATTACCACTAACCCATACTGTGATAACTGTCGCAACTTAGAGACAATTGAGCACATATTACTAGAATGCCCCGCGTACCGAGACGAGAGACAATTTTTGAGCAACAAATGGATATGATTTGCCACGAACCGTTAACGTTACCGAGCATCTTATGTCCAATGCCCGGCCCTTCAAAACAGCGACGGGTTTTGGATTTATTGTTCAAATACCTATCAGAAATTGGTACAATAGGAAAGCTATAAAAATTGCACCCTGCATATAGAACAGCCTAAATTTACCTGCCATGTCACTTGTAAATATTCGTATCGGGTCCACTCGGACATTTCGTATTTATTTTTATCCTCTTTTTCTTCCACTCTCTTCTGGAATCTTTTAATCCCATTCCCCATCCCTATACGGAGTAGCATGTCGGCTGTTATATACGAGCCGGCAAATTTCTCTGTTTCTCTAGCAAAGAGCACTCTCTCTTTCCTGAACTCCGTGATTGCTGCTTTACTGCCTTGGTCCTGCTCGCTAAATTAATCTAGGAAAACACAACCTAGCTCACAATCAACAATCTAGCTTCCCTACATTTCTAAACAGAACCACCACAAAATGAAGCCTAGAGAGTCAAAACAAGAACCAAGCACTCACCGCAGACACAGCACCACGTCGCAAAGTCCATCTCACCGCTGTCAGCCAGTTGTTAGGATTGAGGGCTCAATCCCATCGCTCGTAACCGGTTGTCAAGATTGGAGTCCGGCATTAATGAGAAAGTAGCTCGCCCATGCCGTCGTCCAGCTTATCCACGCTGAGGATGTTGATGAAGGGAAGGACTGTTTCTCATCGAGAACGAGGAATATGGGTTTATTTACAACGTCTACATCAGTCTAGCATGCCTGCGAGAGAAAATACCTCAGTCTAACATGACTGCTTGAGAAAAGTGCATCAGTCTAACATGACTTCTTGAGAAAGTGACTGAGCAGCCGCACAGCAGCGGTTTATAAACACACGATCCTCCCCCGATACTCAGGTGACGGAAACGGCCGTCCAGACATCGTAAACAACTCGCCTCTCTGCGGGACGGTTTACACGCACACACACACACTTCCTTGCGCGAGTTTCATGGTCCGGAGCCGACGTCAGACGGACTTAGGAGAACTCGGGGCTTGTGTCCCGAAAGGTGCCTTTTATTCCCCGAGCTGACCCCTGCAGCGCGGCCGGGTGCCCATTGGACGGCGCGTGGGAAGGAGCCTCGAACTACGTTCCCGCGAGCACTCCCCCGCTCGCGGCAGACCAGGGCGGTGGCGTTCCAAGAAAGTTGACGTCGCCGTCGCAACTGGCTGGCAAAACTTGCATCTTAGCCGGGCCGTTCTTAACAACACCAAGACATTTATATGAAGAAACTGATTCCAATAACATGTCAATGTAGTACGACGGTATGGTAGATGTGTTCCTAGATACATGCATGACTTTGCATTTGTTAATATTTAGCTCTATTAACTATTCCTTGCATCAGTTTCCTATATTGGTAAGGCCCGACTGAAGTAATGAAATATCGTTAGCACTGGTAATTTCTCTGAAAATGACGCATTCATCAGCGAACCGATGGATATTGCAGTTGATAACCGAGGGAAGATCGTTAATGTAAATTAGGAACAACAGGTGCCCAAGAAAGGAACCCTGCCGAACACCTGAACGGACCTCTGTAAAATCGGAGATAATGCCGTTGGCACAAACAAATTGTGAGCGGTTGAGAAGAACACACTCAATTCATTTCAAAAGGTTACAGAGAATGTTAAGTTGCTTTAGTTTGTGAAGCAATAGTGTGTGACAGACCTTGTCGAATGCTTTTGAAAAATCTAAGAATACACAATCGGCTGGTGATCATTAGTCAAGAATAGGGTGTAGTGCATGTCTGAACGATTTTAAATGGGTTTTACAGGAGTTAGATTTCCAGAAAAAATTATGGGGTTTTACGTGCCATAACCACTTACTGATTATGAGGCACGCCATAGTAAAGGACTCCGGAAATTTTGACCACCTGGGGTTCTTTAACATGCACCTAAGTCTAAGTACAGGGGTGTTCTCGCATTTCTCCCCCATTTAAATGCGGCCTCCATGGCCGGGATTCGATCCCGCGACCGCGTGCTCAGCAGCCCAACACCATAGCCACTGAGCAACGAAGGCGGGTGAGTAAGATTTCCGAATACCGTGTTGTGCTGACGCGAAAAATGACTTCAATTCGAGACGTATGCATATACCCTGTGTCCCACACCTACCTCTTCGAGGCCTACCAAGATAGCCTTATGGCTGACGTTGTCAAATGCCTTGGTGAGGTCGAGACCTAGGATCGCCCTGGTGTCAGTTGAGTCGTTGCGGTCTAGGATATCATGCTTAAGTGTGAGCATGACATCTTGTGTACTGAGCCCTGGCCTGAATCCAACCATTTCATGCGTCAAAGAGTTTTTGTCACAGAGGGAGGCGAATATAAAATTTCTGGATGTAAAATCCCCTCCCATCCCACTTGGGAGCAAGAGAACACCGCAAGGGTCGGTGCTCTCACCCTTCCTATTCAACATTGCGATGAGGGGTCTCCCGGTGGAACTCAATAAGATTAAATCGATTAAATTTAGCATGTACGCGGATGATATCAAGATCTGGGTTAACAGTGGGAGTGACGCAGCCATCGAACTTGAACTACAGATAGCGGCGAATATGGTGGAAAAGTATGCGGCCAGCAGAGGCTTGGCGTGCTCGCCACAGAAATCAGAGCTGTTAATCATTGAGCCAAAACATCAAAGGGGACACGCTGGAAGCAGCAGACCCATCACTGTTTTCGTAAACGGAAATGAGGTTCCCAAGGTGGAGGAAATAAGAATTCTGGGCATGTATATCCAGAGAAATGGATACAACCTCACGACAATCAAAAAGCTAGAAGGATACGCGGCGCAGGTCACGGGGATCTATAGGAGAATTTCACTCAAAGGCCGGGGCCTCAAAGAGACCAGCCTCTTCAGACTCATGCAAGCCTTCATTACCAGCCGTATAGCGTATGCCACACCGTATGTTGTGTTTAAACGAGAAGAAAAGGATAAAATAGATGCGATCATTAGGAAGAGCGTTAAGAGAGCCCTAGGGCTCCCAGACTCGATCTCGACAGACCTCCTCCTCAAAATGGGGCTACACAACACGCTAGTTGAACTCACTGAGGCAGTAAGAGTGTCTCAGTTGGAAAGATTAGGCCAGTCTAAAACACGGAGAAAAATCATGGAATGGGTAGGAATTCAATGCGACAGGGTGCCCCGACTGATAAGAAAGACATTCCGTTGGACGGGCGTAAGCGCTTCCGAATCGCCCCCCTACCTAAAAATATGCATCCTATCTTCAACAAAGAGAGGAGAGCTCACAGGGCTAAGGCTCTAGTAAATAAACTTAAAAACACACCGGCGCATAACGTAGCGTACGTGGACGCCGCTTGCGGCAGAGACGGGGCTGCGGTATCGATGGTGGTTGATGGCGACGGGTGCGTTAAGATAGCGTGCTCCACGTGCACGAGGGACGCCTGTACAGCCGAGGAGGTTGCAGTAACCCTCGCTTGTGCGGGTACAAAAGCGGGAGTAATATTATGCGATAACAAATTAGCTATCCGAAACTTCACCAAGGGGAGAATCTCGGAAGAAGCCCTCCACATTCTGCTCAAAAACCCTCCCAGGAGGGACATAACATTTATTTGGGTACCGGCCCATGAAGAAGGCCCAGGCAACGAAGCCGCTCACGAGCTCGCCCGAGCACTCTACCACCGGGCAACTCTAGAGCAGCCAGTTCCAGGGATAAAAGATAGCATGATCACGTACAGGGAAATTGTCGATCACTACAAAGCCGAAAGAAGAATCCTTCCGCCTCCGCATCGGTCTCTCTCTCTGGAGGACGCTCGCATTTGGCGACGCCTCCAGGGAAACAATTATACATCACCATATTTGATCTACTTAACACAGACGAGGGACTATAACGACGCCCTCTGCAAGATTTCTAAACAAAAAGGTACGCTAGACCATATAATATAGGAGTGTGCTGACACCCAGGGGCCAAGGAAAATATTGACAGTAGAGAAGCCTGGAAGGCCTTGCTCTAGAGCGAGGCTGAAGACGATCAGCGTCGAGCAATCCGCCTGGCCGTTGAGGCCGTGAAGACTCACCGTCCTCAACGCGTGGGGACTGCTTCATCCTCCCCCTCTACCTACGTGTAGGTTAAGAGGCGGGCACCCCAGCTCGGTGGAACAATAAAGTTTTTAATCAATCAATCAATCAATTCGAGAAAATTAACCACTTTGTTAAAAATAATATGTTCGAGTATTTTACAGCACGCACTTGTAAGAGAGATTAGACGATAACTATTGGGGGATGCTTCGCGGCCGGATTTATAGACTCGGATCGCCTTGCCTATTTTCCACTCATTAGGTAGCGTACCACGGTCGAGTGATTGCTGGAAAAGTTTGGATAGTATGATAGAAGAATAATCTGAAGTGTTTTTTAAGAATATTGAGTTAGTGCAATCATATCCAGGAGCAGAATGAATGCATAGTCCATCAGTAAGATTGCTGATACCAGATGGAGCAACTATTATGGAGTGCATGTATTGCATGGTTAAAGTGCTGTGTACTTGGCATATGTACGCTAGATGTGGCTGTGAAATTTTCTGAAGATGTATGGTTTAGTATGGTGGTAGAAAGTTCGCAGGGAGTTGGAACACCGCAGGAGTCGGTTAAGACAAGGCTGTTGTCAGTCGAAGCAATAATTGTACGCCTCTTTTTTAACATTGGTGGTAAGCATTGAAGTGAGAACATGTGAATGGAAGTGCTTTTTGGCGTATTTGAGGGCTTGCACACATGCGCTTGACGCCGCAGTATAGGATGTCGAGCGTTCAATTCTGGGTGAAAGCTTAGCAATGCGGTGGAGGTGCTTCTTTTTATTGGATAAACGGTTAATATGATTATTCTAACAGGAAGAGTTTTTGTGAGTTATAATGATGGGTTGAGGAATGTACTGTTCAGTTAGTAGGGTGACTACAGCTGCGAAGATGTTACAGTTAGCTTGTACGCTACCGTGTCGAAAGCCACCAAGGAAAACGCCCATAAAGAAGATAGTGCTTTATTTATTGCCTGATAATTTGCTCTGTAATAGTCTCGTATTATTTTTTCTCCTTGTTAGTTTTCGGACGGAGTAGTTTAATACGAAACTGCAGAAGCAAGTGATCGCTAATTCCCGGCAGGTACGTTAAATGCGATACTATGTCGGGTTGATTAGTGAGGATTAAATCTAGCGTATTCACCGTGTTAGCTGTTATGCTAGTTGCCTAAACGTACATCTGCAACAATGAGAATACGGAGCATCCATAAAAAAGTCGCGACCTTTAAATGAGAGTGGGGATAATAAAGGGGGGTTGGTATTTCATATTATGTTTGGTAAATTAAAATCGCCAATAGGAACAGCGGTGATGAACGATGCTAACAGCGTCATAAAGTTCGTTACTAACGTTAGGTGACGGCAAGGGTGGACGGTAGCATACCGCTATTACAAATCGCTGTTGATTAAGTTTTACTCCTGACCATACTAATTCTAGATCAGTCAGCACTTGTACACATGATGATGGTATATCAATGGAAATTGCGAGAAGTACGCCGCCGCCTCTCTGCGTGGTACGATCACAACGACAGAATGAGAAGCGATGAGCAATAATAAAGATATCAGCGCCGCAAACAACGTCACAACGTCGACATCAGCGTCGCAAACGTTAACCAACAAGCTGACCATTGACCCCAGTAATATTAACGACTAGCGCAACGCTAATGGCTTAATAATTAACACTACTAAAACATAGTTCGTTACCTTCCACTCGAGCCAGAACCCGCTTTCATCTACTAATCTAATTAGTATCAACTTCTACCACATGCTTTGTACTCCTGAGTACACATTTCTGGGAGTTGTTCTTTATGCCCATCGCAAGTATTTCCATCAAATTTCATATATAAAATGCCGGATAGCTCTCGGTTTATGACTATTATTTGATGTACGGCCATTCTTCAATTTACCTATTTTATTTCAGATGTACTACACCTTCATCCAAAAAAATTCTAATTAAATTATGGGGTTTTACGTGCCGAAACCACGTCCTAATGATTAGGCACGCCGTAGTGGAGCACTCAGAAAATTTCGACCACCTGGGGTTATTTAACGTGCACCTAAATCTAAGTACATGGGTGTTTTCGCATTTCGCCCACATCGACATGCGGCCGCCGTGGCCGGGATTCGATCCTGCGACCTCGTGCTCAGCAGCCGAACACCATAGCCACTGAACAACCACGGCGGGTACACCTTCATCCACCATTGTATTACGCACTGTATTAAGTCATGGGCAAATACTTATCCGTCTCACATACATCCACCAAAACACCTTAAAAGCCAAGCCATTCATACCCTAACATTCATCCTACCAATCAGAAGTGCATCTTTCTTACTTCAAAATAATGGCGTATTATCAGTTTGAAATTTGTTCAAATATAAATTGGAAATTCTTGTTTTGAAGTCCATAAACAGTAGCATAGCAGGCGATGTGTTGAATAAAACGCATTTGTTGAACACTAACCCTAATACGTTTGCCTCGAACAACCATACGAGCGCACTAACTATCGCTAAAGTACTGCTATGATTGCTGCGATACTATTTTGAAAAAAAGCTTAACAAAGAGCTTGTGCAGTATGTATAAAGGTATTTTCAATAATAAATGCTTTCTTTCAGATGGAAGATATCTGTGTTGACTTGCATTTGCTGGCCGCTGTACAATTCTGTGCTATGTGGAAGACAGAACGGGAGATATCTGGAAAGGCAGCGAGGCAGTTAATGACGCTGTTAAGTTGGCTACTCTACACTTTTTATTGTGGGAAGCACATTGCAGCGAGTGATAACGTGGGCACCAAGCTTTTCTCATTATTGGTGAATGATTAGGTTTCTGTATGATTCTGTTGTTGAAAGACAGTTGTATAAAAAACAGCATGGTGATTAGCGACGCTGTTTAGTTTGCTACCTAACAGTTAATGTTGCTACTACGGAGCCGAGAATTATCATAACGTGACGTCAGGCGATGATGTCACCATCAAGTGACGATGTCACCTGATCATGTCATGTAATGCCTCTTGGAGAAGCAGCAGCATGTGTGTTTCTGGCTTCTTTACGCATGTTCGGGATTTGCCCACATTTATGTGTGGGCGAACGTCGCATGCGCGAACTGGAAACATCCCGGCCAACTAGAGGCCAGCAGCTTCGCCGCGAAATGAAAAGTTGTGAACAATTGTGGAACTAAACCTTTGCCGTCGGTCCGTGCTGCCAGATGAACCCGAAGCTATGCTGGGTAGCTAGCTGCTTGCAAAGTGATTCGTATAATAGCGATTCCCACAGTGTGATGGATCTACGCAATTCGAGCTATATCAAGTGCATGGGCCCTTCCAGTAACTCTCCTTCGTCATGGTCGGCATCGGCGTCGCCGTGGGGCTCCGCATATGTTTAGCTATATGCATGCCTTTATTTTTTTATTAACTTCTTAGCAAAGATATGAATGTAAGTACAATGTCATGTATAACAACTGTGTGTCACCTGTAGTATATGATATTGATACTTTTGTAACCAAAAACAAATAGTCAACACAAGCTCGTAAGAACATCGAAAAATTATGCCCGCCGACTTCTGTGTCTCATCTTTTCCCCTTTTAGTTTCTTTATTTCTATACTCTGCACTAACACGGCAATGTTGCACTGGCACCACAAGATACTTTCTGGGTATAGCCCTCCTGTTCCTGTTACAGAAATACTCGAGCTTCCGTAGTCAGCTGCTTTGCCTTAGGCCTAGGCAATTAGTACAGCTGGCTGCACTTCCAGTTGCGGCACAAAAGGGCACAACCTCTTTCATAGTTTTAGCGCAGTCTCTTTAACTCTAAAAAATTAAAACGTCATAAGCATAAGCCAGGACCATAGTATCGATTGCTGAATAGATAAGTCCACAAATAGATGGAATTTTGACTGCTTACGAACAAAGTGGGTGAAAATATAGGACAAACAAAAGAGGTGACGAACACTGTCGTATTTTCACCGCTGACTCCACTTTTGTACTCTCACCAAATTTGCAAATAATTGTAAAGACCGCAGTGTAATCTGTGTACAACGTTCCTACTAAGTCTTTTATTGCTCCACCCGCGTGAACATGTTCCAGTAGCAGCAATATGACATCAATTTGTATCGTGGCAACTCGGTCCCACGTTTTGTCAGAGTGCTTGGTCTGCTCTACCGAATTTTCCGTCTCAAATAAACTAGAAATCAGACTTCCTTATTGCTCTAAAGTGATTTAAATTTCCCTTAAATAAATTGGCTCAACTCTTGCCCCATTGTTACTGAATCATACAGAAGTGCAGCCTTCTTGAGGTTATGTCTAGATTTTATTCCCGCACAGCTCGTTTCACAACCAACTAAAATTGTCCAGACGTCCGCTAACACACTCTATTTAGTCCTTTCAACTGTTCCAGATATTGTTGAGTCACTCAGTCTGTTTCCTGGCCTAAGCGACCACTCTTTGATTCATTTTTTATAGCAGCCCCTGTCACACAGAAAACAAGTGCCCCTAACGCAATTCTCCAAAGCTGATTGTACCTCAATTACGAGAGCTTGAATTGTTTTGGATGTGGTGGTAGTACAAGAGAAAGCCACTCCTAAAATGATTTCGCGAAATCTTCGTTTACCACACGGCAACAGTCTTCTCTGCCTGTGGCTTCAACATGAAAATTTGAGAGAGATATCACGTTCTGTTTTCTGGGTTTAACAAATTCGTTGACATGGATCCAATAATCATTGATTTTTCAAGCATTGCCAAGTAAAATTGGCGAATTGAAATTGTCATCCAGCTGTGGAGTTGATAAGATCAACTCAAAAATTCTGAAAAGAATCCATCTTTCTGTCACTGCTCTTGAGCACAGCCTCCACAGTGCTCTGAACTTCTAGACGATTGGAAAGGGGGGAAGGTGGTTCCTCTTTTAAAATCTGGTAACCCTCAGTCACATCTCAATTATCGACCTATTTTTTTTTTAACAAGAATCCCCTGAAAACTTCTCGAACACGACATCTATTCTCATATTGTGTCGTTTTTGGAAAACAACTCTTTTTAGTGAATCTACGCACGCATTTTATATGTACTATGCCTGCAACAGTTTTTATCCTTTACCAATTGCATAGCATTAGTTTTAGACAAACGCTCAGTTGTTGACAGCGTCTTTCTAAACTCTGCCAAAACGTTTGATAAAGCAACCCACAAATTCTTTACGAATTGAGCATTCTAAATACTGACCCGAATATCATAAGTGTGAACGGTCGGCAGGCAGGGAACGAAGTGTCGTTATTATCAGACAAGGGGCTGCTTGTATAAGGACAGGTACATATATAAGCATGCGCACTTCGTACCATAAGGGCACCTGTTAACCTTACAGTGCGCATACTATCACCTTCCTTCTTTTCGATGAGAAAACAAAAAAATATAGGCTTAACCTTAGCGTATCCTTAGCGTTTGGAGGCATCTTCACCGCATACACGCCCGGCGCAAAGACGCTGGCGCGGTTGCGGGCACAGAGACTGACGCGACGGCGGGCGCGAGCCGCTTCATCCCTGGCGTGACGTCACATATCACGTGATGCAGCGATGGTGGCGCCGCCGCCGCGTCGCGCGCGACGGCGCGAACCGAAGCGTGGAGGCCTCCGCCGGGCGACGTCCGACGGCGCGATATGAGGCCCCATCTGCAGCCGGTGTGACGTCATCACGTGACGTCACATCATGCGATCTCACTTCACGGTCAATGGTGGCCACCGCCGGGAGGCGACCGACGGCGCGATATGAGGCCCCATCTGCAGCCGGTGTGACGTCATGTCACGTGACCTATTTGAAGGTCACTTGAAGGTCAATGATGGCCACCGCCGGGAGGCGACCGACGGCGCGATATGAGGCCCCATCTGCAGCCGGTGTGACGTCATCACGTGACGTCATGTCACGTGACCTACTTGAAGGTCACTTGAAGGTCAATGGTGGCCACCGCGAAGGCCCGAAACCTACGTTAATATGCTTCGCATAAAAGGAGAAAGAGAAATTACAAATTCGCATGTCAGGGACCTAGTGCTGCGGTATCTCTGGCAGGGGGTAACGTTGTGGCGGTCTACGCAGACGGTTACTCCTACGAAGGGTTTTCTGAGGTTGTAGCTGCGCCATCTGGTCAGGCTCTGATACCGACTCCGCAGAAACTGTAGCTTCAGGGTCCGACGTAGGTTGCATCTCTTTGGAACTGAGTTGCTCCCTGGTGCGCCGCAGCTCTTGTCCGCTGCCTGTAAGTAGGGTGTACAACCGAGGTGTGCTGGCAGGCCCTACAACTACAGCTGGTGACCAGGTTCTGCCTATGGCGTCGTACACTGATACTGGAGACCCGCAGCGAAGAAGGGGCAGACGCTTGGACGTCCGGTTGTAGAAGATCCGCTCCTTTTATCTTATTTCCTGGAGGCGATTTCGAACGGCTTGTGGTGGCACAGTCTGCGGTTCGAGGTGCTGTGGAAGAACAGACAACTGCGTCCTTGTTTGGCGGCCCATCAACCTTTGCACGGGCGACTTCAGTTGCTCGTCCCTTGGTATGTTTCACCACTCCAACAGGGCGCTGTAAAATTCCAGGGTTGCGAAAGGACATCTCGTTAGCAGTTGTTTCGCCTCCTGCACTGCACGCTCCGCCATGCCGTTACCACGAGGATAGTAGGGGCTTGAAGTTACGTGGGCAATTCCGAGCTGTGCAGCAAAAGAGCGGAAGCACGCGCTGTTTAGAGGTGGGCCGTTATCACTGCACAGCTTTGCCGGTATTCCATGAGTCGCGAAGACGAGCATGCACGCATTGTTTACCACTGTCGGGGTTGTATGACGTAGCTTTTGAACCTCGAAAAAGAACGAGTAGAAATCCACGAGGGTTAGGTAGGCCTGGTCACCATGGTAGAAAATATCAAGCCCTACTATTTGCCATGGCAGGCCTGGTATCTCGTGGCTCAGCATAGGCAGCCTAGCGTTCCTGCGCTTGTACTTTTCGCACGTTGCGCATGACTTAATTAGAGCCGAGATATCTGCGTGCATTCCAGGCCAGTACGTTACTTCTCTCGCTAGCATCTCCATTTTTTTCTTGGCCTCCATGTGCGGTGTGTAGCAAGCGCAGAATTTCTGGTCGCTTGGCAGGAGGAATGACTATTTTATTGTTTCTGAGCAGCAGGCCTTCCTCAACATGCAGTTCGTTGCGGTAACACCAGTATGAAGGCAGGGCATGCGGCACATGGTTCTTCGTTTCCGGCCATTCTGTGCTCGAGTAACGGCGCAGTTCAGCCATACTGGCCTCTTTGTTAGTAGCGTCCTCCTTCGCATGTTCCCGTGCTCGGCATATTTGCACTGTTTTGGCATATGACGGATTTTCAGACAGAAGTTTCTGCTGCAGGTCCTTGCCTCTAACTCCTAGAATTAGTCGACTGCACAGCAATCAGCCCTCTAGTTCTCCGAATTCACACAAGCGTACAATAGTGCGGATATCGATCAGCCACTCGTTAAAAGATTCGCTCTCACGTTGATCTCGGGAGCCGAAACGAAACTCGTGGAACGGTAAGTTCTTCGCTGGTTTGTAGTGGGCCTCGAATTTTTCAAATGAGCTTATCGAGATCTTGCTTTTTGTCCTCATTTGAGAATTTGAAGGTATAGAACGCCGGCTTGCTTCTTCACCAATTGCCACAAGAAGTGTTGCTGCCTGAACTTCTTTAGGCTGCTTCCTTATTCCTGTCGCCGTAGAAAATAGAGTAAACTCACTTTTCCAGATGATCCAGCTCTCGTAGGCGTCACCCGTACTTTCTAGTGGCTTTGGCGGGGGTGGAACCGTCGACGCCATACTTTTCTGGAGTGTACTAGGGGTGCAGCTGGACGAGGGTGCGGGGAAGAACAGCGGCGAACACGTCTTGCGAAACGCGTCGCCGGCCCACTTCTGACACCATGTGAACGGTCGGGAGGCAGGGAACAAATTATGTTTATTATCGTACAAGGGGCTGCTTATATAAGGACAGGTACATATATAAGCATGCGCACTTTGTGCCGTAAGGACACGTGTTAACATGACGGTGCGCATACTTACAAGATGGATTAACCGTTTTTGAATAATCGATCACAATAGGAATTGACCAACTATTGTGACTCGCATTTTTGCAAATTGAATTCAGGCGTTCCGCAAGGGTCCGTTTTGGGCCCTCGGGGTTTTCTAATATATATCAATGACCTTCCTGACACACTTACTTCCAATATAAAATTGTTTGCTGACGACTGTGTACTTTAAAGTGAAATTATTAACGAATCTGACTACTCTGTATTCCAGTCTGAAATAGTATTTCTAACTGGTGTAGCAAATTGTTCATGACTTTCAATACTAATAAATGAAAGAATTTGAAATTCTGTCACCATTATAACCTCACTGAATTCGCTGCTTATAAAATTGATGGCACATTACTAGACCATGTAACATCCTATAGGTATCTTGGTGTGCCCATAGCGAGTGACCTCTCATGGCATACTCACGTTAGCACTAACGACAGCTCTCAACGAATAAAGCCACCTAACAATCCGTTTGTCTTCATTCTTCAGCTTGTTCTCGGAATGCTGCTTCGCGCCAGTCCGGACCTTGAACCACCAGGAATAACCGGGAGAACAAGGATGTTCAATGTGACCAGCTGCCACGTGCCGGACGTGACGCTGATAAAGTCATGGGATTCTGTGCTGCACCGTTCGTCGGCAACCTGCGCAGATCGCTGGACGCACAATCTGTGCTCAGCGTCACTCGACGGCCCGCCTATAAAAGCCTATCGCACGCAAGCGAAGATCATTGGGCAAGACAGCACTCAAGGAATGCAGCCACCTAACAATCCGTTTGTCTTCATTCTTCACGTGATAAAGCGATACGGAAAATGTATTCGCTCTAGTGACCCATTCTTGTTAGTGCTGCGGTGCCCAAGGCTGTGTAGTATCGTGTTTGAACATGATGGGCTTATGCTAAAGCTTCTATTACTTCGCGGAGATGTCGAAACTAATCCCGGCCCCAAAATAAGTCAACAATTAAAAGAAATAGCCGCAGATATTAAAGACATTAAGGAAAATCATCTAGCTGATATCGATAAGAAATTGAACATGTTGACAAGCCTAGAACAAAAAGTCGGTTCTTGTCAAGAGCAAACAGCAAGCATGAATTCGGCAATAATATCACTGCAAAATAAAATCGATGATCTAGAGAATCGTAGCAGATGCTCTAATTTGATAATATACGGACTACCAGAAGCCACTCGAGAGACACCCTTGACACAGAAACGCATATTGAATAAAGACGTTATCGAAGGTCCTCTGAAATTAAAAGCAGTAGCCATCGAACCCGTACATAGGATAGGGAGAGCAGAACCGTAACAAGATTCGGCCTGTAATCTTCAAATTACTAGATTCAAGAGATAAGTATACAATACTGAAAAGGGGGTACAAACTAAAGAAGACTCAACTCTCTGTTGCAGAAGACTTCTCAAAACGCGTGCGGGATATCAGAAGAATATTTTGTAACTGCGCGAAGATAAACAGGCAAAAGAATGAATAGGTTTCACTTGTTTTCGACAAACTATACATTAACAATCGCCCATATGTTTTCCGCAACGAGCAGGATGAAAAAGTGGCACTTGAAAAAAACGATTCCGAAAGAGGGTCAGAAAATCGCCGAGCCGGCAAGACAGCGAACATCACCGCAAAACACAAAAATGGAGTTGTAACTCGCCGAGGCGCAAAATCAGCGAACTAACACTTTTCACAGTAAATGCTAGAAGCGTCATTAATAAACCTCCGGCACTTGACAACTGGATAATTGATTACATGCCTGATGTAGCATCTATAACAGAAACGTTGCTCACGTCCGACATTCTTGATCAAGAGTTCGCGCAGCGAAATTATTCCGTTAACCGAAAAGACCGTCCCACACGTGGTGGCGGAGTGGCGTTATTAATAAAAAAATGTTTTGCTTTTTCCGTTCTGCCTGAAATAAAAGACGCTGAGGCTGTATTTCGTAAATTGCTTTGCGAAGGTAGAAACGTTGTTTTAGGGTGTGTTTACCGATACCCGAACTCGGGTGAGGAGTGTATCAGTGCCATTCACGACTACATGCAACGTCATGCCCAACGTCACGCATGGTTCACCATGGTTCACGCTGACATTAATTGTAATGCCATGCACCACTCGACAGCAGCCTCGGATGCACTGTTTGATCGCATGTCAACCTTCAATATTCATCAGGTCATTTCCCGTCCAGTGAAAGCTACTCAAAGCATTCTTGACCTAATATTTATCAGCAATCATTTCGATATTAACCATGTATGAACTGACGTAATTCGTGGCATATCAGATCATGACGTACCAGTATGCGTGTTACTACTCGTTGGCATTACTGCCCACTTTCCGGCGTCCATTGTAACCAACTTCCGAAACGCTGATGACAATAGCATACTACCATACCTTGATCACTAGTTCCAGCCTTTTTCCCAAATGGGTTCCAATGCCTCTGTTGACGTAAATTCCCTTTAGCTTATGTTCAAATCTATCGTCCTCTACTGCGTGACGAACTACGTGCCTACTAAAACCAAGCGGCCGCCAAAATATAGTCCCTGGATAACCCGAGAAGTAATTCAGGCAAAGCACCGTCTGAGAAGATTGCATAGAACAATAAAAATTAAAGGAGGAGACGAATCTAGGGTGACGAAACTGCCTAATGCCATCGCGGAATGAAAGCCTACAGCCAAAAGAGTAAAATAATATTATAATAACGTAACGTTACCGCGATTTCTTACTAATAATCCCGGAAGGTTCTGGAGGCACTTTTGCACCAGTGATAGAGAAATGTCCCACTTACACCCACAGGAAGAAACTGCGAAAGCCAATGCATATAACATTTTCTTTCAATCAGTATTTACTACAGACAATAACATTATCCCCCCCATTCTAACCAGACAGGGTATAAGCATTGGCAAATAAGACATTACGGACGCTGGCATACTTAATCTTCTGCTTAATCTTGACCCTAAGAAAGGCAGCGGTCCTGACAACATACCTAACGACTTTCTGAAAAGCTTTGCGGAATGGGGCAGCAGATACCTCGGCATAATTTTTCGTAAATCACTCACGGCTTCACAACTACCCAACGACTGGAAAATTGCAAAGGTAATATCTATACATAATTTAGGCGACACAGTGGAAATTTCAAATTTTAGACCCATTTCATTAACTAGTACATCCTGTAAGCTTCTAGAGCACACAATATTAAAGCACATAATGGTTTTTCTAGAGAACATTGGCTTCTTGTTTCCCTGCCAACATGGTTTTCGCAGTGGTTTATCTGCAGTAACCTAACAGAACTAGTCCACGATCTTGCATATACTATCAATCACCGTGGCCAGACCGACATGATCTTACATGATATATCTAAGGCATTTGATTGTGTATGCCATAACAAATTAATCGCTAAAGTTGAAAGTGTTGTTGGGAAAGGGCTCCTTTCAGCCTGAACAAAAGAATTTCTAGGCAGTCGTTCAGAACTTGTAATCTACGAATGAATGCTACCTAACACTGTCATCGTTACTTCCGGAGTTCCCCAAGGCTCAGTTCCTGGGCCATTACTCTTCCTAATCTATATTAATTACATCACAGCTAACATTGGTTGTAATATAAAACTGTTCACCTATAACTGCGTTATTTATAGCGAACTCACCAATTATAGTGACCACATCGCACTTAATACATTCCTCAGCACGCTAAGTATTTGGTGCTCTAATTGGCAGATGTCAATTAACGTAAGAACGTCTGTGGCCATGACCGGAATAAGGAAAACAAGACCTTCTAACTTTACATATGAGATTAACGGCATACCACCAAAGTTGAACAACACATATACCTGGGAGTTACATTAACGTCAGACATCAGGTGGGATAAACATATTTCGAATGTCACAGCTGGAGCATTACGCAAACTATTTTTCCTCAAAAGAAGCCTTCCGCCCTTTACGACATCAACGAAGCTACTGGCCTACACAACGTTCGTTAGGTCAGTTCTCGAATATGCAAACACAGTCTTGTTTCCTCATACAACGACTAACGTAACAAAATTAGAGGCAGTAAAAAGAAAAGCTATACAGTTCACTCACAACAAATATAAACGCAGTGACTCACCGAATAATCTTCTAACGCAGTCTGGATTGCAAACGCTATCTGACAGGGCGAAACACGCTCACCTGAAGTTCTTGTTTCAGCTTCTAAAAATAACCATAAGATAGATGTGTCCAGGTGCATCTCATTTTCCGAGGCTCGAAAAACACGTAACAAACATTCGCACCCTTTAACAGAATACACATGCAACAACGACTCTTCTAAGTATTCATTCTTCCCCCTTACAATAGCTGAATGGAACAGAATTGATGCTGCTATAACCGCCATCGAATCGTTGTCCGAATTTACCTCACAAGTAGAAGCTGCAGTGCGTAATTAAAGAATTTATCATAGCACGTGTCATCGTCACAAATTTTGGATTGTGTTGCTTTCAACGTCCTACTTTTCTTTTTCCATTTTTTTGTTGGTTGTCGTTATGTGGACATATGGTACACTCTGTTCCCAAAGTAAATTTTCATTAGTGTATTACTTCTAGTTCTAAGATGATTCGTCTAACTGCCATCTTCCTGCGAATTGCTTGCCTAGATTTTTTTTCCATTCGCTCTCAGAGTGTACATGTTTTAAGCATATCTCACCCGCCGTGGTTGCTCAGTGGCTATGGTGTTGGGCTGCTGAGCACGAGGTCGCGGGATCAAATCCCGGCCACGGTGGCCACATTTCGATGGAGGCGAAATGCGAAAACACCTGTGTGCTCAGGTTTAGGTGCACGTTAAAGAACCAAAGGTGGTTTAAATTTCCGGAGTCCTCCACTACGGCGTGCCTCATAATCAGAAAGTGTTTTTGGCACGTAAAACCCCATAATTTATTTTTTAAGCATATCTCTTCACACAACATTAAAATTTCTTGACGCGTTAAGTGTGATCTTTCAGTTCGTTCCTATTTCATGTATAACTGGTTACTTACATGTTCTTCACTGATAGTATCATGTTAATTAACTGTCATGGGGTCATCCATGCCAAACGTCCTGACCCCAAAAGTGACCATCGCTGAAGTTCCTGAAAAAATTTGGGCTAGATGACTTTTGTGTGAATAAGGTTTCGCCAAAGCATTTTCGCAGAAAAAAAATTTGTGATCACGTGATCGCTCTTTGAAATTTCCGGGAAGAAGCAAAAGCTGGTTGGAGGTAATTTTTTTTATTCAAGCTTGAAAGTAGGTACAATAATAAACTTTATTTCAGAACATTGTACTGGCATCCTTCTTTCATATTACGTTATAATTGAATCAATTTTAAAATTTTCCGGATTTATTTGGCTCAGTAAAAAAGCAAGGAAAGTTGCGTTTTCAGACATTTCTTGCATAAACTGCGTTGACTTTTCAGCTGCAGTAATTTTTCTGACTTCTTGCCTTTTGCTATATTGTGTGTTAAAAATAATTCCCAATTATTAAGAAATATATTTTCTGAGAAATATACCTCCGAAGTTGAAAAAGAAGACTTTTTGGCGAGATTCGGGCCACATTTAAGCATGAAGGCCCTCTAGATAAAAATATGTCAGATAGGTCAATATACGCACCAGCCTCTTAGCTTGTGATATGGAAAGTTTCATTCGATTAAATTTTGTTTGAAGCGAAAAAAAAAATGTTAAGTCGGCAATCCATGTCATTAGTAGGCACTGCTGAGCTCAGTCTCACTGCACGATGCGTATGAGCCACCAGAGAGTTTTTGGGCTCACATATGCACTCCGGCTCTTCGCCGAAAAAAACGTTGACTGTGTCGACTACGTCGCTTGACGTCAGTCTAAACACATCGTAAATGGCCTGCTTTTGTCAGTTCACCTCTTGTCATTTTTGTGGCTCGGGGCTGTCAGGTTGGCGAACACGGCATCGATGTGGGTGTCTTGCAATAACAGTTAATGGCTAACTTTGCCTCCTGCAGAGCGGGAGGCAACACGGCCGCTTCTTTTCTGCTATTCCGCACCAGAATGAAGACGGCTGTTGACCGGGCCACAGACGCTCACAGCTGGAGATTAGAGCCTGACTCAACTTGTCGGTTGCCTTCCGTTTTTTCGTTCACTCATGTTCAACTCTTCACACATGAACCTTTACAGGCAAATGAAAGACTCCATAGTATTCATGCCCGCTTGTTTACTTCAACTTCTTCGGTATTTGAGTATGAGATGATACCAATCCGAAGAGTTGAAACCGTCACTGGTTTGAAGTGGTGGAATAATCGCGTTCCTTTAACACCGGTTGCTGTGCTGAATCTCAAACCAAGCTCAGTTCTTTTTCCTTGTATTTTGCAATTAGGTACCCACATTACTGTAATTCCCTTGATATTACTTTTTGCCCAGTCGAACAGATCCTCTGGAGATTGAATCTGGCTGTGGTATGGCCGCTGCAAGCTTGCTCTTGCTGCCAGACGTTTGAGTGTGCCGCCGACACCATCGCATGCACTTTTGCCGTGTGAAGTGGCAAAGAAATTCCATTCTGCTGATAGGTTAAAGTCCTGTTCATGGTAGCAAAAATTCAAAAAGTTCTTTTTGTTCTTATATTGTGATCAAGCTCCATCAGAGAAATAATGAACTTTTTTTACTTCAGGCAGATATTGTTTTACCACCTCGAGCACTGCAGTCTGAAATGTGTGTACTGCGACTATATCATGCTCCAGGCAGTCAGAAACAACAGCGAAACACCACGCAGACACCTCTCCAGGGTCGCTTTGCGCCTTCCGAAAATAGACAACTACGGGATGTATTGTAGCTTGGGTGTTAACCCAGTGGTACGACTGTGGTGCGTCCTGAAGTATAAAACTGTAATTTTCCGCGAAATCCAACACCATGACGACCTCGTGTTGGCTTAGATTATACTTCAGTTCTCGAAAGTAGCGAGCTTGCTGCTTACTGATAAAATGGTGGATCTTAAGTTGATTCAACATGTCTGTGAACTTTTCGGAAAACTTTTCTGATGTCAAAACCATGGTTTCGAGCCTACAGCGCACTCCACTTATCCATTGCCGGACAAGGATGTTGTCTCTGCTCTCTGCGACATGGGCAAGACTTTGTCGAAGCAGATTCTCAGCGTGCTTTATGCCAGGGCAGGGTGCGCATTTGCCGAAAATGCAATCTTGGTTATCAAGTCGACATACAAGTGTAGCCAGCAGCTCTTCAGTTGTCTCCTTGAGCCCACTAGAATGAAGCATTAGTTTAAAGTTCTGATGGCTCATGCAGACACACACTGTGTGTGTGCCGCTTCCACCAGCCAAAACACAGTGGGGAGGACGCAAAGCGGCGAACGTTGAAAAGCCACACTTTAAATTGTAAGTCTTGTTCCATTCTTCATGCATTTCCTTCAGGTTTATCAACAATAGTCACTTTTGATGGCCTTTCAGAGTGTCCTTTTTTCCTGGTAGGCAATAAGACACAGAGTCATCCTTGTAGAAAGCTCTGACCGATGACTTCACTTCCTCACTAACTGGACGACCACGTCTTGTTTGCGGCCTGCCTACAATCCCACTGTTAGACTTGACTTTCATTGCCTCGCGAACTTGTCGTTCCGATGCACCAAAAAACTCCATCATTTTTTCACGAGACCAAGATTGGGGGGCTAAAGTGAGGTACTGTATTTTTTTTTCTTGGCTATGTTCTTGGGAAAACTTGTTTTTCAAGTCTTGCATCAAGCAGACATAATCATTCAGGAGGAGTTCAGCGCCCTCGCGTTTGTCAAGGGTCGATGGTTGGCACATTTCCGGGGACGTAGCCGTTATTCCCTTCGCGTTTTCTCGCATCGTTTCACTTTCTTTTTAGCGTGCGTCTGTCTTCCGCGCTGCAGTTTCCTTTTTACGCTGCTGCCAACACCTCTTTCTAAGGCGTCCTTTTTTGTTCTTGTACCACTTGATTCAGGCTCACTTTCACTACCTCCGACCAGAACGTCGAGTTGTTCTTCTGGCAACACCAAATTTGCCATTCTTTGAGTACTATACAAGTTCCGCTTGCAAGCTTCACAGATTCGATTTCCTGGAACCAGGCCTAGAGAAGGGTGGGCATCAAGAACGGCCAGTGTGATGACGGTCGACCCCCGGCAATGCTTCGCATGTCTAAAGAATGGGTCTGAGCATAACTTCGAAGCGACTTTAGAAGTGTATCGATGAAGGTAAAGTTGTTTATGGTGCATACAAATGGTCGCATCGTCACCCAGGCTTCTTTTTGAGCGCAGCGCAAGAAGACGCCGATCTATGTCAGTCAAACAAACTACAGTTGTCAGCCGCTGCTCGCTGCAGTAAGTTGTTTTGTGGCAGTTCTTTCGGCCGAAAGAGCATGGCGGAAGTTTGCTTCCTGAAAAATAGTGCCAAGCGTACCAGTAAGCCTCCAGAAATAAGCTCGTTTTAGCTGCACTGCATTCTGTTGGTCTCATTGTCTAAGATTTTGGCTTTTCTGACATACCTCAAAACATGCCGCACTGTAAATGGGCTGATTAGATAACCCCACTCTGTTCACGAAAATATCGCGCAATTGATATAGCAAGCATCGTTTTAGATGATGCCTTGAATTATTATTATCGTGGAAAAATCTGATTCAGTTGAGGCGCTCTAGGTGAACTGCGCAAAGATTTCAAATCGCAAGTCAATGGTCGAGACATTCTCTTACCTTTAGCATTGAAAGAAATTGATGCTGGAAGGCATGATACTGAAGCTTGGATTTCGCATCCATTCTGAAGGTGTTGGACCGAGTTATGTGCCATATTCTTTCCGATGTTCCTTCGTTGCGACAACGTTTGTACGCATTCCCTTAAAATTCGCTCACAGGAAGCCTCGTCTGCCGCCTGTGCGTCTGTTAGCTGATCACACTATTTTCATCGGAGAAACACATGAATACAGAGGAAGGGTAAACAAACATCCCCAGAAGGATGTAAAGCCGTTTTCCTTGCGTTTTCTTAAGCACCGAAAGAGCAAAAACCAAAAGAACGTAAAAAATTTTAATCTGCAGTAGTTATATATACTAGCCGCCGTCTGCTTGGCGGCAGACAAGCAGGAGAAAGCAGACGACGATACGGAGACGACAAGGAGGGCGGCGGCACGTGTGCAGTGCCTACTAATGACATGGGTTGCTGACACCAAAAATAATTTTTCGCTTCAAACAAAATTTACTCGAATGAAACTTTCCATATCACAAGCTAAGAGGCCGGTTTGTATATTGACCTATCTGACATATTTTTATCTGGAGGGCCTTCATGCTTAAATGTGGCCTGAATCTCGCCAAAAAGTCATTTTTTTCCAACTTCGGAGGTATTTTTCTCAATAAATATATTTCTTAATAATTGGGAATTATTTTTAACATACAATATAGCAAAAGGCAATAAGTCAGAATAATCATTGCAGCTGGAAAGTCAACGCAGTTTATGCAAGAAATGTCTGAAAACGCAACTTTTTTTTTGCTTTTTTACTGAGCCAAATAAATCCGGAAAATTCTAAAATTCATTCAATTATAACGTAATATGAAAGAAGGATGCCAGTACAATGTTCTAAAATAAAGTTTATTATTGTACCTACTTTCAGGCTTGAATAAAAAAAAATTATCTCCAACCAACTTTTGCTTCTTCCCGGAAACTTGAAAGAGCGATCACGTGATCACAAATTTTTTTTCGACGAAAATACTTTGGCGAAAGCTTATTCACACAAAAGTCATCTAGCCCAAATTTTTTCAGGAACTTCAGCGATGGTCACTTTTGGGGTCGGGACGTTTGGCATGGAATGACCCCATGTGGAAACTTGCATTTTTGTTCCCAAACTCAGTTTCCTTCTTATATTGCCATGCTTGGACAATTGTTCTCTTCTTCTTCCCTTTTTTCAATAAACTGTTCTGCCGAGATGCGTACTGATATACAAGTGTACCTTATCGCCCAAGTGCCACGCTCTCAAATGAGAGTAGCAGTATTGTAAAAAAAAAAATATGCCAATAACAGTGCTAATCGCGCACTAAGATACCTACGTCACCATTTTTCTGAAGCACCAAGCCGTTTAAAGGTATTACTATATCAAACACAGATTAGATCTAAACTCGAGTGCGCGATTGCTCTTTGGGATTCGGGCTTACGTAGCCTCGCAGATACAATAGCAGCTGTTCAGAATCTTTCAGCTGGCCTCCATTCCCGTACCATTTCCGTACTGCCAGTGCTTGACTGATTAAATCTAATCTTGGCCTTGCTAACTTGCTCTTAAGAAGAAAAATACCACGTCTTTGCCTCTTCCATAACATTTTTTTGTCTTTAACGAGGCATTGAAACGCGAACTTTTATTGCAACCATCGTATTTGTCATCCCGCACTTATCGCTAGTATAATGTCGCCCTTTCTTTTTGTCATACTAACCTGTTTCAGGATTCATTTGTACCCAAGACTAGTTCAGAATGGAACCAGCTTCCCAGCACCATCGGCAGCATTGAAGATGCACAGTTATTCAAGGACGCCGTCGTTTAACACTACTCAGATTAACCTGTGCCGCCATTTGTAATTTTCGTTTCTTGTTATACAAGTACAATAGTGTTCCTTACGGTA
This sequence comes from Dermacentor andersoni, assembly GCF_023375885.2. Lineage (NCBI taxonomy): Eukaryota > Metazoa > Arthropoda > Arachnida > Ixodida > Ixodidae > Dermacentor > Dermacentor andersoni. The sequence goes on along the minus strand of NC_092824.1, from coordinate 30,759,943 downwards.
CTGTCATTGAAGGTCTCTATTATTCACCTCTGTTAGAAATAATCTGCTGAGTTAATTATTTATTTTCTCTCTCATTTCATATATAACAATCTTGTTTCTGTTATTACAATTATATAAGCACAGTTTACCCACCCCCTCTGTGATGTCTTTCGTGCCCTGAGGGTATTCCAATAAATAAATAAACAGATAAATAAAGAAATAAATAATAATTTTATTTTGAAACTAGGGCACATCAAAGTGTTTAGGCATAAACATCGGATTCCCGTACTGGGGACGTATTCTGGCACGTTCACTCAAGGCGCAACTATCACGTTTGGGTGAAGCTGTGCTAAAGCAGCCAAGCAGATCATCCGTTTGCTTCCCGTACCGGGCATGTATCCACGGACGATCACTTACCACGATACTATCACGCTTGCGTGAAACAGGGCTAACCCGCTCAGACAGTTCATCTGGTCTTGCTCAGTCAGTGACTGCGCATAGAAAGTAATATTGACTAAAGTGATTACGTCCCTGTTTGCCAAATTTCTCGTACAAGCTTCCGCGTCAAGAAAACTAATTCTCCTGTTGCACTGCCGATGGAGCCAGAACTGTAGTGATAAGCGTGCTCTTGCTATGTTATAGAAACTGCATGTGTTCCCTAAGATTTCTAAATCAATTTCTCTGCACTCCCCAAAGGGTTCTGCGCAAACGCAAATAATTATCAAGTAATATTTACCTTATATATCCGCAACATATGTCTTTATAGAGACATTTCGTTTTCTGTAATTGAACAATCCTAGACCTCTCATTTTTCTTTCCAAAGTACATCTCCCTATCTACTATGTAGCTTGATAGAAGAATAAGGTACGAAATCATATTGATTTTAAGGCTAAACAAACTACACTAAATCAATACTAAAAAAGTGCAACCGCTAAAGATGCCAAGTGGCAGCCTCGACTTTCTGTCAGGCTGAAGATATTCAATATGTGATGCGAAAGCTAGCATTTACAAGTAGCAGGTACGTGTGACAAGCGTGTAAAGTTCATTCCGTATCTTTTTAGAATGATCGAATGGCCATTTATAAAAACTTTAGCTAATTTTTAGGGTTCCTTCAAGGACAGGTTTGGAGGCGTCTTAACTAAATAACTAAATTTCACCACCATATTGGAGAAGACTAGGTGAGGCGTTCATTGTGCGTCTCTCCTAAATTGCATCTGCTCCTCGGCAGCTGCTCACTGGCGCAAAGGAGGAACATGGCGGCGTCCTTGCAGCTGGCGATTTCACGGCATGGACGTAATTGAGAGTTTTCCCCCATAGAGTTGGTCATAAATACTCAATGACTATACCTCGCAGACTTTTTAGTGATGCCCGCCGAGGAAGCTTAGTGCCTAAGGCGTCCATCGCTGAACTCAAGTTCGTCCATTCAATCGCGACCACGGGGGCTGACTTTCGGTGGGAGCGAAATGACAAAAATAAATCACTCGTGTAGGTAGATTTAGGTCCCCGTTGAAAATCCCCAAATGATAAAGTTACTGCTAAATCCCCCTTTGTACGCATCTAACTAAAAAATGGTCTTTCGGCATGTAAAACCCCATAATTAAATTTTTGGCTTGATGGGCGACGGCATATTCAGAAGTGTCAATTTCAGTCACTGTAAAGGTTGTTTGAGCAAGTTCTCGAACTCGCGGCACGGCATTTCTCAGCCATGTTTCCCTGTGTATAAGAAAATTGCTACGTCACTGCGAGTTTCCATGTAAACAAAATTGGGCTCACAATAATTTTAATGCATCACGAAAATATAACTGTTGCAGCCCAATTTACATTTGCAATCAGAACTGGGCCCACGCATTCCTTCGATTTTTATTTCTTATGCAGGTTTGTACCATCACCCATAATAATTGCTGAAATAAACAAGACACTTTAATTAGATTGCCTGAAACTAAGGGGCATGTTGTGGATAATGCATAGAGGAAGTAAAAGGCATCTGAGGTAAACGCAGCCTTACTAGTAAATTACGTACTGGAGTAGCGCGGGAGCATTTTAGGTGTGCTTCACGAATAGGGCACTGCAGAATTTTGTGCGCTCTCCGGGGAGAACTATTACTGCCGCCGACACAAATTTTGTTTAAAGAACGCGGGTAGCCGTTGTATACGCTAACTTAAAGAGCCTTCCTAAATGGCAGTGTTTTGTAAAGAAACCAGGTCGCGTTTTCGCCGAAAAGGCGAACAATTTCACTGCGATAGCAAAGTATTAGACAACTGAACATAGTAACATTTGTATAGAAGTAAATATTCGCTTATTACTAAAATTGACAACCACGATGTTAAAGCTACCAAGCCAAATATTACCAACAGTGCCATGATGAAGAACATCGGAATCAGTAACGAATCGCTTGAGGTGCACTTGAAGCCATAAGCCGTCGCGGCTCGCCTAACGATGCACCCGCCGCTGTATACCTCCAAGATACAGACCGCCGCCAGCGTATGTGCTCAACCACGCAAAGAACCGTGCGCAGCAACGGCCATCCGCCTCCACGCTTCTCTCTTATCACCACCGTACGATCTCCTCTCTTACACAAACACGCACACGTACACGCGCACACGCACACGCACACGCTGACGCACACACCCACACGCATACACACACGCACATACATACATACATACATACATACATACATACATACATACATACATACATACATACATACATACATACATACATACATACATACATACATACATACATACATACATACATACATACATACATACATCTTTATTTGAGCTGCGCTCAACATATTACACCATTCGTACCGTATTTTCGCAAGGCGCTTGCGGGCAACAGACATGAAGTCCTAGTTCGTTACTTACGAGATAGGAGTACAATAAATAACATGCATATAACAATAGCTTTAAACGAGCTCTATACAGAAATATTTTACTGCGTTAGTAACTCAAAAAGAGGAACCTTGATTTATTTTTTTAGCTTGAAGGCTGCCCCTTATTTCTTCGACTAACTCATAATATATGTAGAAATAAACAAATAGGTAAAAACGAACAAAACAATCTGTTGCTTAGAAAAAGATCGAAAAAGTAATCATACCAGCAGTTAGAAAACAACACAATGCATAACGAATACGTTAACGAGAAAGTGCCCACGCTCTAATTTTCCTTTCTTGCTTCATTTTGGGAATTCTGAACTTAACGTTACAGCGCAAACAACTAAGGCGAACCACAAAAGGAAGAGACGACACACACTGGCGCTGACTAAAAAATTCTTTATTTCTTCGTCATCGATGCACATAAATACCTAGGCCACACAACCGCGCAGGTGCAGATAATGCATTAATGACACCTAACAACTTATCGCATACGCAAACGTAGGATATAAAATTCTGATGTTTGCAGGAACAAAGATGTGTCACTTATGCAATTATTGCCTTGTTTTTTATTTGGTAGGCCTCTAAGACAAGCTGCGCATGCTCATTCTTGCTTTTGCCAAGAATTACCGTCCGATCATGTCGCGCCCCACTATTGCTGCAAGAGTTTATATGCGCAACCAGGTGCGCTCCTCAATATACATTTTTGTTGACTTTTTGCGCATGTTCCCTGAGTCGCTCATTGGCGCACCACCCTGTCTGACCAACGAATGTCTTATCACATGAGAGCGGAATGCCATAAACCACGCCGACAGCGCACGACACGTATGAGGCACCATGCCGAACTTGGCATCCTCCTCTGCTCTCTCCGCAGGTGCGAGAGCATAGCTTTGAAAGCTTGTTTGGCGCAGAAATTGCCAAAGGAACACCATGTCTGCAAGCAACTTTCTTGAGTTGATGGGTCACCGTATGCATATAAGGGACCACTGTAGAACTTCGCGTTTCACGTTAGGCGGCCGGCCTTCTTGTGGTTTTTCTTCTCTGAATCAGAGCTTCAACCACGGCAGTCAAAAGCGACATAGGGAACCCAGCTCCCAAAAGTCGGTTGATCCGATTATTGTCGAGTGCGCAGACTCACAGGACAAAAGTTTCTTTTTCTCATGGGTTGATACGCCCAACAAACATGGCGTTCACAGAATTCGAGCTTCAGTTCTAAGAACTGCAATCCATTGTTTTGTGGGCTCTGGTGGGTAAACACAAGACCTTGTCCATCTATCTTAAAATCCTCTAAAATCTTATTGATCGTATCCTAGTAGGACTAGTCAAGCGATAAAAATACCAAATAATCATCGACATTTCTAAAACCCTTTAAAACTTACCGCTCAATAAAAGCATGGTCTAAAGAATGATCCACACTAGACAAAAAAATATCCACAAGAACGGGAGGAACACATGACCCAATACATATACAATTCCGTTGTAAATACGGTTGGTCATTAAAAACAATAAAAGTAGCTCGAAGGTAATATTCTAAGGGACTTAAAATTACTCACTGAAAGTCCGGCATGATTTTGGAATGAGATTGTACCACTTTACTCAATACATTCATGTACCAAAGACAGAGTTCACGTTCTGGAACTGAATAAAATAAATCTTCAACATCAACAGAAAAACCATAACCTACATCCTTATTCCCAAGCAAGAACTACACCACGTCATTCGAATTATTTGTTCGGAAAGGGTCGTTCACTGTAATTTTACGTTCTTTTGCAGGAATTGGCTCACATTCTTCTGCCAACAACCAGATTCACTAATAATGGTCCTCAATGGGGGATCTGGCCTGTGGGTCTTAGCCTTAAAAGATACCGATAGGCACCTGCCTCTACTGTTCTCTATGCTTTTTGCAACCGGCATCAGTGGCAGTTTTTTACAAAAGTCAGTAAACTTTGTTTTTATCCTAACTGCACTTTTCTTAATAGGAACAAAGTTTTTTAGCACAGCCTGCAACGCTTTTTTGTTAGAGATGCCTTTCTCGATGACAACAAACCTACCTTCTTTATCTGCGCCCAAAAGACTCAGTTCGTTATCTTTTAGGAAGGACAACGTTCGTCCAACACTGACATCAGAACAACGTGAAGATCCTTTAGGTACTACCTTATTCAAACGCTCGACACCTTCAAGAAGGCAGCGATCATGGACTTCTTCATTCGCCTTGGCAGCAACATTTCTATTAATAGCTATGAGTTCATGAGCAGGGACACTACAGGAACACAGAACTTAAGCCTTTCACTAGCAAACGGTTAACCTCATCAGGTGGAACAGCGTTACCAAGTACCTTAACACTTTTTGTTTCATCGAGGATAATTTTTGCACCAGATCTGCACAAAATCTTTAACATGCAATTCCATCTGGCTTCCGTGAGCTGAACCGCAAGGCGAATATAAGATCGGTAATTCTTAAGAGCTATCCACTCGGGGTCAGCAGCATGGTAAACAGACCAAAGCCAGTCCTTGAAAAGTCGTATTTGCCGCCACGGTGCCGAGCGTAAAAGTTTACGCAGTCTCTTGATACACAGGACTGCTCTTGCGTGATTAGTCCACCTTTACCTCCACGCTGCGGCAAATCTCCGCTTCCTCGTCTGGCCGTGCAGAACTCGCCAAACAGAAGCTGGGCACGCGCCTCCAACTTCTACAGCAATCTTACACCTCATACATAGAGGATGTCTGGGCTCTGTGCCGCCGTGCGAACCCTAGCATGACGGAAGCCGAACGCGTTCGCCACATATTAAAAGGCATTGGGTCTGTCGCGTTCAACACCTTAATCGTGCAAAATCCGAGTTCTGTTCAAGACATCTCGGCCACGTGTCAACGCCTAGACCAGCTGCAGTCTATTCGTCTTCAGCATGGCAGCAACGACCCTCAGGTTCCCCATTCTCCAGATCTGCGTGCTCTTATCCGCGCCATCATCCGCGAAGAGCTTCAAATACAAGACCTAAGGCGTCCACCGGCTGCTTGCGCTCTAACCCCCCCCCCCTTCAACTTGCACGAGGTCGTTAAGCAAGAGTTGACAGCGAGGACTAGACCCACGACGCCTCTTGCTCCGGTAGCGCGCCCCACACCTACCTACGCGGAGGTTGCTTCGCTACCCACCCCTACCATGACCACCGTGCGTATTGACATTTCCTATGCCCATTTATCTTCCATGGGAACCAGAGCCGTTGCTGCGCCATCCTACCCTCAGTGGTGTCCACCTCGTCCGGTTTGTTTTTACTGTGGTATACGCGGCCATATATCTCGCTTCTGCCACCGTCGCCAGCAGGATGAAAGACGAGGCTATGCTGAGCACGAGACAGACCGCACTCGCCGTCCAGACGCCTAATATCCCGGATCGCACTCGTTCCCGCAACAGCGTTCTCCGTCTCCTTCAGCTGCTCCGAAGCTGCCTCACAGTTCCCGTTCGGCTAGACGTCGCTCTTTTTCGCCTTACCGGCGCTCTACATCACTGCTTCGCCCCACTTCACATCTTGTCGACCAGCACTCGGAAAACTAACTGTTGCAGTTTTTGGAGGGGAAACTGGTTCTTATCGGTCTTCAAAAATTCCTCCTGTTCGCCCTGCTAATATGCTTTGTGTAACTGTCGAAGGTGTTCCGCGTCAGCTCTCATCGATACCGGTGCTGTCGTTTCTGTTCTTCGTAGTGACCTGTGTTCCCGGCTCCGGAAAGTCAAAACGCCTTATCTTGGACCTATTTTGCGTGGTGCTAATAATGCATTCATTCACCCCGACGGACAGTGTACTGCTCGTGTTCTCATCGACGGCATACGCCATCATATTGAGTTTCTCATCCTTCCAACATGTATCAATGAACTTATACTGGGCTGGGACTTCCTACATTCTGCTTCAGCCGTCATTTCATGTAGAAAGGAAGTTGTCCATATCACGGATAAGCGCTTGCACCTGTTACGGTCTCTTCTCTTTCATGCGTGAAGTTACCATCGCTGCAGACTACGTCCTGCGTCCTGGTCACGAAGACGTTGTAGACGTAACATCCAGTCAGATCGCCGACGGAGACGCGCTAGTCGCCCCTTCTTCCCGCTGTACTTCTCGCGAAATTCTCATTGCCACCTGTCTCGTCCGGTTTTCTCGTGGCCGCGTCCTTCTGTCTGCTTGCAACACGACCCCAGATCCAGTGATGTTGCCCAAAGGGATGACTGTGGCAACCCTCGCTTACACTCAACCTATCCCTATAGTTACGCTTTGCCCTTCCTCATCGTCAGCACCGACCTCAGGTTTGGATTCTTCATTCCCTCCTCCAGCCGTTCTTGGTTCTGACCTAGCAGCCGCGCAGTTCGAAGCCTTACTGGTGGTCTTGGCAAAGAGCAAAGCCTGTTTCGATAGCTGTTCACTGTGTGGAGGCAAACTTCTGCGGCTACACACCGCATCGAAACAGATGGTTCCGCTATAATACGACGACACCCCTACCGTGTATCACCGTCCGAACGCCAAATCGTTGAGCAACAGGTTGCTGACACTCTTGCGCAAAAGATAATACGACCTTCGTCTAGCCCTTGGGCTTCTACCGTGGTTCTGGTAAAGAAAAAAATATGGCTCCGTTCGCTTGTGCGTCGATTACCGAGTGCTCAATAAGATCACAATATATATATATATATATATATATATATATATATATATATATATATATATATATATTCAAGTGTATGCACACATGTATACGCACATATCACCGCCTGCATATGTACATATACATGCACGCATTTAGATACAAACCTCTACAAAGAAAAATAAAGTGCAACGTAGTTGGAGATGGTCATTGACCTGTTGAAAAAATACGGATGGGCAGATTATGTCGACAATGGCACGGGGAGGCCGTTCCAGTCACCCGCAATGCGAAGAAAGGACGAGGCTAAAATGTTGATGTTCGTGAACGTGGCCGTGAAACCTACTGCGAGTGGCTAGTCCGGAATGACATGTGCGCTGCGGGCGTGATATAGGGTGCCTGATGAAGGGTATGACTGTGAAATAATTTGTTGTAAAGACAGAGGGAAGCGACGCGCCGACTTAAAACGAGGTCTGGAAGGCCAGATAGTAATTTCAGTGACGTGACGCTGATGTCATATGAGTATGATGAACGGATGAATCGAGCGGTGCTGTTTTGTACAGCTTCAACAGCGTCAATGAGATATGCTTGATGCGGATTCCAGACTGCAGAGGCGTATTCTAGTTTCCGTCGTACAAGTGATGTGTAGGCAAGTAATTTTAAGTGATTTGGGGCTTTCCGCAAATGATGTTTTAAGAAGCCTAAAGTTTTCTTAGAAGCCGAAATGATGGTATGCACATGCGTACGCCAGTTTAGGTCATCTAACACAGTGACACCTAGGCATCTATAAGTGTTAGTTGATTCTAGAGCAAAGTGTTATTAGTGTACGCAAACGTCAGAGGATTAGGGCTGCGTGTGAATGACATGCTTTCTCATTTTTAACGTCTGACGTCATTAACCAAGTGGTACACATTCTGAAATATTAGCAACGTCACTTTGTAGGGTTATCTGATCCGAAGTGTTAGGTACGGCGCGGTAGATAACACAGTCATCCGCGAACATGCGTATATTACAGGATAAATGCAAAGGTAAGTCGCTGATATAGATTAATAAAAGGAGCGGCCCAAAAAAGGATCCCTGGGGTACGGCTGACGTTACTGGAACAAGAGTGGATAGGTGGTTACTTATATCAACATATTGCGACCGATTAGCAAGAAATTCTGCAATCCATGTTAAGATGTAAATTTAGCTGAGAGAGTTTCGCAAGCAATGCTTGGTGAGGCCCACTATCAAACGCTTTATCATAATCAAGAAAGATTGCGTCGGTCTGTACGTTACCATCCAGGTTAGCGTAGATGTCATGTTGAAAATCTGCAAGCTCTGTTTCACATGACAAGCCGTTGCGGAAGCTATGTTGTCAATGATTAAAAAAGTGATTACTGTCAAGAAAATATGTTATGTGGGATTAGATCGCATGCTCCATGATTTTACAGGCGAGGCTTGTTAGAGAGATAGGGCGGTAATTAAGTGAGGAATTTCTGCTACCTGACTTGAAAACCGGAACGACTTTCCCTTTCCTTCAGTGGTCTGGAATGACTCCCGTAGAAAATTATTGTGAAAAAATTAGGGTGACGTAAAGTGAGACGTTGTGCTTGGTGTTTTTCAAGATTTTGGTATTAATTTCGTCCATTTCAGCTGAAGATGACAATTTAATATTTTACGTTATGGATGAAGTTCTGTTTTCAAAGAAATTTATCGCTGACGCGTCACAATCAAAGCCAAGCAAAGGTAAACAGGAGTCTGCGCGGTCAGTTCACCAGAAAAGACTTGTTCGAACGTGGTGTTGAACAAGTTCGCACAATCCACGTCCGTAATCCTTTCGTTCAGATCACTGGTGAGTACGATTTCTCGCGGTTCGTTGACTTTCAGTGTTTTCCAAAACTTTTTGGGATTAGTTTTTAATAGCTTGGGCAATTCTCAGTGGTAAAAAGAGTGCTTTGCTTGATGTAGAGCAGAAAGCTAGTTTTTATTTACTTCGTCATATTCCTTCCATGCATTTGGTTGGTCTCTAAGCTTTGCGACCCGGAATAGGCGTTTCTTTATATTTTCGAGTGTTTTCAATGTTTTCGTAAACCATGGATTGTGATGACTGGCTCTGCAACTTACTTTAGGTACAGATTTATCGGTTAATTCCTTCAGCTTTTCTTAAAGTGTGTCAAATTGGTATCAACATTATGGTAGTGAAAATTTGTCTGAAATGTGGGATAAAATGTGATAATGCCCTCATTTATCGCTTCATAATCACCTTTGTCGTACAGCTGTATCATCTTGTACATTTCGCACTTTGTTGGTCGAAAAGAAAAACCGGCATGAATTAGTTTGTTGTCGCTGATTTGGTGGAGGGAAAGGATGTATGATAGGCTTTCGGGGCTGTTCGTTAATAGTATATCTAAGATATTGGGTGTATGCTATGAAACACATGTTCCTTCAGAAACTAGCTGGGTCATATAAAAATTGAGGCAGATATCGAGAAGATTCCTGGCTTCGGTCAGCCATGTCGATGAACACAAATTGTCAGTGCGCCAGTTTACTTGCGGGAAGTTAAAATCACCAAGTGGAAGCATGTGTGCATTTGGATGGGCAGCAATAAGCTGACAGATAGTTTGGTTAAGCTGGCTGCAAGATTCGGAAGTAAGGTGGGGAGGTCGGTAACAAACGCCGAGTAGTACAGTTTGTGGGCGTGATTGGATAGTCACCCATAATATTTCCAGCTGTGACTGAATATTGATGACTGCACAAGACCATGGCTCATGGAACGCAATCAGTACACCGTCACCACGCGTAGATACACGGTCATTGCAGTACACAAGAATGTTCGGCAAGTGCGACAGCACTTCGTTATCACTCACGTCGTCAGTGAGCCATGTCTCGGTAAGTATTATATATTACTCCTAGAGGAAAATACAATGCTAGATATATGTTCATGCTTTTGAAGAAAACAGAGGATGTTAGTGTAAATTACAGAAAGTGAAAGAGTATCGCTAGAGATAGCATAAGCTCGGTTCCTTTCTTCCTTTTTTTGGCGCTTCGGTTGCTCGAAATGTTTTTTATTCTGTTTGTACCGTCGTCAAAGATGTACCGCTTTTGATTCATATACAGCGATTTGAAATAGACGAAGAATGGTTTGTTCTTGCTTTTCACAAAAGCAATAAGTTGTTTACGGGTATTTTGGACTGGGCGCGAGAAATCATCACTGATGCCATAGCTTGTCCCGTTAAGCATACAGCCATTTGACAGTATTGCAGTTTTGGTCTTGTGTAATGCAAGTTTTACTTTTATGGGCCGGCAGCGACTAGTTGACGGACGGCCCAGGCGATGCCCTCGCTCTACATTCCTTGGTTCCAAGGTTAACTGTAAGGTATTGCGGCAGAGGTTTGTGACCAACTGCTCTGTCTCTGCGAATGTTTCTGAGGAGGAGCGGTCGGGGATGCCGTAGAAGATTAGGTTATTTCACCTCGAACGGTTCTCGGCGTCATCCATACGGGCTTCCAGCTCCGAAATTCTAGATGCAGGGAACTCTGTGGTACTGCGCGTGATTTCAATTTCTTTCCGCGCTGGTACCAATGCATGATAATGATTTTCGAGATCTGTTAGCCTTTTGGTCAGTTCGCCGATTGTTTTGTCAGTATTGCCGAGCTGAGCATTCAGGCATTGTATTTCTGCAATTACCTGCGCTTGGCCGTTTGTCAGGTTACGCAATTCAAGAAGAAGGGCTTCAGTGGAAGGGCTGGGATTAGATTCAATATCGCCAGCTTGGAGTAATAGCGAGCGCATTACATAAACACATTCCGTAACAATAGTAACACAATACCGTGGGCGCGGCAGCTGTAGCAGGCAATAATTTCTCGTTTTATTTCGCAAACATGACGTAAGGTTCTTCAACCTGCATAGCGTGAGGGAACTGATTAGTGATCAGTGCACTGGTACTGTCACCAAGCGCCAAAGTTGCGCCGAGGGTGCTTGTTTTTTTATGGCTGGTGGACTCGTTGCTGTCGACGATGATGCGGCCGCCCACGCTTGGGAGAGTTCCGCAGTCCGGCGTGCCCCATACGGCATAGGCAGGAACTGCAGCTTGCCGACGGGTAGGTGCCGGGCAGTGGCCCCGTAGGTTCTGGGATAGGTGAGGCCGCACTCCGATGATGTTGGCGATACTGCATGCGCAAGCGCAGGCAGAAGCTGACGCACAATGACGTAGTGGACCATCTGCACGGCGAGAGGGAACTGATTAGTGAACCGTGCACAGGCACAGTCACCAAGCCCACCAGTGCAAAGGCTGGCTTCTGTAGCCGCGAAACGGCACCGACATTCCCATTCGCTGCGACGCCACGTCATGTGCGGGCTTCGGTGGAGCAGAGCGGCCGAAAGTTAACTCCTGCTGAAGTGCTGGCGCACCAGGTGTTGCGTGAGAGGGGTGGCTTCGCCGCGACGCCACGTCGCCGTCGCTCTTACGCCGCGAAGCCTGTGTTATCCGTGCATTTCTTGAGCGTGCAATCTCTCGAATGCGTTCCAACTTCGCCTTGGTAAAGCCCATGGAGAAATAATGTATCAAAAGTAGAATAAGCTTAAAGAAAAAATGATCGAACGTAGTGAGTTTCGAACCTACGGTCCCACGCTAAAAGGCAGAGTCTCTTAGCTACTGGTTTAAACCAGCGCCTCCTATACACCTGGCGTTTGCAATCTGCTTTTTGACATGGTCTCCATTGATGTTGCAAAATGTGGAGCGGTGTAGTGAAGACGCGTGCAGTAGTTGTGTGCAAAAAATTGTGACTGACATATGAAAGAATGGAATGAACCTGTGTGGCCAAGTTCACGAAGCGCTGCGACACAAGGACTGCCTATGTTGCTAACTCTTCGCGATGCACGGCTTCCCTCGAAGATAAAAAAGAATTGACTCATTCGCCAGCATTGTAGCGCTAACATTCATGCAAAGGACTTCAACCCCACAACGTCTGAACGAGGGAGTATTACTCGCTATGTGCTGACAAAGGGAGTAGCACCGCTTCTTGCCATACGCTAAGTTTCTCGCACGGTATCTACACACATCCACCCCAAATCACACGCAAACTTACGCTCACTATATCGCTAAGGTATCAAGAATAAGTGAACGGGTCCATACTTTATTCAAAGCGCCGAAGCATGAGTGACGGGAACTACACCGACAGCCCACTAATGTTCGAAACTTAACGTTTCGTACCGATGCGAACAGTAGGCGAGTGACTAGTGATAATACGTATTTTGTACCTGCAGTTACAACGTACACAATATCTAGGTTGCGAGCTTTGTTACCAGCAAGAGGAAATCTGCAGTTGAGCACACCTGCGAGTGATAAGGAGAAAGTAAACAATAATGTCACGTGGTAGTGACGGTGAAGAAGGCAGCAAAGCTGTGATTTACGAAACTAGTGTTTTATTGGGCGAACTTTTGCCCTCAAAAGCAGGCTACACTCGAAGAACCATAGCGGCGAATACACTCGGCGATCGTCGAAAACCTGATCAGCGGGTCAAGCGCGTCCGCTTTTATACATCAGTCGTGGAATGTTCCAGAGTACTCGCTGGGACCCGCGTGCCTTCTACAAAGTTCTACATTGTTCGCGTCGGGCACAAATGCGATCAGATTACACAAGGTTCGGTCACAGACAGCGGATGGAAGCATCGATAACATTCCAGAAGCTTCCGGTACATGCAGGCGCGTTCTGCGCTGTACGATAACATTTGTTAGGTGCTGAAACATGTTACCCGATAAAGACAAATAAGTAAACGTGTCAATAAGATAACGGCCGCACAGGGAACTCCCTGCGTGCCAAACGTGACAAGCCGCTGCTTAAAAGTATTCTCTAAGAGAACGAAGAGCTAAACACACCGATGGTGATTCAATTCGTAAGCGGAAAGATGGGATAGCTTGGAATACATATTTACCCCCCCCCCCGCCTTTGAATCCAAGTACTGTATGCGCTGCTCACGCCATTTAGACAAACCATCATGAGCTCAGAATGCGGTTATATGTCCTTTGAAGCTGTGGCCAAAGCTTCGCGTGTCGTCCACCCATTCACCGTCAACGATATCCGCGGAAACAGAGGTATGCGGAGCGGCACTGGCGTCGTGTACAACCCGTGTAAAACACAGAGGCAACGGAGGCAGCTGAGGCGAGCAATGGATAGGCCACCACGTTGCCAGACAAGGCAGTGCCCACGGTATCACCGCGAGAAGAGAAAGTATTCCTAATAGAAATCGAGATGACATAAGAGTACTTTCTGCCACCCCTAAAATCCTCTGTACAAACGTGAAAATGGTCACCTACGCTGTTGCAGCAAGGGCCGCACGCATCAACATATAGACGGCTGCAATTAACTGTTTTACATCGCCGTTTAGAGGCCGCAAACGCGTCTCATTTCGACAGCCTAGCCGCTGTCTGAATAAACTCACAAAGCAGCCTCTGATACTATCCTTTCAGAAAGAAACCATCTTCGGGCATAATACAAATGACTCACCATCCCGTCTCTGCGAAAATGGATCTCCAGCGAAGCTGCGCAAAACCGCCACTATAACTGAAGAGAGGGCTTTTCTTGGTAAATACGAAATGATTACATGGCCCATGGAGCGATAAACCCGACTTTAGCATCCGACGTACCAAAACCCGCGTGAGCACGTGATGATGATGATGATGAAAAGTAATTATGCCGTCACCTCAAACGGCGTGTGATGCCGTCAACACGCCAAAGATCGCCTGATGACATCAACTCAAACGTTCGTTGAATGATAACGGCATCGTCACGCGGCGATCTCGCCTGACGAGGTCACGCGATGACATCATCGGGTAAAACGTGACGTCACGCAATGAAGTCTTCATCAAGTGATGTCACCTGATGACGTTATGCGATGTTTCTTAGGAAGCAGCGCACTGCGCGGTTGCCGCTTCTTTGTGCATCGGGCTGCATTTTTCCCGAGCAACTAGAGGCTCACACCTTCGCTGCAAAATTAAAATGCTTTACCCATGGTGGAACTGAACCTTTGCCATCGTGTCCTGCAGCCCGGTAATATAACCATAAGGTTAATATAGCACGCAAACCTTTCTTCTTTCTAACCACATAGCACATGCTTTCCGTATCATTTTCTCGACTTAATTCCTCATGACAGATCGGGATTTGAGGCGCTCTTTTAGACTGCACTGTGTACGGGATCAACCCACCTTCCATGGTACTTTCCTCGTAGTAGTTTACACTGCGTGCAAACTGAGCCACGTTTTACAGTCTTTACGATATACCTAGGTTCATCACGTTTTACCATTTCTTCCCCTCAGTACCAATGCCGTCATCGCTTTACAAAAGACCAAATGGCAGAGACACAGTGTGTACGCTTGCACAACACTTACTCGCAGATAAGGTCTTAAAGCACGCCAGTCTCGCTCACGCTCTTGGAATAGTCATGTTCAACCCAACAATTATCTGTACATGCTCGCGCCAACGGCCGCAGTAGAAGCTTAGGCATTTCAGTCAAGCTATCGCCGTCAATATGGTCGTCGTCTTGCTCTTGTCGTCACACTCATGTGCGCGAGCATCACACACAAACATCCTAGTACACTTTGAAACAGTTTGAGTAACCCCAGCAATACTGCATAGCTAGCTACTTGCATAGTAGTCAGTTAAACGGCCATTCCAATTGCGTGAGCGACCAACAAAATTATTGCTGTGCCAATTATATGGACACTTCAAGCAAGCGTATTTCATCACTGTCGGCGTAGGCGTCGCATTGAGGCGCTTCACATATTTGGTTATATGCATGTTTTTATTTCTTTAGTAACTCCTTAGCAACATTACGTACGCACGCTCAAAGCAGGTCAGGTAGTGGTAAGCAATAATATAGATCATTTAGATAGGCTTTTCTAGCTGAAATGCCTTCAAATAAGTCATCACCGACAGCAAACCCTCAAACTCCTGAAACCACTGAATCGGTTTAAACATGTGCTTTAGGGCATGGTGCGTGTACGTACAACATAGAATAATATGTTGCCTCACAGAAGCGGAAGTGAGGGCCGAGACTGTAACACTCAGAACGAAGTCGGCTCCGGGCCCTGACGGGGTAACGAACAAAATGCTCAGGAGCTTAGACAATGATTCCATTAGTTCCAATGGAATTCCAATGCTTGCCAATGCTTCCAAGATTCCAATGCTGGCCGTCTTCCCACAACAGTGGAAAACGGCAAGCATTATTTTAATACCGAAACCCGGAAAGCCTCCGCAATTGGAAAAATTACGGCCAATTTCCTTAACTTCATGCGTGGAAAAATTGATGGAGCACGTCGTACAGACCAGACTGATGGGCTTCATGGAGCAGGGCGATCTGTGGCCACATGAGATGGTCGGGTTCCGACCTCACTTGTATACGCAGGACGTCATGCTCCAAATCAAACATGATATAATAGACTCAAGGTCTAAAGATGCAAAAGCAATTCTGGGACTGGACCTCACGAAGGCTTTTGACAACGTAAAGCATGAGGCGGTCCCGGAAGGGCTGAACAAGATTAATGTAGGTACCGGGACATATCGATGCATCAGGGACTTCCTGACGGGAAGAACGGCCTGCATGCGGTTGCAAACGCTGGAATCCCCTACAATTGAGCTAGGGAGTAAGGGTACGCCCCAGGGATCAGTGCTGTCTCCCCTACTCTTCAACGTTGCTATGAGAGAACTTCCCGAGCGATTGGCAACGCTTGAAGGATTAAAATTTAGTATATATGCCGGTGATATCACCCTCTGGGTGAACCGGGGAAGTGATTCAGCCGTCGAAAGCCTGCTCCAGGCCGCCACCCGACATCATAGTCGATTACGCGGCCGATAGAGGCGTTGCATGCTCGCCGCATAAATCAGAATTGTTTATATACAATTGGAAGCACTTAAGGTTCATCGCACCGTCGGAGATCAAAATTAAGGTGGCGGGTAAAGAGGTACCAATAGTCGAGCAAATTAGAATCTTGGGCCTGATTCTCCAGTCACACGACCACAATGGCGAGATCGTCAAGAGGCTGCAGTATCACGCAATACATACCCTGAGCCTAATTAGGCGGGTGGCCAGCAAAGGCCGAGGGCTAAAGGAGAAAAATTTGATTAAGCTAATACAGGCGTACATATTCAGCCGGGTGAGCTATGCAACGCCATATCTCGATTTGAAAGCGGTGGAAAGAGAAAAGATTGATTCTCTAGTGAGAAAATGCGTAAAAGGAGCGCTGGGACTGCCCATGTGCACATCCACAGAGAGACTGATGGCTCTAGGAGTGCACAACACATGGGCAGAACTGGCGGAAGCGTTGCGAACCTCTCAAATTGACCGACTTAGCACCACGAGGACAGGAAGAGCCATATTGGCCAAAGTTGGAATAAATCCGGACAGAGACCCCACCCAAAAGGTGGAAGTGGATAGGGAACTGAGAAAAAATCTGATTATCCCCCCCCCCCTGCCAAAAAAAACATGCACCCGGAACATAGCAAAGACGGCAGGGATAAACGAGCCGACGCATTAAAAATTAGATTAGGTAAAATTTCGTAACATGAGGTGGCCTATGCAGACGCGGCGGGAGGTAGCGGCAGTTATACGGTGGCAACGGCCGTCAGCGGCCGGGGTATTCCCGTGACCGCTGTCACTCTGCGCGGGCGCAACATAGAACTTGCCGAGGAAATTGCGATCGCATTAGCTTGCGCTGGAACGGACTCGAAATTTGTTATCAGCGACAGCAAAACTGCCATACAAAATTTTAGCAAGGGAAGGATCTCGCCCTTAACGGCCAGAATCCTACACCCGAGAAAGTTAGATAGAAAAATTCAAATAATTTGGACTCCGCCGCACGAAGCCGTCCCCGGCAATGAGGCGGCCCACGAGCTGGCTCGAGATCTCTACCGCCGAGCCACTAAACAGGCCCTCGATGACCGAGGGAGCGGAGAGCGCATGCTGAAACATGGGGAGATCACGCAACATTATAGATTGGCTCGTAGACTGGTATACCAGCCAGACCCAAAATTAAACAACAGACAAGCAGTCGCGTGGAGACGACGACAAACTTATACGTACCCGCACCCGGTTATGGTGAACCATATGTTCCCCGAGGCCAGGAGCGATAGATGTAATCTTTGTGGGGCGAGAGGGACCCTCGACCACATAATATGTAAATGTCCGTACTCTCCCGGGGAACGCACAAAATAGGTAGTAGAGACACCTGGCAGACCCTGCTGCGCAGCTCGGACTCTGAGCTCCAGTTCCGGCTCGTCCAACTGGCTGAAGAGGCTGCTGGGACCCAAGACCTCCCAGCCTGCACCTGAGGCGGAGGCACTCGCCCCCTGGGTAGATCACCTTATTCGTTGGACAATAAAGTTTATTCTATCTATCTGCCTCACAGACCTTACATCTACGCGGACATTCATTACATTCATGCGCGATTTTCACGCTTAACTCATACACAAAAAGCATTATCATGTTAGCCGGCCCTTCCCATGTGCCTACACATACTGAGAAATGAATACTGAAATGATTGTCGGCAGTGTGTTTTTCACAGTTAGCTTGAGGAAGTAGCTGAAAACACGCACTCGCGGCAAGCCAAGAAACCCGGCTTATTAGTTCAAGGATTGTTACATATGGTTCAATTAACATACCAGGTAACAAAGAAGCCCTTGCTTTGTTGCTAGGGCTTCTTCGTATGAGATATAAATCGTGCGACATGCAAGTAATGGTAAGAAAACATTATTATCGCAATACAGCTTCTTCCTGGTCGCAGAGGATAATTCATTCCAAAAATATGGTTGCAGTAAAGCAAAGAACGTAACTTGCCTTAGTTGTTTAGTTGGTATGGCTGTTGGCTAATTCGTTGATAAGATCACCCGCTTAGGCAAGGAAGAACTTAATATCCCTAGAATAACAATATGTAGAAATACATCAGTTTTATAATGTAAAAAAATGATCCTGCTAATAGTATGTCTCAAACTAATGTAGCGTAATGTAATGTTATGTATTGTAATATAATGTAGTCCCCGCCCACTTATTATTCACCGAAGGACACAAGTTAAAGAGAAAAGTTATTTCCAAGTGAATGCCGATATATATACCCGGAACGAAATATAAAATATATGCACCAAATTCTTTGGCATGCATGACACTTCTACTACATGATTCACTTTTCCATGTAAATACAAATAATAAACAGAAGCTTTAAATACATCTTAATATAAACCCGCCCCCTTTTCTGTCTGAGCTAAACTTTTACTGTTTTCTTTGATTCAATACTCTTCCGTGTCACAAAAATGTTGCACTGCCACCGCAAGATTTTTCAAGGGGTAACTCTCCAGTTCACGTAAGAAAAATACTCCGGTTTCTGTGGACAGCAGCCTCGAAATGCCTAAGCAGTAAGTACAGCAGGCAGCACTTCCAATAGCGACAAAAGAATAAATAGTTTTATGCGCACTCTCTGTATCTCTTTAAATATTGCCACGTCATGAGCATAGCCCAAGACCCTAGTCTCGCTTCCTAAATACATAAATTGATGAATAGATTGCCTTCGACTGCTTTCGAACACTGTGGCTGAAGATAGAGAATAAACAGAACAGGTGATAATCACTATCTTAGTTTTACAGCTGACTCCACGTTTACACTAGCGCCTAACTGCATAATAATTTTAAAGTCCGCAGTGTAATCTTTCTGCTACATTGTTACTAAAAAGCAAAGTATGGCGTTTCACCTGTCAAAACCGTGATCTCTTTATCAGGCACGCCGTAGTGGGGTACTCTGGTAGTTTGTACTTCCTGGTGTTTTTTACCCTGCACCTAAATCTAAGTACACGGGAGTTCTCGAGTTTCGCCGTGATCAAAATGTGGCCAACTTGGCCAGGATACGACCCCACGACCTCGTGCACAGCAGCCTGACACCATCCCATCGGGCAACCACGGGGGGTACATTCCTACTCCATCTTATCACTCCATCGGCGTCAACATGTTCTAATATCAAAAATATGACACCATGGACAACTCTATCAAAAGCTTTTTCAAGATCAATTTGCATCGTAACAACTCGGTCCCCCGTTTCGTCGAAATGCTTTGTGCGCCCTGACGCATTTTCTGTCTTGAGAAACCAATGGAAATCAAGCTGAGTTCGTTGCTAGGAGACAGCTATATAGGTAGTTCCTGTCCCGTTCATTATCCGATGGATTTGCTGCATCCACGCTGCAATTGAATTATTTGCTTTTTTGAAGTAATGCAAGTCAAAGAGCATAAGCAGAAGAATCTGGATTCCCTTCCTGGGAACATAATCACGGACGATCTCTCACGGCGAACCTGTCACGATTGAGTGAAGCAGTGCTAAACCAGCCAATCAGTTCACGCGATCTTGCTAAGTCAAAAAGCGCGCGCTGAAAGTAACATTGCGTAAAGCGTTTGCATCTCTGTTAGCTGAATTTTTTTACGACAAGTTTTGCGTAAGGTAAGTGTGGTATTCTACAAAAGTGACAACCACGGACTGTCAATGGAGCCAAAATTCTAATAAAACGCGCACATTTTATGTGTTACATAGACTCCTTTGGTGCACTGGAATTTTTGCAGATTTATCCCTTCAGGTCCGGAAGCGTGCAGCACAAATGCAAACGACGGCGAAGAAATGTTGACGTAAAATATCCGCAACGCTTGTCTTTTTGTAGACATTTATATTCCTCTATTAAAAAGCATAGTCCTCTTTTTTTCTTCTCTTGAACATCTATTTTCCTAGCTACTAAAAAGCTTGATAGCGCACAAGTTATGACATCGTAATGATCGTATCGCTAAATCCATTACAGTATCTCTGTGCCAAAAGAAAATCGCAACTGCTGAGGCGCCAAGTAGTTGCTACTTATCATTTTTGTCAGCCTAAAAATATTCATAATATGATGCGAAAACTAGAATTTCCACTAGCACCTAGGTATGGAAAATGTGTAAAGCTCACTTCCTATATTTTCAGAAAGGTCGACTGGCCATTTATAAAATCTTAAGCTAATTTTTAGGGTCAATTAAAACATGCGCTTGCAGGCGCCTGAACTATATCGCACAATATTGTGGAAGACCCCGTATAGCGTTGATCGCGCGTCTCGTCTGTATTGCATCTCATCTTCTACTCCTCCTCGCCGCAACGTAGCAACATGGCGGCGTCCTTGCAGTTGCTGATTTCACTGCATTGGCACTGTGGGCAGTTTTTCCAATAGAGTTGCTTACATTAATACAATGTCTAAACCTCGCAGACTATCTAGCGTGGACCCGCCGTGGTTGCTCAGTGGCTATGGTGTTGGGCTGCTGAGCACGAGGTCGCGGGATCGAATCCCGGCCACGTTGGCCGCATTTCGATTGGGGCGAAATGCGAAAACACCCGTGTACTTAGATTTAGATGCACGTTAAAGAACTACAGGTGGTCGAAATATCCCGAGCCCTCGACTACGGCGTGCCTCACAATCAAAAAGTGGTTTTGGCGCGGAAAACCCCATTATTTTTTTTATCTAGCGTGGCATCTGCCGCGGTAGCTTAGTGACTAAGGCGTTCCATTGCTGAGCACAAGGTCATTCATTGAATTACGGACACAGCGGCCGAATTTCGATAGGTGCGAAATGAAAGAAAAAATCGCTCGTATACTTGAATTTAGGTCCCCGCTGGTGAACCGCAACTTGACAAATTTACTCCAGGATTCCCTACTGTATCGTACCTAATGACGAAATCTGTCTTGCGGCCAATAAAACCCCATAATTAAATTTCCAGCCTGATGAGCGAGTGAATTTTGTGAAGTGTCAGTTTCAGTCACAATAAAAATTGCTTGAAGAAGTGCTCGAACTCGTTATACGGCATTTCTAAGCCACGTTTCCCAGTTTATTGGGAAAATGCAAATGAATTTGCACGCAGCAAAAATGGTGCTGATTTTAGCTTTAATGCATCACGAAAATTATATCATTCGTAGCCAATATTACACTTACAATGAAAACTGGGCCCACACATTGTCTTTGTTTTTTTTTTGCAGGATGTGTACCACAACCAATATTCACTAGTGAAATAGAAAAGGTATTTTGATTATATTACTTAAAACTGAGAGGTATGTGTAAATTGGTTAGAAGCTTTTGTACTAAGTTAGGCATTCGAGCATGAAGGGCTATTACTGCTATTACTGCCACGGACACAAATTTTGCTTAAAAAGGGGGAATATCATAGACCTTGACAGTAGAACGTCAGTGGGCTTTCTAAATGGCAGTTTTATTAAAAAATAAACAATGTCGCGCTTTCGCCGGAAAAGCTAAGAATTTCATTGTGACCGCAAAGTACTAGACAGCTACACAAAGTAGCTGTCGTAGTTATATTGCTAGCATAAATGGAAGTAAATATTCGCTTATTATTAAAACTGGCAAGTATGATGTCAAACCTGCAAAGACAAACACGGAAAGCGCTAGCATGCTGAACAATGTCGGCATGAGGACTCAAACGCTTGAGGCTGCCTGCCGGACACGGGACATTACGCGTTATCTAACACTAGGCACGCGGGAAGACAGTACATGTGAAGCCACAGTCCATCGCGGCTCGCCAAACGATGTACCCGACACATTGTACCTCATATATACAGGGCACGGCCAGGGTAGGCGCTCAACCACGCAAGGAACAATGTGCAGCCGTGGCTGATCGCCTCAACACCTTTCTCCTATCTCCACCATACCATCTCCTCCACACACACACGCTCACACACACACACACACATACACAAACACACACACACACACGCACACACACACACACACGCACACGCACACACACACGCACGCACGCACGCACGCACGCAAGCACACACACACACACACACACACACACACACACACACATACACACACACACACTTATTGGAGCTGCTCACAAGATGTTACAATTCGTGTCCGCACCAGCGCATGGCGCTTGCGGACGGCAGATTTGAGGTCCTAGTTCGTTACTTAGAAGGCATTAGTATAATATATAATATGCATATAGCAACAGCTTCAAAGGATCAAAATAAAAAGATATTTTAGTGCGTTAGTGACGTGAAAACTACAATCTTGATTTATCATTTCGCTTGAATGTGGCCGCCCTATTACTCCCAGGAACTCGTTCAAGTATAGATGTGCGTACACAAAAACGAACAATTTTTTTTTATTTACAGGACAAGAGTAAAAAAATAATCATACCAACAGTTAGAAAACAACAAACCACATAAGGAATACGTAAACCTGAGGGTGCCCATGCTTTAATTTGTCGTTTGGCTTCATTTTGGGATGTTGTCCAGTTACTTCTGTCGGCAACTGATTAAAGTAAAAACGACCACAATATTCTCGACCCGTTTACCCGTAGTTCGTCCGCTGTGTGTCGCAGCGAACGATCAGCGAAGCTGTTCGGAAAATAAAGAATATTTAAAAAAGACGGTTCGAGATAGAATTATATAACGTGCCGTGATCGGTCGCCAGAGTTCTGAAGACCCAACACCATACGTCTCAAAGTCTTACCTTGCGCAATATGTTTTAACCTATTTTTTTAAAGCAAGATGGCTACTGGTTGCTGCGTTTCCGCATATCTATAAATTCTTACAAAATTATGTGTGTATTAAAGCTTTAGGTTTGCTCGGTGTTATGTTCCCGCGATTCGAGAACAACAAAACTAGTGTCACGTGCATAAAACGATTTCAACAAGAGCGATATTATTTTTTGCGTTATTGTCTGAGTAGTCATAAGCAGTAGCATACGGTAGTATATTGTCACGTGGTGGTGACGTTCACGAACACAGTAGCAATACTGTGAAAAAGAAAACTAACTTTTATTGGGCGAACCTGTGCCCACAAAAACAGGCTACACTTATAGCACAACGATAGCAGCGAACACGGTCGGCGATCGTCGAAAATCTGATCAGCGGGTCAAGTGCGTCGGCTTTTATACAGCAGTCGTCGAATGTTCAAGACTAATCGTTCGGACCCGCGTGCCTTCCACAAAGTTCTACACCATTCGCGTCACGCGATGAAATCAGATAACACAAGGTTCGGCGACAACAGACAGCCGGGTAGAAGCATCGATAACTTTCCAGAAACTTCCGATACATTCAGGCGCGTCCCGCGCTGTGCGATTACATTTGTTAGGCGGCGAAACGTGGTCGCCCGATAAAGATAAGTACACGTGTCAATATTCAATAGCTATCCACTAGATTTACTTTCGTTTGAGGGCCAGGAACTGCAAACCGAAACGTTAAAACCCGGCAGATGGTGGCGCAGAGTCCTCAAAACAAAGCTAAGCAACTTAATCGAGGTAATAAACTGAAGAGTA
This sequence comes from Dermacentor andersoni, assembly GCF_023375885.2. Taxonomy (NCBI): domain Eukaryota; kingdom Metazoa; phylum Arthropoda; class Arachnida; order Ixodida; family Ixodidae; genus Dermacentor; species Dermacentor andersoni. Next base: position 30,736,159 of record NC_092824.1, on the reverse strand, counting down.
CATTATTGGGCAGTTACCGTTCGTAAACGTTTCAATCACGTCGTCAGTGTGGACATGCGGCATGGCATGGTCGTCAAAAGAATGTCCAAGTTACATAATAGACGGCGATAACGGTGGAGATATGCAAGACCACCCTAAGCACCGACAACCATATGATTTAATGGTCACTTCTAGGTTAGCAATCCTATGTGGATTATAAAGATATTACGTGAGTTTTTCTTCTTGGTTTGAATATATTTGGTTAGTATTTTACGACGCCACCACTCGTTTGGAGTCTTTTTGAAGTAATTTTTCGGCTCTGGAATGTGATTTCCCAGAATTAAATGGTGCGGTGTAAAAAGCCTATTCAAATATTGCCGCATTCAATTGTATGTTGACAATGCCATTCACGTAAATGGCAAATAAATAGGGTCCCATAAATGATCTTTGAATAACCTAATATGTAAATGACGTAGAAACACTGTACATGTCCTCTATTAAGACTACTTAAAATGGGCATCAAATATTCTTGTAATAAAATTTCGATCAAGGACCTCAAAAACCGATAATTTCCAATCTGCGTAGAATGATGCTTTCTACGGTTACCAAAGTTCCAATCAAATGTCGAAAAGGCCCAAGCACATCATTATATTTATCAGTTTTTCTGCATACGTAATAGTTACATTCCTAATGTCGATTTATTGTACGGTACATTAATTATGCAACTGGTTTATCCTTATTTTTTTCTTGTTCTCTAACTTGATGTTACCTGATTGACCTAAGTACGCAGATCTTTCAATGCTAGTGATCATTGCTGTTCGGGAACATCGATTCATAATAAAAAGGTACATCTTGCATTATAAAGAAATTCTGACTTTTGTCTGGCTCTCTTATTATATCATAACGCGCGTGTTTAAGTGGAATTGCGTTAATCAACACCCAGACCTTGGTTGTATTTACGGATGGTAGAGCAGATGAGTTTTGAATCGTGTAACCTGTGTATTGTGGCCTCAGCGTCCTAGAAGACTGCTGGTTGTTTTATCGGTGTTTGTTCAAAGCTGTATATAAAGAAGTTTTCAATGTCTAATAACTTTTTAGGCGAAGATGTCATCGCCAAGCTATCATCTACCCGTTTACTTGCACGTTTTCCAGTAATATCAATATTTATGTCTGCCGCGGTAATTATGTTATGACGAGCATGTCTGGTGAGTAACAGAGACAGTTCAAATAAAAGCTATTTATATGAATTAGGAATCCTGCTCACTGCAAATACAAGCAATGTTGGTTTTGGCTTGAATAATATTGATACATGCATATTGCGTGTTTCATGTGGACTATGCAGGCGGGCGCCGCAACGAAGATGACGAACGGTCTCTGGCTCTTGAGCTACCGGCTGAACTGGCCAGCGCTGCAGTTATCCTTTGTAAATATACCTTGTAAATGGCCTCCAGTTCCTAAATTTTCATTGGCGTAACAACATAAGGGCAACAAACTCCACTGAAGTGATGTTACTATGTAATATTTCAATATCCACTGGTTCCTATCAAAAACATAAATGCCAGCGCCCTTACCCACGTCACGGTAGACTGAATGTGAGAGAAAACCATTGAGAGCACGCGCTAAAGATGTGGACTGTGTTATCCTTATCTACGTCATTACGAGGATGCTGTTGGAATCTCAGTGCTGACGCCCGTTATTGCAAATGGGTCGCAAGCCCCGAGGGTAGCGTTGGCCTGGCGGCCTGGGGCACTGGAAGCATCCGAAGGTCCCGGCAAAGCATGAGTCGACTGGTAACAGAACAACTTGTTTATTCTAACATCGCAAAAGAGCGGCCGGTCAGGTCGACCGAAGTGGAGAGACGGGAGTGCACGTTACTCAACAGAAGAAATCGGAGCCTCTCTCTTGGCGTCCGGGGGCAGCTGCTCTTATACTCTCGGAGTTGAGGGCAAGAGGAAGGCCTCGTGACGAGACCACGTGACGGCGGGCACGGAGAGACTGAGAGACACGTTGAGGCGAGTGTAGTGACGCATCCGCCGGCCGGGCGCCGGACAGACCTCCTCGCTTCACACTTGGGGAGCTCCTCGCCCAGGCTGCCGCGCTTTGACAAGCGTGGGCACACACACACACGCACACACGAAGACACGTGGCACTGAAACACGCCTGGACGCGCTTGGCGGGGAGGCTTTGCGGCAGCTCCGAACGGGCCAAAATGTCCGCCGCTTTGAACGAAGCCCCGGCGTCCGTTGCATCCGCGCCGGCTATACCGCGCGTCGTAGGCGAAACGTAACAGACCGCCCCGCCGGGGGAAGAAGATCCCGATGGTCAGGGGACTGCATCCGCTGTCCGGAGGGATGTCGCTCGATGATGCTCATAACCGAAGTCGGGCGTCCTTCGGCGTTTCTTGAGCGCAGCGCACAGAGAAGGCCTCGTTCTCACGTTCAGGTTCACCCAGGACACTGCAAAGTGACTTCGGGAGAGTTGACATTTTTGTTCTCGTTCCCGGCAAGCGTTAGAACTACGCCGAAACTCAACCGCTCAGTCAGCAAGCACGGCACAACCCTCACTAAGCCCTGCCAGGCTCTTTCCCCTTATATACTACTGCCTAGTTCCTTACAGTAGTTTAGCAGCACTCAGAACGCGTCCACAAATCGGAAAATTGCACTAGAAAGCACATCATCACTTTGAAACACTACACAAAAGCAATATGTTAAAAATCCTGCCTCAGGAAGAAAAACATCAGTAACAAACAATTTTGAGGTTGATTCCCACGTTAGGGGCTTCGACTTAAGCCATCGGCGTTACCGTTGAGACTCCCCTTTTTGTAACGCACCTCAAAGGAATATTGTTGCAAAGCGAGGCTCCAGCGCAGGAGGCGGCCATTTTTGGGAGAGATGGTCTGCAGCCATTGGAGAGGGCAGTGATCCGTCTCAATGATAAACCTCGAGCCGGCTAGGTAGCATGACAATTTCTGAACGGCCCACACGATACACGCACACTCTTTCTCGGTGGCGCTGTACGCCTGCTCACGACTCGTCAGCTTACGACTAGCATACAGGACGGGGTGTTCTACTTCTCCATTTTCCCGTTGGCACCGTACAACGCCCATGCCTCGCTCACTAGCATCGCACTGAACAACGAACCCTTTTGTGTAGTCGGGCGATCGTAGCACAGGCTGGCTTGTTAGGGCGCTCTTTAGGGCGCTAAAAGCTCTTTCCTTTGTCTCGTCCCAGACGACTGTTTGCGGCTCTGTCTTTCTTAGAGCATCCGTCAGGGGAGCCGCGATATCAGAGTACCTGGGGATGTACCTCTGATAGTAGCCGGCGACACCTAAGAACGACCGAATATCGGTCTTCGTGCGCGGTTGCGGGAAGTCTCGCACAGCGGCCACCTTTATTTCAGAGGGGCGGCGACGACCCCGACCAATCACGTGACCGAGGTAGACAACCTCGGCCTGTGCTAACTGGCACTTGGGAGCCTTGACTGTCAAGCCCGCTTCGCGCAGGCGGGTTAGCACTGCCGGCAAGTGGGCCATATGCTCAGGCCAGGATGCGGAGAATATCGATACGTCGTCTAGATACGATAAAGCGAATTCTTGCTGTCCCCGCAACACTTTATCCATGAGGCTTGAAAAGCAGTATGGCGCGTTCTTCAAACCAAAACTCAGAACTTTAGGACGGAATGTCCCCATTGGTGAAATGAACGCCGCATACCTACTAGCCTCTTCTGTAAGTGGAACCTGCCAATAACCCCTGACAAGATCTAGGGTGGAAATAAACTGAGCGCTACTCACTTTCTCAAGGCGCTCCTCGATGTTAGGGATCGGATAAATTTGATCCTTAGTGATGGAATTAAGCCTGCGGTAGTCGACGCAAGGACGAGGTTCCTTGCCCGGTACCTCAACTAAAATCAAAGGGGACGTATAATCACTCTCACCCGCCTCAATAACACCGAGCTGTAGCATTTTCTTTACCTCAGCCTCCATAATATCGCTCTGGCGGGGTGACACCCGGTACGCCTTGGATCGTACTGGCTCTGGGGAGGTAAGTTCTATGTCATGAGTAAGGACAGAAGTCCTACCAGGCCTCTCAGAGAACAGACCTTGAAACTCTTGTAAGAGCTGGTGTAGTTCGGTTTTCTGCTCAGGCGACAGCGATGCTTTACTGATTAAGTCACTAATGACTTGATCGGTGTCTTTCCTGTTCGTCACTGAGCCTAGTCCCGGAAGCTCGACCGGAAGCTCTTCGGGAGCGTTTACCATCATACACACTACTGCTTCCCGTTGCTTATAGGGTTTGAGCAGATTACAGTGGTAAACATGCTGTGCTTTCCGTTTTCCTGGCAGACTGACCACGTAGTTCACGTCCGACAGTTTTTGAACAATCCGTGCTGGGCCCTCCCACTGCACGTCGAGTTTGTTTTTTAGCGATGTGCGCAATATCGTGACCTCATCGCCCACCTCAAAACAACGGGCCCTGGCTGTCCGATCATAATAAACCTTGGCCCTCTGCTGGGCCTTTGCCATTGCTTCACCTAACAACTCCTGTGCCCTTCTTAAGCGTTCGAGGAGCTTAAGCACGTACTCCACCACGACTGGGTCGTCGCCCCTGCCTTCCCACGATTCTCGAAGCATGCGAAGCGGAGATCGCAGCGAGCGACCGTACACCAGCTCAGCTGGCGAAAACCCCGTAGCCGCATGCGGCGCGGTCCGTAATGCAAACATCACCCCAGGCAGACACAGCTCCCAGTCACTTTGATGTTCAAAACACAATGCTCTCAACACGCGCTTCATGACGGAGTGGAGCTTCTCAACGGAATTCGACTGGGGGTGGTTCACTGAGCTGTGTAACAGCTTTACCCCGCACCTTTCGAGAAAGGCTGTCGTCAAAGCATTAGTAAACACTGTGCCCTGATCTGATTGGATTTCCGCAGGAAAACCAACTCGCGCAAATATGGACAGTAGTGCATTGACTATCTCAACTGAGCTGAGTTCTTTAAGCGGCACTGCTTCAGGGAACTTTGTCGCTGGGCAGATCACAGTCAAAATGTGTCTGTAACCCGTGGCTGTTACCGGCAGAGGTCCCACTGTATCAATAACGAGCCGTCTAAAAGGATGCGTAATGATAGGTACCAACTTCAACGGCGCCCTCGATTTGTCCCCTGGTTTGCCCACCCGCTGACAGGTGTCACATGTCTTCACAAAGTGGTCTGCGTCCCGAAAACACCCTGGCCAATAGTACTCTTGCAAGAGACGGTCCTTAGTTTTCTTAACTCCTAGGTGTCCGGACCACGAACCCCCATGCGACAAGCGCAACAGATCCTGACGGTAGCACTGAGGCACGATCAGCTGATCGAACTCCACTCCTCTGCGGTCTAGATACTTTCGGTACAGGACCCCACTTCTTTCCACAAAGCGAGCATTTTTCTTGGCGACACCTTCCTTGACAATGCAGCGTATGTTTTCTAGGCTGCCATCCTTCTTTTGCTCGGCTATCAAAGCCGCCCGGCTGACTTTTAGCAACCTATTAAGTCCGTCTGACGTAGGCGCGATGAGCAAATCTGCAGATAGCTCTTCTAACTTTCCCGTGTCGGGCATTTCCTCTCCAGTATCTGGTGCCTTCAACGCTACAGGCTTAATTTTGTTCAGTTCGGACGTGCTCTCAATATCAGCTTGCTGCGCCTCTGACCCTTTCTCATTGTTCGACAACGTCGGCCCCGCAACTACCGCCTTTGCAGCGAGCTCCCGAACCTTCGATCTGGTTAAGGCCTGAACGCTAGCCTCACCAAACAAAAGCCCCTTCTCGCGCAGGAGGTGATCGGACCTGTTCGAAAATAGGTACGGGTACAGGGGGGGCAGCATAGATGACACTGCCGCCTCCGTCTCAAGTACTCCGAAAGGTCCTTCAATAAGCACTTTTGCTACGGGCAGACACACGCTATGAGCTTCCACGGCTTGCTTGATCCATGCGCACTCGCCCGTGAACATATCGGGTTCTACGTAAGAGGGGTGAACTACATCCATTGTAGCTGCGGAATCGCGAAGCACTCGGCACTCTTTCCCGTTCACGAGGAGGTCTCGCATGTAAGGCTCGAGAAGCTTCATGTTCTCGTCAGTGCTGCACAATGACAAAAACACGACTTTTGTTTTTGTTTCTGGACACTGCGCCGAAAAGTGACCCGGCTTCTGGCACGTATAACAAACGCGCGCTTGCCTCGTCTCGAACCGCTTTCTGCGTTCGGCTTCGGCTGCTGCCGTCTCCTTACGTTCGGCCGGACTGCTTTCACTCGCATCCGCACTACGTGTGTCCCCCTTTGCTCTCATGGGCGTGAACTTCGGCCTCTCAAACTTGGAGCCAAATTCACCCTTTTGACCGTCCTTAGCTCCGCGAGCCCGACGCGTCACAAACTCCTCGGCTAGCTCAGCGGCTCTAGCCACCGTACTAACGTCTGGCCTATCCAAGACCCTGTACCGCACGTTCTCAGGTAACCGACTATAAAACTGTTTTAGCCCGAAACACTGCAGAACTTTCTCGTGGTCACCAAACGCTTTCTCTTCTTTGAGCCACTCCTGCAGGTTTGACATAAGCCTGTAGGCAAACTCTGTATATGACTCACTTTTGCCTTTCTCATTTTCCCGAAACTTCCGACGGAACGCCTCCGCTGACAGCCTGTACTTTTTTAGCAGACTCGATTTCACTTTGTCGAAATCCTCTGCCTCCTCTCTCTTCAAGCGAGCGACTACGTCGGCCGCCTCGCCGGGTAACAAAGTGAGCAAGCGCTGTGGCCATGTTTCCCGAGAGAACCCCTGCTTCTCGCACGTTCGCTCAAAGTTAACCAGGAACAAACCAATGTCCTCTCCAAGCTTAAACGGCCGCATCAGGTCAGTCATTTTGAACAATACTCGTTCTCCTGCACCGTGTGCCTGACTTCCATTACGAGCGCGTTCCATCTCTACCTCGAGACGCTTCATTTCCAAAGCGTGGTCGCGCTCTTCTTTTTCTTTCTCTTTTTGTTCTTTTCGTTCGCGCTCCTGTTTCTCTTTTTGCTCTTTAAGTTCGCGCTCCTGTCTTTTTGCCGTCTCCCTCTCCTCAATGGTCTCCAGGCATTTCGACAGCTCGTCATCCTCAGCTTCTAACTCAAGAATAGCCCTTAGCAGTTCTGGTTTTCTGAGTTTGTCTGAGACATCCAGACGCAACTCTCTTGCAAGCTCCAGCAATTTCGGTTTGCGCAACGACTTCAAATCCATGGCTGCTCTGAATGCTGCTTTCTCTACTGCCTACTATTGTCTTGCCGCAAACTAACCCGGCAGCAACGACAACCACAATTACCAGCTCTGTTTCTGACACTAACAAAAGCCTGGCAAAACTCAGAAGAAGAAAGTCCCGCACTCACCAAACCTCGCAGCCAAGAATTCAGCGCAGTCGTTCCGCTGCAGGCAACTAGTCATCACACAGGGCTCGTTGCACTGCTCCCGGATGGTCGTTGTGCTGCTCAGCATACAGTCAACTGCATATCTTCGCTGCTGGCCTCCGTTGTCGCGATCTCACCGCTACCAGCCAGTTGTTGGAATCTCAGTGCTGACGCCCGTTATTGCAAATGGGTCGCAAGCCCCGAGGGTAGCGTTGGCCTGGCGGCCTGGGGCACTGGAAGCATCCGAAGGTCCCGGCAAAGCATGAGTCGACTGGTAACAGAACAGAACAACAGTCGACCGAAGTGGAGAGACGGGAGTGCACGTTACTCAACAGAAGAAATCGGAGCCTCTCTCTTGGCGTCCGGGGGCAGCTGCTCTTATACTCTCGGAGTTGAGGGCAAGAGGAAGGCCTCGTGACGAGACCACGTGACGGCGGGCACGGACAGACTGAGAGACACGTTGAGACGAGTGTAGTGACGCATCCGCCGGCCGGGCGCCGGACAGACCTCCTCGCTTCACACTTGGGGAGCTCGTCTCCCAGGCTGCCGCGCTTTGACAAGCGTGGGCACACACACACACACGCACACACGAAGACACGTGGCACTGAAACACGCCTGGACGCGCTTGGCGGGGAGGCTTTGCGGCAGCTCCGAACGGGCCAAAATGTCCGCCGCTTTGAACGAAGCCCCGGCGTCCGTTGCATCCGCGCCGGCTATACCGCGCGTCATAGGCGAAACGTAACAATGCTGAAGTATTCCAATACATCGTGAAATTGCGCAGTGCTTTCTGATGTTTCTGATATTACAATGTGCCATGTATATAAATGGTGTGGCAAAGGTGTCGTTTAAGTGTACACGTCTTCCTACTCATTCCACGAATGAATTCCGCACTGTGGGCATTCCTAAGCCAGTCTAACAATATTTTTCACGCCAGTTCCTGATGTGTTCCTCACGAAGACAATTACATTATTGCTCCGTAAAATCTTGAATGCATTAGCCTCTATAAGTGCATTTGCTTGTCACAGTATAGAGCAATTATATCGAAGCTGAAAGCTTAGTGACGACATGCTAAGAATATTCCCAATCTGCACAACTTCCTGACACCTCTTCTGTAAGTGCGAAAACTTGGCACTCGTCATTTTAAGGCAGTTTGTCGTGTGTGTATCATGGCCATGCACCCTTATATCTCCTTCCGTTTCTCTACAGCTGGTGCGCTTTAAAACCATGACGCTGCAATTATGCTTCAGAAACGTTCCTTTCCTTTCTTCTTCTCCTCCCTTAAATTCGTTCTCTTAACTGCTACACGCAGAGGCAAAACCACTGCGCTTGCATTCGATCCCATAGATGAGATGAATATACATATAGAAGATTATCAGTCATAGCACTCGTAGTACAGCCCTCTGGGCCGTTCTCTTTTTCGAAAGTAGTCTTATTAGGATAAATATAACTACACGAAGGTATTTCGCCCTCGTGAGCAGCAGTCCTTGAGATGGTTACTTGATCTAGCTTCTCACGCTAAACGCGCCGCGCTCGCCTAGCACGTGATCAAGCTTTTCCTTGTCTTTAAAGCCGCTCGAGGTCGCTCTTATCCACTGGCGGCCATTTTTCCAAGAAAGTATGCCTTCCAACCAATCGACCATCGCGGACAACATCAGTTCCTTTCCACGTAAGTATGAGGCTCTGGACAGGAGCTATGCCGCTTCAAGGTAACCTGGAGCCTGACGGATCAACCGACTGAGCTACATTTCCGGGCAACATCCAAGGGTCACGAGTTCAAATCACCTGTTCTGTTCCTTTTTTTTCAGTTTATCACTGTAGAGGGACCCTCCCAAAAAATCTCTATTATATGTGGCCAAACATGCGCAGGTTATAAACACCAGGTCCTCTAGTTGTGTGCCATACGTGCGGTATATACGAGCTCAGATTGGTCCACCTGGACTGATCAAATAAGGCCCCACTGTAGGTTAAATTAGGCGTACAACTCCTGCGGGGGCGGTAGAGTATCCACCTCGCGTGCAAGAGGACCGTATTTCGAATCCCGGTGTCGCGCATTTCTCCACCGTAAAAAAAACCGTGTGTTGAGAAAATTGCACAAACATGCCTGGAGTGCGGCCTGATCCCGGTGAGCAGAACCAGTAACGCACTCTCTCACCAGAGTAGGAGTGGCCACCCTGGTGCAGTACTTGGCCACAACCTCGTATATGAATACAACAATCAAACCCTGCCCCTCAGTCCCCAGCAGCGGCGAAGCAACAGACCACGTCTGCGGTCCGATCTGTGACGCAGCAGAGGGTTCTAATCATCCCTGGCTCCGGACAGGCCGCCATTGGAATCTGAACCTGACAACGTTTAACGTTAGAACGTTATCTAGCGAGGCGAGTCTAGCAGTGTTATTGGAGGAATTAGAGGCTAGTAAACGGGATATAAGAGGCTCAGTGAAGTTAGGAGGACAAAAGAAGCATATACAGTGCTAAAAAGCGGGCACGTACTGTGCTACCAGGGCTTAGCGGAGAGACGAAAACTAGGAGTCGGATTCCTGATTAATAAGGATATAGCTGGTAACATACAGGAATTCTATAGCATTAACGAGAGGGTGGCAGGTCTTGTTGTGAAACTTAATAAGAGGTACAAATTGAAGGTAGTACAGGTCTACGCCCCTACATCCAGCCAGGATGACCAGGAAGCCAAAAGCTTTTATGAAGACGTGGAATCTGCGATGGGTAAAGTCATAACAAAACACACTATACTGATGGCCGACTTCAATGCCAGGGTAGGCAAGAAGCAGGCTGGAGACAAGTCTGTAGGGGAATATGGCATAGGCTCTAGGAATAGAAGGGGAGAGTTATTAGAAGAGTTTGCAGAACAGAATAATATGCGGATAATGAATACCTTTTTCCGCAAGCGGGTTAGCCGAAAGTAGACGTGGAGGAGCCCGAATGGTGAGACTAGAAATGAAATCGACTTCATACTCTGCACTAACCCTGGCATCATACAAGATGCAGAAGTGCTCGGCAAGGTGGTCTGCAGTGACCATAGGATGGTAAGAACTCGAATTAGCCTAGACTTGAGGAGGGAACGGAAGAAACTGGTACATAAGAAGCCAATCAATGAGTTAGCGGTAAGAGCGAAACTAGAGGAATTCCGGATCAAGCTACAGAACAGGTATTCGGCTTTAACTCAGGAAGAGGACCTTAGTGTTCAAGCAATGAACGACAATATAATGGGCATCATTAAGGAGTGCGCAATTGAAGTCGGTGGTAACTCCGTTAGACAGGAGACCAGTAAGCTATCGCAGGAGACAAAAGATCTGATCAAGAAACGACAATGTATGAAAGCCTCTAACGCTACAGCTACAATAGAACTGGCAGAAATTTCGAAGTTAATCGACAAGCTTAAGACAGCTGACATAAGGAACTATAATATGGATAGAATTGAACATGCTCTCAGGAACGGAGGAAGCCTCAAAGCAGTGAAGAAGAAACAAGGAATAGGCAAGAATCAGATGTATGCGCTAAGAGACAAAGCCGGCCATATCGTTACTAATATGGATGGGATTGTTCAAGTGGCTGAGGAGTTCCTAAGAGATTTATACAGTACCAGTAATACCCACGACGATAATGTGAGAGAGAATAGTCTAGAGGAACTTGAAATCCCACAAGTAACGCCGGAAGAAGTAAAGAACGCCTTGGGAGCTATGCAAAGGGGGAAGGCAGCTGGGGAGGATGAGGTAACAGCAGATTTGTTGAAGGATGGTGGGAACATTGTCCTAGAAAGACTGGCCAACCAATATACACAATGCCTCATGACCTCGAACGTACCGGAATCTTCGAAGAACGCTAACATAATCCTAATCCTTAAGAAAGCTGACGCCAAAGGTTTGAAAAATTATAGACCGATCAGCTTACTGTCCGTTGCCTACTAAGTATTTACTAAGGTAATCGCAATTAGAATCATGAACCAAAGGACCAGGCAGGATTCCGTAAAGGCTACTCAACAATAGACCACATTCACACTGTCAATCAGGTGATATAGAAATGTGCGGAATATAAACAACCCTTATATATAGCTTTCATTGATTACGAAAAAGAGTTTGATTCAGTCGAAACCTCAACAGTCATGGAGGCATTACGGAATCAGGCTGTAGATGAGCCATATGTAAAACTACTGGAAGATATCTATAGCGGCTCCACAGCCACCGTAGTCCTCCATAAAGAAAGCAACGAAATCCCAATAAAGAAAGGCGTCAGCCAGGGAGATACGATCTCTCCAATGTTATCCACAGCGTGTTTAGAGTAGGTATTCAGAGACCTGAAGTGGGAAGAATTGGGAACAAAATTTGATGGAGAATACCTTAGCAACTTGAGATTCGCTGATGATATTGCCTTGCTTAGTAACTCAGGGGACCATTTGCAATGCATGCTCACTGACCTCGAGAGGCAAAGCAAAAGGGTGGGTCTTTAATTCATCTGCAGAAAACTAAATAATGTTTAACCCTCTCGGAAGAGAACAGCAGTTTACGATAGGTAGCGAGGCACTGGAAGTGGTAAGGGAATACATCTACTTAGGGCAGGTAGTGATCACGGATCCAGATCATGATACTGAAATAACCAGAAGAATAAGAATGGGCTGGGGGGCGTTTGGCAGGCATTCTCAAATCATGAACAGCAGGTTGCCACTATCCCTCAAGAGAAAAGTGTATAACAGCTGTGTCTTACCAGTACTCACGTATGAGGCAGAAACCTGGAGGCTTAGGAAAAGGGTTCTGCTGAAATTGAGGACGATGCAACCTGCTATGGAAAGAAGAATGATGGGTGTAACATTAAGGGATAAGAAAAGAGCAGATTGGGTGGAAGAACAAATGCGGGTAAATGGCATCTTAGTTGAAATAAAAAAAAATGGGCATGGGCCCGACATGTAATGAGGAGGGAAGATAACCGATGGTCATTAAGGGTTACGGACTGGATTCCAAGCGAAGCGAAGCGTAGCAGGGGGCGGCTGAAAGTTAGGTGGGCGGATGACATTAAGACGTTTGCAGGGACAACATGGCCACAATTAGTACATGACCGCGGCAGTTGGACAAGTATGGGAGAGGTCTTTGCCCTGCAGTGGGCATAACCATGCTGATGATGATGACGATGATCAACAGCACGTTCGCCGCGCACCCTCCAGCGCGATCCCACATACCAGCATGGCGCCGGAATATAGGCGGTGCCGCGATCGCAATATGGCGGCGCCCTTAGTAAAACGGTCTATAGAAAGTGTTGCTGTCCCTTTGTTTATTTCAACAACTTTAGGGTTAATTCGCGGACGAGCTATACAACGCCATTCATGCGTTATTGTTTTTTTTTTTGTGTAAGACAATCAACATTAAACAACGTGGAGCGCCTCTTCATTTTACAGGCTACCATTTACTTTGTCTGCCAGCCAAGTGTTGTCTGTCTGGCTTGGGCTGCTCTCTGCCAGACCAGAATAGACGTTTAGACGATAAAAAGAGAGACACCACTTAGTAAACAAAAAGAAGCAAAGAGCTGAACTTCTAGCTGGTATGCTACGTTAGCCATGCAACAGCCGGTCGGCGATGCGGAGATACCCACAAATAGTGATTAATAAAGTGTACATGCGGCCCATTTCAGAACATTGATGTGTGCTCTTTTCTTTTGCGCCAGCTTATCAATTGCACCCCCTTGTTCTGATTGAGCGCGAAGCCCTGCGATTGTGCTGCGGATTACCGAAATTTGTGGCTCAATCTGACATCAATAAGCCAGGTTGCCCTCAATATTGTGTAGACTTCGGTTAATGACGGTGCAAACGTCCTGAAATATGTACGAATCCCCTATAAAAAGACTGGAAAACATATTCATTTCCAAGCCTGGATTTTCTTTTGGACCACACTAGCCCCGGTTTCATATACCGCAGATGGTCTTCGTACAAACATCGATTAACCCCTTAAGTGTACGTATTTGGAAGCTGCCACCTATTTGTGATCTGCGAGTGAGCCTACAAATCATTTATGGTGACATCTACCCTAAAAATGCAAAATTTCTTTCTCAAAGTTTATTAAATGGACTAGTGCAAGATCATTTATTGAGTTAGGTGTAAATACGATCATTGTAACAGACGCATCACAGTGTGGAGAAAGATTTAGAACTGGCATTTTCGCTCCTGCTCTAGACTGGTAATTCTCAATTAGAATTCGGGACTACTTATTTCTATTTCTAGCTAAATATCTATCTGTAGTGTTAGACTTATCTAAGCTGAATTCATCAAAAAAACAGTGGTGCTAACCTTTACGTACACTTCATATTCTAGTGCCTGACCACATAAATTTAATTAGATTACTTTGGGCTCCTGACCACAGGGGATTATCCATAAACGAGGTGGCTGACAGTCTCGCGAGAGCGGCCCTCAATGGCCCTCTACTGTGATTACCTGTGGCATCAGCTTACCTTACTACTAGATCCAGGAGTTATGCAGTTGGTCAAGACTTTTTTAATCCAGCGATAGCAAATTTTTCAGGAGATCGCCTCCTCCTATTCCTTTGTCACAAAAATTCCTTTCACACCAAAAAAATTCAAGTATTGTTTACCCGGTTACCTTGTCGAACAGCGCTATTAGGCTTTTATCTTCACAGGGCTGGCCTGGCAACCTCACTTCTGTGCCTATTCTGTGCAGGAGACGAGCAGTAGATTTTTTTCTTGTTCTGCCGCTGCTTTTCCGCTTTAATGAAAAACATTTCAGAACCAACGTTCACGCCACTTGGATGAAATTCCTCCATTTTAAATGTTCTTTCCCTAGGAGCCTCCTCTCTTGGCAGCGGCCACAAGTTTCTCTGCTCAGCCGTGGAGGAATTCATAGTTGTTTCAAGACGTTTTTCATGTTTTTCAAATGTTATTTTTATCCGTTTCCACATGACTCTTTTATCAATTTTCCTGATACCAACATCCTCCCAGTACAATCAAAATCTTGGCCAATCGCCCGCCGTGGGTACTCGCTATCGGAGAAGGTGCCACCTGGTGTTTTAAGCCAGCGAACAGTCAGCATTGCGCGCCCAGCAAGACGGCGAAGAAGACGACGAAGTCAAAGATCGCATGCCAGCTGGAGAAATGTCGCTTAGTGCCTGGCATTTTTCTGGCTTGAGTGTAAGTTCAGCTGATCGAATGGCTTCGAGTTTATTCCGAAGGCGTCGAAGGTGCTCGTCAAAAGTCTCCGAAAAGATAACGAAATCATCGAGATAGACGAGGCAGCTTTTCTATTTGAGGTCAGCGAGAACTGTACCCATCATTCGCTGGAATGTGGCTGGCGCGGAACAAAGGTCGAAAGGGAGTACTCTAAAGTTGTAAAGGCCGTCCGGAGTCACTAACGCAGTTTTCTCGCGGTCCCGCTCATCTACAATTTGCCAGTAGCCACTTTTCAGATCGATAGAGGAGGAATACTTCGCGCGCCTCAGTCTATCCAGAGAATCGTCGACACGAGGCGACGGCTACACGTCTTTCTTTGTGACGTTTAGCTTCCCGTAGTCAACACAAAACCGAAGCGTGCCATCTTTCTTTTTAACAAGAACGACTGGCGATGACCAGGGACTGCATGAAGGCTGTATTACGCCGTCTTGAAGTATTTCCTTCACCTGCGTTTGAATCGCATGTCGTTCGGTCGGGGAAACAGGATAAGGCTGTTACCGTATGGGGGATACGTCGTCATAGGTGATGATGCGGTGTTTCGTAATGGACGTTTGACGTATCTTCGACGAATGTGCAAAGCAAGAGTGGAACTCGAGCAACAGCTCGCGTAGGGGTTGTTTCTCTTCAGGAAGCGTTTGAATAATGTCGACGTTGCGTTTAGGGGCTTCAGCATTGTCGATTTCCTTGGAAACGATCGGGTCGGCGTAGGCGATGACAGTACCGTGGAAAATCTGCTGTGTTCGTAGCTGAAGTTCGTGACAACAACCTCACAGTGGCCATCATGGAGATCAATAACGCTTCTTGCTACGCAAACGCCTTGAGAAAGCAGGAGAGAGCGATTGCTTCCTGCGACCGCTTCACCGTGTAAGAGTCTGTCACATGCCACCTGAACCACGACACTTGCACGTGGTGGTAACGTGACAGCGTCGTCGATTACACGAAGAGATGCTCGAGGGTGGGTGGTGCTGGTCGTCGCTGCGGCGCTCTTTGTCGAGAAAGTGACGAGGCGTTGTTGAATGTCGATTAATGCTCCATGCTCCCTGAGAAAGTCCACGCCGATGATCAGGTCTCGAGAACAGTGAGGGAGAATGCTCAAGCTGGCAACAAACGTAGAGCCGCGAATCTGTATTCTTGCCGTGCACATGCCGAGTGGGGTGACGATGTGCCCGCCAGCTGTACGAATTGGCGTTTGATTCCAAGGCGTCGTCACTTTCTTCAGAAGGGTGGCCAGTTTTTCGCTGATTATAGAATATTCCGCTCCAGTGTATACTAAAGCAGTCTATTCGCGACCGTCGAGCAGTACAGGAATGTCCAAGGAAATTCTTTTTCTGTATTCAGCAGGTACTGTCGTCGTCGATGTATCGTCGGTCCGCGCACGCGTCAGTACGGGTCCTTGAGCATGTCCAGACTGAGCGGCCTCGCCCCGAAGGCTGCTGTGGTTAGTTTTCCCGGCGCGGGCTGGGCGACCGACCCCGCACCACACTCGAATACGTACGGCGGGTCGGAGAAAACCGCCGCGGCGTAGGGGAGCGTGCCTGGTGTCGAGTTGATGGGGATCCGCACTGCTGGGCTACGTATTCTACAATTTCAGGAGGACGCTGGCCGAACCTAGGTCGCGGCGAATTTGCTGAAAATCCGCGTAGTCCGAGCTCTCGATAGGAGCACTGTCGGTAGACGTGCCCAGCTTCGCCAGAGTGAAAGCGAAGGGCACGGGGATCCGGTGCCCGCAACACGTCTGATTTCCTTGGGGCCTGTCGGTGGTGCTGGTAATGCGAGGCCGCTTAGACGGGCTGTATCATGGCCGGGCACGCCGTGCGGAGCGGGGAGGGAGGTGGGGCAGGTTACCTCAAAGCTTGCGCATACGACATACGGGAGCTGTCAGTTCTTAGCCGTCGAGCTTCTGTGTTGAAGGGTGGTTCTTTTACGCTTGCTGGACTTCGTCACGGGGAACGCTGGACACGGAGTTGAGCTTCGGCTGTGAGGGTACCGACAGCTTCTGGAGTTCTTCGCGGATTACGGAACGAATGAGCTGTCTAAAGAAATCGGCGTGGTCCCCGAGAGCTCCAAAGTAGTCCGTAGGTGAGGCAGCGTTCACTTGGCGTTCGTATGATGGTGCCAGCTGCCGAAGCGTCTGTTCCATGGTGACGACCTCGGGAAAAAAATTCTGACAGTCTTAGGAGGACTGAGCACGAGAACGTCGAACAGCTGCTCTTTCACTCCGCGCATCAGGTATCGCACCTTCCTTTCTTCCGACATTCTGGGGTCGGCTCGTCGAAAGAGGTGCGTTATGTCCTCGACATACATTGCGACACCTTCGTTCGGCATTTGTATACGGGACTGGAGATCAAGCTCAGCTGGCTCCCGGCGATCAGGGCTCGCATACGTCTCAAGAATCCGGCGTTTGAATTCTGCCCATAAATTTAGGGCATCTGCACGGTTCCCGTACCAAACACGTGCACTATCGTTAAGGCTGAAATATACGTTTTTCAGTTTCTCTGCGTCATCCCACTTGTTGAACGCGGCAACACGTTCATAGTGCACCAGCCAATCTTCAACATCCTCATGTATGGCGCCGTGGAAGGGACTTGGCGTTCATGGATTCAGTAGCGTACAATGAATCGGCGTTGGGCCTTCCATACCTGTTGGCGTGGTCGGAGCTGCCATTTTCTCTGGGAGGAGTTCAAACTCAGGGGCTTGTCCACGGATCCTTCTGCTGGCGTGCTGTACAGGCGTAACCACCGGTACGGGGCTGGAGCTCCTGCTACTCGGAGGGGTGTGGTGCAAAGATTAGATTACCCAGCACCTCCAGCAGTTTGTCACGCGCTAACGCAAGAGTAAGTAACAGTACGAGCAGCCAGAGACGAAAAATGCCAGGCACTAAGCGACGGTTCTCCAACTGGCGCGGGATCTTTGACTTCGTCATCTTCTTCGCCGTATTGCTGGGCACGCAATGCTGACTGTTCGCTCGCTCAAAACACCAGGTGGCAATATCTAATTCATTCCAACTGCAAGTGAGCCATGGTCGTCAATTGCAGTTCAGATTCGGCGTGTTTATGTAGTGCGCATTAACCGACGATTTGATGGGTTTTTGACAGAGAGCAGAAACAGCTATTTTGAAGATACTGTGAATAGGATAAGCTATAAGACTGTCTGACCATGCGCAATAAACTTAAATATGCCTGCGTAACGTTGACGTAATCGTGACATGCCTGGGGTAAAAATTTTCTGCTGTCTGCTCTGCATCGGTGCATGGAAGAGAGGGGATATTTGTGCTAGCAGCTATTATAGCGCTTAACTCATATATGTTGAAACGGGCAGATATAGAGCGTTAAATCGGTCCGCGTTTACTCTGCAGAAGATATCACCAGTACAAGCAGAATGGCCTAACTTTAGCTTAGCCCCACTACGTCGTCTCTTTCGTCTTGTTGGTGATCGTCGTCTTTGTTCCTCACTTGGCACCGGGATATAACCCCCGCCGGCGAAAACGCAGACCCGGCGCCTTCTAGATGGCGGCCACGTTATAGGGCTTCAGACGACCCACGTGGATGATATCATTTGACGTGGACAACGGGGAAGCATCGGGTGGAGCTACTTCATAAGTCACATCACTGAGCTGTCGCACGACGCGGTAAGCGCCACAGTACCGAGAGAGCAGTTTTTCCGAGAGCCCCACACGCCGTGAAGGAGTCCAAAACAGGACGAGGTCACCGACAGAGAACGGGACATCACGATGACCGTTGTCATAAAGAGACTTCTGTCTTACCTGCGACTCAGAAAGGTGATGGAGGGCTATCTGGCGTGCCTGGGCGTCTGTAGCTATAGCATCGCGAGCGTACTCAGAGGGGGACTCAAGAACAGTTGGTAGGAGCGTGTCGAAAGGCAATGTCGGGTCACGACCAAAGAGCAGATAGAAGGGGGTGTAGGGAGCGGTGTCATTACTTTAGCTCATGACGAGTTGTACGCGAAGGTGAGAAATGGAAGCGTGGTGTCTCAATCAGGATGACCTGAGGAGACATACATCGAGAGCGTATTTGTAAGTGTTAGGTTCAGCTGTTCAGTGAGGCCGTTTGTCTGACGGTGGTATGCTGTCGTGAACTTGTGTTTCGTGGCACAAGAGCGAAGTAGATCTTCAATAATCCGAAATAGAAAGCAGCGGCCCCTTTCTGTGAGGAGCTGGCGAGGAGCTCGGTGGGGTAAGATGACGTCTTGGAGCAGAAAGTCTGCGACGTCCGTAGCACAACTGGTCGGGATGTCTAGTGTGATGGCACAGCGGGTTTAATATTCCGTTGCATTGACGATGTAGTCATTGCCAGCTCTGGAGGTAGGCAAAGAGCCCAACAGGTCGAGGCCAACACGATAAAACGATTCGGTAGGTATATCAAGTGGCTGGAGCGTTCTAGTCGGATGCAAAGCAGGCTTCTTACGACGTTGGCATGGTTCGCAAGCAGATACAAAACTTCGCATGATACGGTAGAGTCCAGAGCAGAAACATTGTCGCAGGAGAAGGTCGTAGGTCCTGGAAACACCTAGGTGACCAGTGGTAGGGACATCATCATCATAGAGTACAGTTGCCAGGAGATGATAAGGAACGACTATCAGCAGTTCATCTCCTTCTGTGCTTATATTTCGGCGGTATATGATGCCGCCAAAATAAGGATCAAGCTATGCGAGAGGTCCAAGGTGTCAGAACGGAGGCGGTTGATCAGGTCGCGCAAAGATGTATCACGTGCTAGCTCCTCGCCGATGTGGTAGAAGGCGGATAGAGTGTCTATTTCAGCGGTTCCATCACTGAAGTCAGTGGCGTCGACGGAGAGCTGAGACAAACAATCGACATCTTGCTGTAGCCGACCGGTCTTGTACACCTCTGTGTAGGTGAATTCTTGACGACGTAGTGCCCAGTGATCTGCACGAGCCGTCGGGTCCTTAAGTGTCGAGAGCCAACAGAGAGCGTGATGGTCCGTGGTAACAGTCAAAGGTCGACTGTATAAGTACGGCTGGAATGTGATCACTGCCCATGCGAGTGCGAGGCACTCGCGCTCTCTAATGGAGTAATTGTGTTCAGCTGTGGAAGCAGGCGACTTGCATACGCAACAACTTTGTCACGCCCACGTTGACACTGAGCTAAAACCGCGCAAATTCGATAGCTAATAGCTTCTGTACGGGCCTCTGTTCGGGCAAATGGGTCGAGGTGAGCAAGAATTGGCGGAGTATTGACCAGGGTAATAAGGCGTTGGAAAGCAGCAGCTTGGTCATGACGCCATTAAAAGGGGGTGCCTTTCTTCAGAAGTTCAGTCAGAGGCCGAGAAATGTGCGCAAAATTTCTCACAAATCGACGGGATTAAGAGCATAAGCTTACAAAGCTGCAGACGTCTTTGGCACAGGTTGGCACAGGAAAATCGAGAACTGCACGAACTTTTGCGGGATCTGGGCGGACGCCAGATGAGTCGACGAGTTGACCGAGGGTATTAAATTGGTGGCGACCAAAGTGGGACTTTGAAGAATTGAATTGTAGCCCAGCAGCACCGAAGACGGAAACAATAGACGAAAGGCGTTCCAGGCGTGTCGCGAAGGCTGGCGAGAACACGATGACGTGGTCGAGGTAACAAAGGCTTATAGACCACTTAAAGCTGCGCAAGAGCATGTCCAGAATGCGCTCGAAGGTGGCTGGAACGTTGCACAAGCCGAATTACATGACTCGAAACTGATAAACGCCGTCTGGCTTAACAAATGGGAGCTTCTCACGGTCCATGTCATTGAGGGCAGTGAGCCAGTAACCGGAGCGCGGGTCTATCGATGAAAAATACGTCCCATTGTGTAGGCAATGCAATGCGTTGTATATGCGTGGCAGTGTATAGACATCCGTTGTTATTTTGTTTAGATGGCAGTTTTCCATGCAGAATCGCCAGGTGTTGTTTTTCGTTTTTACCAAGACAACAAAAGTCCACGTGTTCGACGATGGGTCAATAATGCCCTTGCTAAGTATCTGTGAATAGGCGGTGCATCGCCGGTATGTACGCGATGCTGAACTAGGGAGGTTTGTCCCAAAGGCCGACGGTCAAGGTAAAAAATTTCGGAGTAATACAGGAGCAGGTGAAGAAGATCGTTGGTTTGTGTGGGGGTAAGGTCCAGGACTATCATCTTGGTAATGTTGTCATGCGCTGGAAGCGACGTCACGGAATGAGAATTGCAGGTGGCGGATGAGCTGGAGGAAGACGGAAGAGGCGAGAGGGAAGAAAGGTCGTAGTGGTGCGACGGCGACAGTGTGGCAAGAGAGATCCCCTTAGGGAGTACCTAAGGGCAGAAGCCGATATTTAGGAGCAGAAGGTAAGTTTCGTTAGTCGATATGGTCACCTTTGTGTGAGGAAAGGATACGCCGTGTGAAAGTAAGGCACTTACACAGGGAGTGACGACATAGTCACCATGCGGTGAACAAGGTTTGGGCACAGCAGTGATACAGCTCAGTACCTGCGAACAAAGTCGCCGCTACAGAGCTAGATCGGTACGATGTCGGTGAGGACGGCAACACCAGGGAAATGAAGTTTGACTATACCAGCCGAGTAGTCAATTATAGCTGAACGGGCAGATGAAAAATCAAGGGTGGATCACGTCGTGAGGGCAATGGTCAAGTACATGGAACAATACAGGTGTGTGGCGACCGGCAGCGCTGACACGAGTGGCACTCATTTCCAACGCAGCGGGAGTTCCCCCATCAGCGACTCGTATGGTGCGGGACTCGGCAGGAGTGAGGTCTTTCTTGCGCCGCTTCCGTAGATCAGCGCTCATGACCGAGATGTGTGCGCCGGGGTCGTTCAGGGCAGTGATAGGTAAGGCATCAACTTACATGGCGATCAGGTTCTCATCTGTCGGCAAGGTGTGGAGAGGATTTACAGGTCGAGATTCGAATGCAGCGTGACCTGCGGGAGCTACATCTGTCAGTTTTCTGGGGATGAGATACAGAAGGGTGACGTGGTGAAAAACGATTGGGCAGGGGTGAGCGGGACCGACGATCGTGCGGCGACGGCGAACTACTCGAGCGTTTGAGGGACGCAGAAGGGCCGCTGTCAAAGTATGTCGGGTCATTTGGAGCATAAAATGGCTGGCGCTGGTTGTCATTGTAGCGGTAAGAGAACGTGGAGCATGAAAACGAGGGCTGACCATAACGGCAATAGGGAGAAATGCGCCCCACGCCGCTGCAATGGAACATATATCCTTGTCGTCTGGCGTTCGCCATTCGGCCGGTCTGGATAGTGTCGAAACGTCGGTGGAGTCGATAAAGAGGGGCAGGCCTAACCTGAGGGTGTGTGATGGAGTCACGGGTTGAATTCCTGCGTTGGCCAGTTCTTCTCAGACAACTGTGTGGATGAGCGAGATCGTCGATTGCGCATCGTGAGAAGGGCGCGCGAAATAATCGCGACGAAGCCTTGATTTCGCACCGCACTATTCGGACAACGCAATTTGCAGTGGATGATTAAAGAGCCGAATGAGCCTCTTCACACGATGACGTAGTGTCGGTGTTGGGAAGCCGCACAAACTGTCCGGTAATACGACGGCTCTTCGCGTCTTCGAAACGTCTGCACTCACAGATAATTTCGTCTACCGTCGAACAGTCTTTAAAAACGAGCAAGTTAAGCGCATCATCGGCGATGCCTTTCAGAATGAGCCTCACTTTGTGAGCCTGGGGCATACAGGCATCGACGCGGCAGCAAAGAGCTAGGACACCAAAGATGTACGAAACGTATGACTCAGTAGCTGTCTGAGCCCGACAAGATAGATCTTTCGCAGCGACGCACTTGCGGCCAGCGAGCTTGCCGAAAAGGTCGCGAAGGTTTAGCTTGCAAAGTCCCACCTGTTGAACTCTTTGTTTGTGTCATACCAGCTGCGTGCTGATTTTGGAGGTAGAAGATTTGCGGGCGTCACTGCCGGGTTCCATCCGCTGAGCGCAGCGACGCGCTCGTATATGCCAAGCCATCCTTCGATATCGACTTTGTCGGTGCCGTTACCAAACAAGGTGCCGGGTTCGCGCGGATGGGTCAAGACGACTGACGGTTGCGGTGTCGCAGATGCTTACTACCCGGGTGCGCCGGGTGCTCACGCCGCGCTTAGCCCAGCAGCCTGGTCGTCTGTCAGCATGGTAGGACGGCCGAGGACAAGCCGGCTGCGGAGTTGCGTTTTCTGGAATACCCCGCACCTCCGCCATAATTGAAATGTGCAGAAATGTACGGTTAAATGGGACCGTGTTTATTCTGCAGATGATATGTACGGTACATCCAGTATTGCCGAACGTTAGTTTAGCCACACTACGTCGTCTCTTTCTTCTTGTTGGTGATCTTCATCTTTGTCCCTCTCGTGGCACCGTGGCAATATATGCAGGGACGCACTGTTAACTTGAGTTGATGACGCGAAAGAAGGTAACGGCTATGCGCAGTCGGTGGCAGCAAAAAAAAAAAAAGAATGATGCCAATCCTGTACCTACGAATGACAGAAATGCTTTCAATCAAGAACGGATACTTGTGCTATGGTCATCACCACGACTAGCTCCCCCTTCCTCGCCCCCCCCCCTCAATAAACGCGAAGTTTTAGTACTTGATCACTGTTTCGAATTGTTCCGAGATTCTTTAGAACCTCTCGCTTGTTTTGTTATCGCAAAAATTTCAACAGTACTTATAAGTATATAAAACGTTGCTTCATCTGTTTGACGGACACATATTTTAAAGCTCTTAAGAATAATTTTTTTCAGGCAACCATGGATAGTTCCGTGTGGCGGAGCATTTCATTGTGCAGGTTTTAAAATTTCTTCAAGGCAGACGTCGGGACTTATAAAGCTAACAGTAGTGCCGGATACCTAAGAAATTTAAGCATGTGGAGGACTACGGACAACCTAATGTCTTTGTTTTCGCAGCTCTGTTAGTGGCAGTGCTTTATTATTATGTGACATTGAAAATGTCAGAGCGCGCTGTCATCTAAGAAAATTAGATATTATGAGATGGGCATGAGATGGCGTGCATACAATTCGTTCCTTAAGACACGAGATCTTCATGAGACTTCAAAATCCAATGAAGGTGATAGTTGCCATTATAAGTGATTTCATCACTTAACTGCCCAATGAATTCGACTGCACAGTTAAAGGAACAGTCCACTGTGCCGCTATACTTGCTTAAGGTAGACGGTTATTAGAAGTCGTTTAAACTCAAATCGCTGTCACTGGATTTCTTGCAATGCTGCCACACTATATATATACGTTATTCATCTTCACATTTCGACTACTACAAAATGTGCGCGTTCTTCATTGGAGGTTCATTAACTAATGACTGGGTCTTACAGCACAATGTAGTGTCGTGCATTACCAAACAAATTATTCGAACGCCGAAATTACCTCCCGTCAGTCATCCACGGAATGGCCGCACCGCTCTTTACAGGCCCAACCACTAGTGCCACTTGCGGCATTGCGCGGACGGCCCTAGGTAGTAGAGTTAATCTATGCAAGGCTACGGATAATGCTGCAGTTATCGCCGTAACATCGGATTGCTTCAGCTCACTACAGGCCACTCCGAAGTACCCAGCGGCCATGAGTTGAACTTCTTTAGTGCAATGCTGATTAAGTGTTGTTAAAACGTGTTTTACGGTCAATTCGTCTGACTTTCTTGATAATTGCTCCGATGTGTTTGCAAACGCAGTGCCCTGCCATTGATGTGCGCGTGAAACAGCTGGCGAAACGTACACACTTTATATAGGAAACTTCAGATAGCTAAGATGAAGTAAACCGGATTCCACGTTTTTCCGGGCAGGTTGCACGGCATTAACTAAGTCCAATATGTGCGAGGTTCGAAACCCGGCTCAAGTTTCATGTGAGCACTGCAGTGTTCCCAATGCACACTTTCATTCTGGCGTGGATGCGCTCATAGCGACGAAATTTATTTTTATTTTTTTCGCAGAAAAATGTGCTACGCAAGCTCTTATTGCAAGCGTATCCCTTGATATGTATACAGTCACGGTAGCACTTTCGGCGTTCACCGGATTGAAATATGGCGGTTTGAACCAGCTCATACTTTATGGCGAAATTTTTGGGCCGAGTTAAAAGTGGTGGTTAGAGCAGAAAATTAAAAAAAATTGGTACTTGTATCACGTGTCAAACAAATGAATGGCGCCATAATTTCGTTTGGAAATAAGTGCGGGGTTTGAATCATTTACAAAAGATGTTAGTATCAGCAAAAATGGTGCAAAGCGCAATGCTTTTAGCAAAAGGAAAAGAAAACGTCATATCTGGAAAAAATAAACCCGCAGGAGTGCGTATGTTTTACGTCTTAGTGTCACAATTTTCACTGTCTAAACCACCGACGAAACCGTCGCGTATCTCTACGCGTCGCAGTTATCGGATGACATATCGAATGCATGACTACGGCAGTCTTTCAGCGTGTATCCATTGAGGAGCAGTTGTTCCAGCTTGCACAGGAGCTTGAGGCGGTAGTAGGACCCACGGAGAGTCAGGAAGACACAAGCGCTGGACCATGAAACATCGTAGTCAATGTCGTACGCTGCTATATGGTAAGCAAGCGTATCGGCGTTCGGCTTGGTATCGCATATCTGAGACGAGAAAGAAAGCGACCATGTTGCCCAGGTTTCTATTTAGGAAAGCAGGGTTGCATTTACGGCAACGGGTTCTTAAAAGCAACATCATGATAAGACTGGTACTCGTGGATAGAAAAACTGATATGATTGTATGAAATATAAAAAAAAGCACTTTACAAATCTTCTGGGACACTCCCGCAGGGAAGGTGTCCGCATTTAAATTAAAGCTGCTCTTGAAATAAGTGTGTGCGTGTGCATATGCATGCGTGCGTGTGCGCGTGTGCATGCGCGCGTCTGCATGTGCGTGCGCGCGTGTGTGCGTGCGTTACTGCAGCGTATTAATCGTAATGTATGCCTGGAAAACCTCACGGGAAACACCATGCACGAAGGCGAGCTTTCTTATTCCTTTTTTTTTGGTTCTCCCCCACGGCGGACACCACCGCTGCCTAGAGTCACTGGAAAAAATTTCAGAGTACCGCATTCGTTTACCCCGAGCCGCCGACGCGTTCATTGGCCCAACCGTACCACGTGACCTTGGGGTGCCACATACCTTCCAAGCGCCGGGCGGGCCGGCTGAATTAGAGCGCAGGCGGCGCAGGTTCCGTACATTTTTTTGCCTTCCGATTCTCGCGCTCGGCTTTGACTGCAAGGAAATCATGCCTGGCTGCTGCGCCTTCGGATGCAGCAACAGAGCCGAGTCTGGAAAGACTTTTTTCTGGATTCCGACCGGGAAAAATGACCGAGATCGTCGTTCTGCGTGGTTACACAGAATCGGCCGGGAGAACTTCAAGCTTACAAAAATCACGTGCGTGTGGGAAGTATAAGTGCACCTTGCTTGTGCTTTTCGGCACTGTTTTAGAAGATATTTAAGCGAAGCGCACGCGGTGTTAGCGATGCTACAAAAATAGGAGTTCATTGCGAGGATCGTTCGCGTCGTGCAAGCTTGACGCGAGTACACGTGTATGCGTTTGTTGCTAAACACACGCGGTTATTCCGTGGTCGTGGCGCGTGAAGGCACACTTGTGGCGCGAGAATTCCGCGTCCTCACGTGCACCAGGTACTCGCATTATTTCTCTGCGCACGTGAGCGCGCTCTGGCCTCGAGTCACTCGACTTATATGGCACTTGTTTTTTCGCAGACCGTGACGATCACAGTCAGTAAAAACGTGGTCAGTACATGTCGTGCGTCCACATAACGGCCGCTTTCTGGTAGAAAAATAGAAATGGGTTAAATGTTAGCAATCCTTGAAGCTGCGTGTTTGCGGCCACATGCGCATTTACATCCCAATTGACCTATTTTAGTGGTCTCAATGTGTAAACTTCTAAACTTTTATAACGTATTCTTCGTCTCTTTAGTTGGGTCTTTCAACTACAGCTATCTTCCATGTTTTTCTTGTTTCACATGTCTGAAACAGGGCTTCATTCAATAAAGTCCTGGGAGCCTCCTTGGGGCAGCCCAGCGTTAGGGTGACCGCGACATCACACTTGTAACCATACAACAAACATTTGCAGGACCACTTTTGTGCTGAAGACTTTGAGAAGCCTAGAGTGGATGGGCATTCCACTTATCCTTTGCTCATGTATACATACGCATTTTGAGTTTAACCCAACGGCCAGGTGATGTTCACAACACATGCTTCAAATTTTGAGCTTGTAAGCCGAGCACATGCAAGGAACTGAAGTTAGCATACATATTATGCTTTATGTTGAAATGCTATGGTGCATACACAAATAATGTTGTGCTTGATGCATAAAAAGAAATACAAAACAACAGAACACCCATTAGCTTTAGTTTCACTCGGTCACTGCATGTTAAATAAACCGCTCTAAAAGCACAAGAATTTTATACATTGCCCATGTGACTTAGAAAAAATGTACTGCGTCACCAGCGGGCGTTCCTGCTTTCTTTTTTTTTTTTACACAGGCAGCAAATCTTGCCAGTCTAAGAAAAGAGTCCTAAATAGGTTGAGAAGGGTAGCCGCTCATGAGCGCACTAGACAGCCGCGTTCGTACATCGCAATGTAGCAAACTCTCGCTCATTATCAGTGTACAGAAGTACACATACGTAGCTGTAATCACGCAAATGGCTCATATTGGCCTTCCACAAAATTTAGTGCGCAAAATGGTCATCGAAGTTGGTTTTTACAGCTGCTGTGCACAGATCGTCTTACGATCACGGCGAAACACCTGTGCGCACACGGCAGTCGCAGTGTGTCGTGCGTATATGGTGGACGAAGTCGCCCGGCAGAGTCGAGAACGCGTGGTATCCGATTACAAACTAAATTAAATGTATCTGATTTAGCTGGTGAAATTATACACTGAACGTACGTACCTGTGACACTGTAAGGTGTTAGTTTCGTCCTGCTTGGAAACATTTAATAGAAGCCGACGGTGGTCTACGATGTCCATGCCCAAAAGCCCAAGCTTGCCTCATTCCGGCTCAAAGTGACGAAATGTTTCCTTCGTAGCTCGCTCCGCGGAAGGGGAAAAAAACGGCCGTGGCTTAGCTTGGTTAAGCCTGGTGATTGCGGAGCAATAGTGTGTTATTCTCGGATCAGCTGGTAGTATGGCTGGTGGTAGTCTTGGGTTATGCTAGTCTTACGGCTTACAGTGAATCATTTAAGAGGAAGTCATCCATCGAATCCGTGTATGCCGACAAACATTTCCCTCACCAGCGCGCCAATTACAAAATCTTCCAGTATCGATTGGCCGACGGTGCGGTAACACTCCATTTTCTCCGCGTCGTAAGATATGCCCACTCTGACCCTAGCGCCCCTGGTGAGAGGAGCGGGAGCTAGGCCGCCGTTGGTGGCTACCGCCTCGCCTCGCGACGGCGTGAGATGGGGCCCCGTTTTTACACAGCTGGTGTGACGTCACTCTAGGTCACGTGGTGTGATGTCACGCAGCGAGGTCACGCTAAAGGTCATAGGTGCCTACAACCGCCTCGCCACGGAACGGGCAGAAGTGCGACCTAAAGTAGTATTGCTTCGCAATAAAAAATGCCTGCTTAAGCTCCCGATAACAGCGCTAAGCTGCTGCCCACATCGTAGCACAGTTCCAGCAGTAAACACGATCGGCGTGCAAAACAACCACCGGCTGCATTACTTCGCACAAAATAACATTTTCTTTTCGTTCTTAGCAACCATTATCTCCGGGCAGAAAGTATTTGTACTTCAGCAAACACTCAACCCGATGTGTCACCGAATATCAAGCTCTTCCAACACGGCGGCCCTCCCGCGACGCAGTCGGCTTGGAAGGTATATGGCGGTGGCCGCTCAGTGTTGCCAGTCAAATCCCGACCTTTGCGGTACTCTACCGCTGCCGCGAGACGAGCGCCATCTGGATAGTGCTGCAGGTACCTGAGAGGAGCGTGCCGCAAGACAGACCTCAAATGGCCGCCGGAAAAGGTGTTTGTGTTTCAGTTTCCGCGCAACAGAGTTACGTTTATTCGTACGTTCAAATTACAGTCCGACGCTATCATGTCTGGAGGTTGTTTGTATGTCGTACTTTGGAAATTTTCTTACGCATCTTACTTTGGGAAATTCAGGTATTTCAGTAACAGATCTGTGCCACGCGGAGAGCCTGCGCGGAACGGGATGCGTCGTTCGGGTATGAGACTTTTCTCATACGGTCAATGTCGTTCACACCGATGCCGGCAACAATGCCGGATTTTTTTACACACGGGGCCCTTAATGCCATCGCGTATATGTGAGGCTTTGCCATTTCGCAGCAGTTCCCTCCATTTTCTGTGTGGCTTGTTTCAGTGCTTCAGTATGCGCTGCGTTCCGTATAATCTATTTAACCATGCGGTAAAATATGCAAGCTTTCTGTATATGCTTTTCGCATGGCCTCCTAGATGTGCGCGCCCTGGCAGTTCCACTCAGGCCGTCCAATCCATGCGGAGCGATCGCAGGTTCAGTGGTTATAGTAGATAGCTTCTTCTCCGCACCACGGCTCTCGCACCCGATAGCTTCTCATGCGTAGAAGAGGTTTTTGCCTGATCCGATACGATTGCTGCGGCATGGATGAGGCGACAAAAACAGTACCTTGCAGTGCTATACTGTCCTTTCCCGATTAGAAAATGATGGCTGAAGGTATACGAGGCGCAATGCACTACCTCGCGACTATTTATTCCCAAATGCGTAAGCTTGTTTGCGCGCGCATACTCCTAATAGGTTCACGTGGGTACGTACAAGTGGTATATCTCTGAGACGCGTAGAAAGGATGAACAGCTACCAACTGTTACATTTCAGCGATCTTTTGAAGTGCGTATGAAGTGTTGGCTTTATTAGCGAGCAAACAAACCTGAATGTCAAACGTTCAAAGTTGAATGGCAAACGTTCAAAGGTGAAGAGTCACTGAACGTGCAACTACACAATGGACGTTTCAGCTGAGGCGACGCAAGGTATAAGAAATATGTCATTGAGAATTAAAGAAAACATGCAATTTCTCCTGCGTGCATTTGGGTGCCATTGCCTGCTGACTTCCACAGTTTCAAAGCTGGGGGGAGCGAGAACTTGTGGGCGAAAGGAGAGGTGCTTAATTACGCAATAATTTACTGGTATACAAGCACATCATAGTTGCCGCAAAACAGGCACTATCATAACGAACAGTACTATAAAGTGCAATTTACACCAAACATGAAAATCCGCGTGTCTCATCTAATATGCGCGTGTGCTTACAGCACGTTTATTTTGTTTGCTTACACCCTAACTCGCTCGCACTTAAGCAAAGGCGACTGAATCGCTCAAATATCAGGAATGAGTGAATAAATGCGCTCGTAATTGAGTGTACGATGCACTCGCGGTATGCACAGGCTGCACGCAAACAGGAAACTTATGGCACAAGCCCCAAGGCAAGCGAGTGACAAGGGAAATATACACTTGCAGTGAGTTCGTACAATATCTGAAATCCTCCATATTCTTAGAGCAAAGCTATTAGGTCTGGGCACACCCACGAGCGGTTATTCCAAAAACATCCTGTGTTCAGGTACTAATCTCGCGATTACTGGAGCGAATCCTCTAGAGATGTTACTGTATGTGGCAGGTTGGTTATGTTACGTTTACATAGCGCCTAAGCTACTCACAATTCTTTTGATATCATTTGTTCGTCTAGCAGTGTCTACAAGACAAACGCGAGCATGTTAGCGCTCACTGGAACGACGCGGTTTTGCTTTTTATTTTTGGTGACCGTAGCGATGTCTGCTTTATTTGGCATGTGCTCTTTGCTTTGGTTTTGCACCGTGCGAGGTCAACGGGCAGAAACGGAGCGAAACTCTCTCTCGCGAATTATTACCCGTTACTTTTACGATGGCCCACTGTCTGAGTGGAGCATCGTAACTCTTTATTCACCTACACGGTTATTTTTATCCCAATATAACGTCATTAGGTGCTTGTTTTACTTACGGTGATTATACTGATGATTTCAATTGGCATCTCCTTCGTAACGGGGCCGCAAGAAATGGTCAACTAAGCTATTGGATGTCGTAGTGTAATATATACATGCATGGCTGTCGAGCATTTTGCCTGTCTATCATATTTTTTTTATTTCTTCAGTAAAACGACTACCTCAATATGGCACAGTTACCTATGGCTGTAACGACTGCAGTGATATCAACCGCGGTCCTACTTTTTTCCCCGGCCAATACAGTAAACATCTCTGGCATATCTCTACGGCTGAGAAGTTAATGCTTCTTTGTATCCCAGTGCTTCTGGAAGGTAAACGTACTGTACGGATCTGACTGGGTGAATATCTTGGCATTCAGTTACGATGTCTTGAGTCGTTTTTGATCTTTTGCTGCCGCTTATAAATACTAACCTTTGAACGAAGTGCCCTCTCGCTGTCAAAGGTCACGGTGACCTTGGACGCCTTGGTATAGGTAGGGAAACGTGGAGGTTGCTGTCGTATAGGTAGTTCCTGGACAGTTCTGCATCAGAGCAAAACTTAAAAAAGAGAATGAAAGAAAGAGAAAACAATCTCAATACCTGAGCGTGTTCTATAAATGAAACTTCTCTCGATGAAGAAATTTAAAAGCAGCTAATGAATATGAGAATTCTTACTCACAATATCTGCTCAATGTCACGTTCAGACATTTGGATGGAATTATTATGTGTCTTGCGCAACATATACGGGAGTCTATGTTGCGCACTAGCACCAAGTTTCCTATGCACGTACTTCGCGAAGGATGAGGGATCGTTAAGCCTCAAAATTTTGCGGGAAGGAAAATGGAGCGGTCTTCTTCATGTTCAGTAGAAAGAAATCAGGTTTCACAGCGTTTAAATAAGGTACCGCAAGGACAGTCGCACCACAATATTGTGAGACGGAAGACAGAAGGTTAAAGAGTAGAAATGCGTAAGCCTATTTAATGAGAAGAGAAATAATTACATGCATAGGCCGGAGCAAATACACAACTGCAGCAGGAATATTAACCGATGACTGTAAGCTTTGTGGCATGAAAAAAAAAAGAGATCCGCAGACTTTATTTAGGGGATTTCACCCGTTTTAAAAGCACTTGAAGATGCTAATGCGCACAGCTTCTTCTCTTCCCTCTCTCTCTGTCTTTATAATACTTAATTCAGGTTTTCTAAGAAGTATCGCCAGCTGCAAGGTGCCTGTTATCTTGTGAGGTACATCGTTTTCACTAAAAGCAAAAAAAAAGATGAAAAAAAAATCAGTCGACGTGTAGGTAACGTACATACCATACGTAAAATGCACACCGGAGACTTTGCGAGTGTTAGCTTACGACATTTCTGGGAATAAATGCAACCATCTTACAAGCCTAATGCTCCCTCATCGATGCTTGCACAGCGTATGTAAATTTTGTTTTATTCTAAAAGTCCCTCTCCCACTGCTACGGAAGTAGCGACGCGTCCATGGCGTTGAATGTTATTAAATTAACCGATATACGTCAGCACCACCACTGGAAGCGGCAGCGCTTCCATCGTTCTCGTGTACAGAGTTCGATTACGCGACATCACTTGGCCTTTGCGACAGCTCACGCGGCGTGGAAAAGGTGACACAGCGTCCGAGTAGGTTTATCAAGTATGAAATGCTTTTAGCTCCTGTTGTCACTGAAGTTCAAGAGACCTCGAGCTAAAATTTGGAGCCGTTATCCATGAACTCTAGGAGAGAATGGAACGAGAACATCCGGGCATCGTTACTCGAAGAAAACGAGATCATGAGGGCATCCAATCGAAATTTAAAAAAATGCGACCTTGGGCCCCCAATTCTTTCTACGTGACCGCATTCTTTCTACGTGACAGCTACAAAAATATTGCTTCCGAGTTCTTCCTAATGTTCGTTCACATCCCTCAAGCTGTTACTTCTAGTCCGCTGAAGTTATTATTTCCAGTTTTTTTTTTTTTAATTATGGGGTTTTACGTGCCAAAACCACTTTCTGATTATGAGGCACGCCGTAGTGGAGGACTCCGGAAATTTTGACTACCTGGGGTTCTTTAACATGCACCTAAATCTAAGTACACGGGTGTTTTCGCATTTCGCCCCCATCGAAATGCGGCCGCCGTGGCCGGGATTTGATCCCGCGACCTCGTGCTCAGCAGCCTAACACCATAGCCATATTATTTCCAGTTGCGGCGTTCAAAAGGCAGATACATGACACATGCGTTTGATTGTCATCGCTTGGCGCTGAGACAGCATTAGCTGTGCTCTTTTCATCGCCAGCGGTCCGTGAGTTCCCCGCGCGTCCGGCGCACCGCGGGCGCCTGTTTGTCCGGGACGAGACTTGCAACGAGGTTCTGTGTGCGACAGGAAACTATCGCGTCCATAGGGACCAGTGCACAGTATGGCGCAGTGTGGTGTGGTGGGGTGTGCGGTTGGGAACATGCACTACACCCATTTTAACGTTGTGGCTGGTATCATCTCTAGCCAATACGTTTCGCCGGTAGCCATTTCATTTTTACAGCTACTCTCGATTACGGGACAGCTAGCATTGTTTTTTAATATTCAACACCCGCAAACTTTAGCACTTGCTGTTGGATGGCATCACCTTATTAGCAGCAAAAAAGAAGAGTTGTTTATGGAATTCTTGGCACTTCTAATTTCGTTCATCGCGGAATATATAGAACAGGGCCGGCATTTGCTCATGTTTTTGCCGGCTGTTCGTTGACAGTGCAACGTCAAGCCGCTGCCTGTGCAAGCGTAAGCTGGTCACAGCCTCTCTCGCCATCTTTGGAGTTAAAAATCGGACCCTACAATTTTGTAATCAAGAGGCAGTTTCTTGTCGAAGAATAACAGCGTTCACTATGTGGCCGAGTCACAACTGTCGATGGCGTTAGGCTATGTGAAAAAACATATACATTTAAAAATATGTCATTTGTTTGAGCAATAGCTAAAATAAAAGAAGGCATTGACTACTACTTGGTAAAAATAGCAGGAAACGTTTTCTGGTTTTCTTTTTTATTTTATTCCTATCCGGCGTTTGCTTGAATATTAGCACAATATTGCCGCCGATTTCGTCATTTGTGTTATCGCTGAGTGGGGGTGCCATGCAAATGAGTACGATTACGTGGTTCGCACGCTTCTTATGGAGGAAACTTAAAAAAAGTAGGCGCTGATTGTGAAGCCCTTGCATTCTATGGCTGATAGAGCTTAATAAAGACTCCACGAAAATGTTCCAGGAACGATATTGTCCGTAATTGCGCCATCAAGATACTTTCATGATAGCGTTATGCGTAACATGTAGCTGCATTTAGTTTTACGTAGTTGGCTTACGATAACGATACGAGTAAGCATAACAGCGTACCACAGGCGTGTGGGCCTGTTGGTCGCAAAATGAGTAAAAGAAAAAATGTAATGGTAAATGCCGAACCACTAGGGCAATCCCTAGCAATATTCGTTACATGCTGAAACCGAAGACCCAAGATTCACGGGGTATGTCGCGGTCCAGCGTGCTCTTTGTTGTGTATAGCGCTTCAGGTATTCTACTGGTTCGCACTTGCTCATGAAGCTTGCTGTTTCATACACATACCATGGCCGCTCCAACGTAAAGTATTCCAAACTGTTTCCATTTCGTTTCTGCAATAAGCCTCACCGATTCTTTAATCATCTTTTGTCCCTCCTCCCGACCCTTTCGCCTTGCTGTCGCGTAACCTGACGAAAAACCTCGAAGACTCGCAATAGAATGTAACGTATACACATTGATTATGCACGATTAAACCAAGCAAAAGAAAAAAAATTCATTTACGATTATGCACCTTTTAAGCCATTAGCCCTCAGTTATGGGTAGCAAGTTTCAGGGCAACACTCATTTCACCTGTCTGTTACGCGACGGTACAAATCTGCGAAAACTCTCCACGCCGATGTGACGTGTTAGCCATAAAAGTGCGTGGATCATCACCCTATTTTATGTGCACTGCAGGACAAATCAATTCCAACTTTCGCCTTCCAATTTCCTAATTTCAACATCCCCTCTACTCTTCAGTCATCCTCGACAGCCCTTCGTTTCTCTTTGAACCTGTAATCCTAATGGTCCAGCGGTTATCTAACCTACGCATTACAGGGCCTGCAAAGGCCCATTTTCATCTCTAATGCCAATTATAATATCGAATATCCCAGTTTTCTCTCTGATCCACATCGCTATCTTCCTGTGTCTTATCGTTACGCCTATCATTCTTTGTTCCAACGCTCTTTGTGCGGTTCTTAACTTATTCTCGAGCTTCTTTGTCAGTCTCTAAGCTTCTGCCACGTATGTCAGCACCGAATAAATGCATTGACTGTACACCTTTATTTTCGATGACAGTGGCAAGCTTACAGTCAGGATCTGACGATGTTTACCCTATGCACTCCAATACAATTTTATTCTTCTCTAAATTCTCTTCATTATCAGGGTCTCCTGTGAGTAAATAACCTAGGTAAACGCACTCCTTCGCATGCTCTAGAGGCTGACAGGCGATCTTCCACGTTTGTTCTTTACCAGGCTATAGATCAGTATATTTGTCTTCTGCATATTAATTTTCAACCCTACTGTGTGGGAGTT
This sequence comes from Dermacentor andersoni, assembly GCF_023375885.2. Lineage (NCBI taxonomy): Eukaryota > Metazoa > Arthropoda > Arachnida > Ixodida > Ixodidae > Dermacentor > Dermacentor andersoni. Next base: position 30,701,036 of record NC_092824.1, on the reverse strand, counting down.
CCTGCGGTCTACCGGGGCGGAGTCGTTGCTGTGCCTAAGGCTCCGGACTTATTCGCCATTGCGAGGAAAACCCCTCCCAAATGCCTACCCCTCGACCACGCGCCGTTTTCCCCGGGCACCGCGGCCGCGTCCCGCGACGGCATGCTACGCGGCCCTGCGATTGGGTCGTGGGGCGTGACGTAGGGAAGAAGCCCCGACTGGGGACGATCGCCGTGCACGGAGGAGTCGTGCTGCGGTAGGGACGAGCGCCGGTCCCGAGAGGCAAGCTGCAAGGTACGTGAGCGAACAGCTATTTGTGTCCCAAACGCCCCCGGCCTGGGGATGTTCACGTGCTTTGTCAGCTTGCGTAAGTGTGGCTTGCTGAGTGGATCTGCGCTCCGCCCTTGCGGTAGTCGCAGGTGCTCAGTGCGTCACATTTTGCGTGTCCGAACCGTCGCAGACCATTGTCGGTGACGGGAAGCGCTAGGTAGCGTTTGCGAACGCATTTCGGTCCGCGTGCGCAAACCATTGTTCGACGCTGCGTGTAACCCGCCTTCCCTCGCCATCGGGAAACGCGGGCGCTGAGTGTACTCCGTGTGTTTGGGTGCAGTGTGGTACGTGTTGGCCATTTGTGATCAATAAACACCTTAACTGTCCTGGACGCCTTGTGTTCGTGGGAGAGCGCCCATGCGTACGGCCAGAGCCGGCCAGGCCTTTCGGCTCGGTGCTCGAACCTGCGGTGGGTCTATCGCCGTGCGCCGTCGTGCTGCGTCGTGAGGCTCCACTTCTCGGGCGGGCCACTTGGCGACGCCGTGCGCGGAAACGTACAGTGAGCCCACAACTGTTACACTCTCAGTGCTAAGGTCCTCAACCATTCGTTGCAAGTATTGCCCAAGGTTGCTGAACAGGACAGTGTCAACTACAATCCAAAGGTTGCCGAGATATTTGCAGTTGATCCTCACTGCTAAGCTTTCTCACTTTAATAGCTTGTATACTTCTTCCAAGCACACAGTAGCATTGGAGAGGAGGAGGAGGAAGATTTTTATTATTGCAGAAACCATTGCGCGGTTCATTCATGGGTGGTTTCCTCTGACAGGGCTCTACTGGCGATCGCCGCTCACCGGGCCTGGTCGAGGGTCGCCAGTTGGCTTCCCAGGTCCAGTTCCGAGAGTCTCGCCCACCAAACCACGTAGTTGGTGTGTGTGTTGTGACTCGTGGCGAAATTGCGTCGCCCGTACGGTCGGTATAGTCGTGTGTTATGTGCGCGAGTGCCGCTGTGTGGATGGTACACCAGGGACATGTCCGGGACGTATAACTGATGATGTGTAGTGTTTTGAGGCGCAAGGGCCAGGTTTGGCCAAAGAGTGCCATGACAAGTGGTAAAGTTGACGATGTATTATGGAAGATGTGATTTAGCTGTAAAGTGGCCTAAAATAGTCGCTGTAAAGTGCGTAAAATCTACTTGCTATAAAATTATGGCGATGACTAATGACGTATACTATGAACAATAAAATCCATCGAAAAAGAATGACACAGAATAGAAAATATATGAGATAATAAAAATACCTGGAGCACTGTTGCCTCACCGGAGCCCTTGAAACACAAGGGCCTAGAGGCACGTGCTATACAAAAGAACTATCACAGCGCCATCCTCCGAAGAGAGGAGACGCTACGAACATGTGGGGCTAACAACATGCAACACAACATCTTTCAGAAAACTTAGGACTGCATTGGTGTCAAATAGCGGTTCTGGGCCGAGTAAAATTGCAGAATGAAGGGGGATTTGCTGCCGGTATGCTAGTGGAAAATGTTTCTTACTCTCAGATTCGGCTGCCCGACACTCCAGGAGGACGTGGAGGACGGTCAGCCTCTCCCCGCATCTACCCCAGGTTGGAGGATCATTTTCAGTGAGTAAAAAGTTATGTGTGCAAAATGTGTGTCCTATTCTGAGGCGACAGAATAGGACATCTGTTCGCCGTGATTTTGTTACGGAGGGCCAAGAACCTAATTGTGGCTTTATCACGCGCAGTTTGTTATTTACTTCTGCGTCCCACTTACGTTGCCAGTGATTTCGCAGTTTCCTTCTTAAAAAAGGCTTCAGGTCTGTGACAGGGACCGAAGCAGCAGGATTAACTGTATGCAATGAAATCGATGTGGCCATCTGGTCTGCTAGAACGTTACCCTCGAGGCCCCTATGTCCAGGCACCCAGCATATAATGACATGCTGGTTAGACATATACGCTCTACAGAGAATAGAATAGAGCTCAGAAATTACGGGGTTTCTGTGTTTACAGTGTGACTTCAAGGCTTTCACGACGCTTAGGGAGTCTGTAAATAAAATTGTTTTTTGAATATTTGATTTTCTGATATGTTTCACAGCCGATAATAGTGCATGGGCCTCAGCCGTAAATATACTTGTTTCAGGGTGCAGTACACCGGATTCCGAGAAGGATGGACCAATGGCTGCGTAGGAAACCCCGGCATGCGACTTAGAAGCGTCTGTGTAAAATTATGTGCACGAGTACTTGTACTGGAGCTCCAAGAAATGCATTTGGATATGTGTCTCTGGGGCATGTTTAGTGACCTCTACAAAGGATGTGTCACACTCTATCAGCTGCCACTCCCAGGGCGGTACTAGCTTTGCTGGAAGCATTAGGCGTTGTTCCAGAACTGGGACATCCATTTCCGTGCTAAGTTCTCTTGCACGCAGTGAGAATGGAAGTCTCATAGAGGGTCGGTTATGAAAAAGTGTTTCACACGTCAAGTCGTTAGCGGTTGTGAAACACGGATGTTCCTTATGAGAGCGAACCTTGAGAAAATATGTTAACTGATGTTTGTTCTCTGAAGATGGAGTGGCCACTCATCTGACTCTACATATAGGCTTTCAACAGGGCTTGTCCTAAATGCGCCAGTGGCCAGACGGATACCCAGATGGTGAACGGGGCCTAACATCTTAAGCGCACTCGGTGCGGCAGAATGATACACTACGGCACCATAATCTAACCGTGATCGAACTAGGCTCTTGTAAAGATTCAACAGGCACCTCCTGTCGCTACCCCATGTAGTGTGGGATAGAACTTTAAGTAAGTTCATGGTTTTTAGACATTTTTCTTTAAGATGTTTTATGTGAGGAATGAAAGTGAGCCTGGAGTCAAGGATAACACCAAGGAATTTGTGTTCTTTGTTGACAGGAATTTGTTGTCCGCCCAGTTCTACAAAAGGATCTGGGACCAGGCCTCTCTTTCTTGTATAGAGAACACAAGAACTTTTGTGGGGGTTGACCTTAAATCCGTTTTGGTCTGCCCATTTGGACACTTTGTTTAAGCCCTGCTGTACCTGTCTTTCGCATACTGTGAGGTTGCAGGATTTGAAGCCTATTTGTATATCGTCTACGTATACGGAGTAGAAAATGGAAGGTGGTAGCGAGGCACGTAGTGTGTTCATCTTAACGATGAAGAGAGTGCAGCTGAGCACGCCTCCCTGGGGTACACCAGTTTTCTGGGTAAAGGGACGTGACATTGCATTGCCGACTTTTACACGGAAGGTACGATTGGACAAATCGCTTTCAATTATTTTCAACATATTTCCACAGATGCCCATTCCCGACAAATCTCGCAAGATCCCGTAGCGCCATGTTGTATCATATGCCCTCTCCATATCGAGGAATATGGAGAGGAAATACTGTTTGTGTACAAAGGCATCGCGAATATATCCTTCAATGCGCACAAGATGATCTGTTGTTGACCGCCCTTGTCTGAAGCCACACTGATAGGGATCGAGTATATTGTTGAATTCAAGGAAATGTATGAGTCTGTGATTAATCATTTTTCCGAAGAGCTTACACAGACAATTCGAAAGAGCTATCGGACGATAACTTGCTGCCAAGGAGGGATCTTTTCCCAGCTTCAGGACAGGAACCACAATCGCCTCTTTCCATGCAGATGGGAGGTATCCCGCAGCCCACAGAGTGTTGAGAAGTGTAAGTAGTGTAAATTGAGTGTCAGTATGTAAGGTTCTGATCATGTCATACATGACTCTGTCCGGTCCCGGTGCAGTGCTTTTGCATGTGTTCAAGGCAGCTTTCAACTCGGCAATGCTGAAAGGCTGGTCATACGGTTCATTTTGCCTGGATTTTCGTAAGATTAGCTTACGTTCTTCTATTTCTTTAAGTTTTAAAAGGGATTGGGAATAGTTGATTGAGCTCGACACGCGCTCAAAGTGCTCCCCAAGTGAGTTCGCCTGATCTTGTAGGGTATCGCCTTGTGTGTTTACCAAGGGGAGTGAATATGCTTGTCGCCCTCTTATCCTATTGACCCTGTTCCAGGCTTTGGCCTCATCAGTAAACGAGTTGATGCGGGATAGAAACTTCTGCCAACTTTCTCGTCTGGCCTGTCGGCGGGTACGCCTACCTTGGGATTTTACTTTTTTAAAGTTGACTAGATTCTCTGCAGTGGGAGAAGCGCATGGCGACCCCCACGCCCTGTTCTGTTTTTTACGAGCTATCCTACAATCGTCGTTCCACCATGGGACACGCCGTTTGCAGGCCAAGTCTTTTACTTCTGATATGCATTTAGCTGCGACATCTATTATGAATGCTGTCAAAAATTCGACTGCGGCGTCAATTCCTAACGAAGACAGGTCAGCCCATGAGATACTAGTTAGAGATCGAAATTTTTCCCAATCAGCTGTCTCAATCTTCCACCTAGGAGCGTGTGGTGGATATTCGTGTTCTTTATGTGATCTTAGCAGTATAGGGAAATGGTCGCTACCGTAAGGGTTGTTGGTAACTTCCCATTCGAGTTCAGGCAGTACAGACGGGGAGACTATGCTAAGATCTATGGAAGAATAGGTTCTGCTTGCAAGGGAGTAACATGTGTGTTCCTTCTTATTCAACAGACACGCACCAGAAGAAAAGAGGAACTGTTCGACAAGACGTCCTCGCGCATCTATACGAGGGTCGCCCCACAGGTAGTTATGTGCATTGAAATCGCCAAGAACAACATAGGGTTCTGGCAATTCATCTATAAAGGACTGAAATTCATGTTTCCTTAGTTTATAATGTGGGGGTATATAGAGTGAGCAAACAGTGATAAGTTTGTTTAGCAGAATAACTCGAACCGCCACTGCTTCAAGAGGCGTTTGTAGCTGTAAATGCTGACACGCAATGCTTTTATGGATGACAATGGCAACACCGCCCGATGATGCGACACCATCATCGCGATCTTTACGAAAGGTTATATACTGTCGGAGAAAGTTGGTGTGTACTGATTTTAGGTGTGTTTCCTGTAAACACAGCACTTTTGGATTGTGTTGGTGGATGAGTTCTTGTATATCATCAAGGTTTCTCAAAAGACCTCTGACATTCCATTGTATGATATGTGTATCCATATTTAATGTAAATTAGTGCTGTGTGTACAGAAACAGAAGTGATGCCTTAGATTACAGAGCCCTTTCGAGGCCCTGTAATAGGGGTTTTGTTCTTTCTGGAGCGTTCGAGCGAGTGTCGGCGCTCCTTAGGCGTTTGGTGCGCCTTGAGGACAGGTGTAGTGTCCATTGCCTCGTGTGAGACGCCGGACAAGCGCTCTTGCGAGCGAGAAGTTTTTAGAGGGAGTCCCGCCTTGGAGGGCAAGACCCCGGCGCCCACCAGCCCGGAGGTCGATGGGGCTCCCAGAGGCATTTGGCTGCGCTGGCCGTTGCCAGCGCTGGAAGGGGCCTCGGAGGCTGGGGCAGCCTCGGCTGCGCCCACCTTCGGGGTCGATGATCCCTCATTCTGGGTTGACGGAGCACCACTAGCTGCATCCGCCGGGGGGGGGGGGGGGCGGATGGCGTCACTGCCGGCTCACTGGGTGTGGGTCGGACAGCCGCCGGAGACCGTTGTGGCGCTGCCCCCTGACGCGCCACTTCGGCAAAGGTGTTCTTTGGCAGGAAAGATACCCGCCTGCGTGCCTCTTTGAAACTTATGTTTTCTTTTACTTTAATCGTAACTATTTCCTTCTCTTTCTTCCAAGATGGGCACGACCGCGAGTATGCAGCGTGCTCGCCTTCACAGTTTACGCAACGGAGAGAGTTTTCACAAGATTCAGAAGTGTGCTCATTAGCACTGCATTTAGCGCAGGTTTGGCGGCCTCGGCAGCTCTGTGAGCTGTGACCGAAACGCTGACATTTGAAGCAACGCAGGGGATTAGGGATATGTGGCCGTACAGGGAGCTTGATATACCCGGCCTCGATGGACTCGGGCAGGACACTTGTGCCAAAAGTAAGTATCAAATGTTTGGTCTGTATTTCCTTGTTGTCACGCCTCATCTTAATTCGCTTAACGTTGATGACGTTCTGCTCACTGAAGCCCTCCAAGAGCTCAGCCTCAGTCAGCTCCAAGAGATCATCATCGGAGACTACGCCACGGGTGGTTCATAGTACGATGCGGGGTTACTGTCACTTTGGCGTCGCCAAATGATACTAGGTTGGGTAGGTTTTCATATTGTTTCAGGTTGCGGAGCTCCAAGAGGAGATCACCGCTTGCCATTCTGGATACTTTGTAACCTGTACCAAGAACTTGGGTCAGGGACTTGGACACGAGAAATGGTGAGATCGTCCGTACGGGTTTGTTTGGTGTTTCGGAGTGGACTACGTGGAAGCGAGGAAAAGTTTCATTTTGCCGGGAGAAAAATTCTAAAACATCATCGGTGCGCCCCCTCTTCAGGGAGCGATCAGGTAGTGGAGGGAAGGAGCTAGCCATAAAGATAATTGAGATTTCGGCAGTAACGCCAGCCACCCACCATGGAGTCCTACAAGGCGACGCTGCAGGACCTGTGAAACACGGCCTACAAACGCCAGCTGTACATTACCACTATAACCAAATATGAAATAACCTAGGTTGGCTATTCACACAAGGTTAACCCTTGCTGCCTGGAAAATTGGAAGTAAGCGGAAGCTAGGAGAAGACAGAAAAGATGAAAAGTAAGAGAAAGATGAAGATTGGAGAGAGAGAGAGAGACAGGAAAAGGCAACTACCGATTTCCCCCGGGTGGGTCAGTCCGGGGGTGCCGTCTATGTGAAGCAGAGGCCAAAGGGGTGTGTTGCCTCAGCCGGGGGGCCTTAAAGGTCCAAACACCCAGCATCGGCTCAACCCCCAGGATCCCCTTTTCCCCAGACACGGCTCAGCCGCGCACGGCTACACGCGGGCGTGTCCAACCCTCGTGTGCTCGGGTACGTGGTGTCGCAACACACCAAACGCCTGCTGACGCAGACGCCCCTGCAGGGGGGGGGGGGGGACGTATAACTCACAGGGGAGATTGCGTGTAGACGAGACAAGTGTGGGTATGTGTTAGTTTGCCGGCGGCGCCAGTCCCTTGCCTGGAGTTTATTGAGAGCTTTGTGTGGGGGAGCGTATTGCGTTCTTCCGAGACGTTGGTCCTGTAGTATTTGTTGACCTGTCGTTAATAAATCGTGGATCGCTCGTCGGTCTGCCGGGGGCTGAAGAATGGTGTGGTCTGCCGCTCGGCTAGCGAGACCTCGTGCTGCGCAGTCCGCCTCTTCGTTGCCCCGCAGGCCTTGGTGCCCAGGGCACCAGACGATACCGTGGGTCCGTTCTAGTGAGCGACCCAGGATTCGAATGGCTTGTATAGGGAGTGTTTCATTTATGTATAAAGAAAACGCCGCTTGTGAGTCCGTAAGGACGCGGGCGGACCTTGCCTTGCTCTCGGCGTCGCGAAGTGCGAGAGCGTTCGCTGCTGCTTCTGCTGCTGCGCTGCATGTGGCGCGGATGGAGGCAGAGGCTACCAGGTTCCCCTGATTGACAACGGCGTGCGTGTATTTGGGACCGCAACGTGGCGACGAGGGATACGGGCTAGCGTCCGTGTAGTATGTATCTGAGTCTCCGAAACAGCGTTTGTGCAACATGCGGGCACGCGCTGCTCTTCTCTCTTGATTGTGGGTATTGGAGAAAGTGTGTCCCGTTGCCTGATCCATCTGTTTATAAGTATATTTCTACTTTTGCAGAATCAAGGTGGCTGCAGAGTCATTGTAGATATTTTACAAGATATTTACGTAAGCCTCCTGTACTCCTTCATCACGTAATGCCTCTATGACTGTTGGTATCTCTACTGAATCAAATGACTTTCCGTAATCTATGAAAACCTTACAGAAAGGCTGATTGTACTCTGCGGATTTGTCGATTACCTGATTGATGACATGAATGTTTTCGATAGTAGAGTATCCCTCCCTGAAGCCAGCCTGTCCTTCTCATTGACTGAAGTGTTGCCCTTATTCCATTAGAAATTATCTTGGTGAATATTTTATGCAATACTGGCAGTAACCTAATTAGTCTATAATTTTTCAATTCTTCAACATGTCCGTTTTTGTGAATTAGTATTATTCTGGCATTCTTCCAGTTCTCTGGAAGCTTTGAAGTCGTGAGATATTTCGTATAAGGGGCCTCAAGCATTTCAAGTATGATATCTCCTCCATCTTTGATTAAACCGACTGTCATTGCTTCTTCTTCTGCCACTTTTCCCCATTTCATATCTTGCAAGGTCCTTCTTACTTCATCTATTGTTGCAGAAGGAGCCGCTGTAACCTGTTCATTAATACTTCAAAGGCAGGTATCGTGGCTACTTTGGCTACTGAACAGTTCGATACATATTTTCTTGCACTGCTTTTACTATACTTGTGAGATTGCTGATGATGCTACCCTGCTGATCTTTCAACACACAAATCTTGGCTTGTCGTATTCAAAATGTTCGTCTGACTTATTTCATGCTTCGTCCATTTTTTACTGCTTCCTCAGTCTTTCTTACGGTATAATTTCGAATATCGGCTACTTTCTCCTCGTTGATCAGTTTTGTCTGTTCCGCGAATTACTCCTGACTTGTTCTGGTGCCTGACACCGGCAAAAAAAAATCCGAGATCCAGGGAGGTTATACTAATCCATGTACAGCCAAATTGAGGAAACCCACTAAGCTTCACCAAAATACACTCCCTCCCAAGAACAGGAATTGGCCTCCCTGGTGCAGTATTCGGCCAGTAGCCGCCTTACGAACCCTTCGAGTGCATGAATATGCCGACCCAGACTAACATTTTCCCGGAATAGCCTGAGACTGCTCTGCTTCGGAAGGAGTAGGTGTCTGCCTACCGATCATTGAGACACCGGTTACTTGGAACTGCCGGCAACACCGAAATTGTTGCGTCATCATCATCATCATCATCATCATCACCAGCCTGGTTATGCCCACTGCAGGGCAAAGGCCTCTCCCATACTTCTCCAACTACCCCGGTCATGTACTAATTGTGGCCATGTTGTCCCTGCAAACTTCTTAATCTCACCCGCCCACCTAACTTTCTGCCGCCCTCTGCTACGCTTTCCTTCCCTTGGAATCCATTCCGTAACTCTTAATGACCATCAGTTATCTTCCCTCCTCATTACGTGTCCTGCCCATGCCCATTTCTTTTTCTTGATTTCAACTAAGATATCATTAACTCTTAGTTGAAATCAAGAAAAAGAAATGGGCATGGGCCATTTCTTTTTGTTGCATTTCTTTTTTGTTGTTTTTTGTTGGAAATTGGTGAGTATAATAAACATTTTGGCATAGCAGTGTAACGTTGTCAAGCCTCTTAGGCACGTTATGGACATTGCTCTGCAAACTCTTCTTAGCTGAGGATCCATTTTAGCGGAGTTCTTAAATTTCCGTTGCATGCCGCCGCGATTTTCTACTAGCCACCTCAAGCTAACGAAGGGGAACGGGTCTAATTGAAGACGCTGGCACCACCCTCCTCTTCTGCTTATCTAGTTTCACTGCTCTAGCTCAGCGGAACCGGCATCCTCTCCACTGCTTCGTGCTCCGGTACTCTTGTCAGACAATAAGGTAAAAAAAAACTGTGGAGGTAGCCAATGCTATTCGATTGGAAAGGAAATAAATTGTCTTCCTATAAACGAAGACAGCGCCGTTCGCTCAAATAACGCTGCGGGTCACTGACCTACGCTTGCGTCGGCGGTTCCGTTAATTTGACCCACGGAAGTTGGAATAAACACTTATTGGAATAGTTCTGCGTCATTGGATCGCATACGCAAGCAATATTATTTTCCGCAGTAATTGAACCGGCGACAAGTATCTGTAGAAGTTGCTTTGCTTTGAAGCCCGAGTCTCAGCTAACGTCAGCGAAGCTGTTCAAAGAAAAATAAGATTAACAAAAGTATGATACAAGATGCCATATATATCTCATATCTCATTCAGCAGCTTAGCTAACGTTATTTGAGACGCCCTAAGTGTCAGCGATGGTATCTGGAGTGGTATGTGGCCGACATTTTCAGGGAGGACCACGAAATAGTCATACATAGCGCAAAAAATGTTAAAATTGAAACAAGGAGCAATCGATCTCTGTAAAATTTCTACAACTGACCGGAAAGTCGCGACTGCCGGACGAAAAATTCACCGAAGATTACGATACTCCCTGATGCCCAATTTGGGTGCCGTTTTATACGTGTTCCCATTTCGAAATATATTGGGAGACGTGGATAATCTGTCTCGCGGGGCACGTTGCAAACGGAGCGAAGTGTCGCGCGACCGCCTCGCTAATTTTGAGATTGTGAGAGGCAGCGCGTGGGTAACGCGTGGGCGCGATTCACAGCAGCTGCCCCAAACAACGCTCCCAGACGAAGCGCGCAGCTTTAGGGTAACCTGACAGCCATCGTCATCGCACTACGCTTTTCGTTTCACACTTTCGCCATACCCTCCTCCTCCGCTTTTCGCCTCATGGTTCCGATGCACCGTCGTCCTCCGCTTTTCTCCCCACGTCTTTCATTCGCCGCTGTGCTCTGCGTTCCCTCTTTAACCATCGCTGTGCTCGTTCGCTCGGTTACGCCTGCGCCGAGGCTCGGCTCAGGAAAGGATGCCAAATAGCTGCGCTTTAAAATGAAGCTCGCGCCGCGACACCACAGCGAATCCCGTAATACGTGATCCGTCTTTTCAGGTCGTTCTTACGCTGGCGGCAGGCGGACCTTGGTGTGTCCTCTAGATCAGCACTAATCAGACCCACTCACCGACGCTGGTGGCCGGAACTGCGACAGATAGTTCGGCTTGCAGGGCATGAAGGCGCTGTAATTGCCGATCCGTACATTTCGGGGAGCTGGATTCTCCGGCTCGTATAGTCGTGCTCGAAGAGTGAACGCCAGTGCCAGTGAAGGAACGGTGGTGGCGTTAGCGACCTGCTGCAGCAGTTGGATAGAGTCGTTCTGGGAAACCGTAGAGTGGTGCAGTGCTTTAATGAGAGATGTTTTCATATTTCCTTGCGATTCGACGATTCAAGAATTGTTTATTATTGCCATAGCTATAGTACAGACACTCCAGGCGCATTTCTGGCGCCGTCGTCGGCGTCGCCGAGATGTTCCACATACAGTCCAAGGGCGATAACACCATCACCGCGCGCCCTGCGCTGTATGTGCCAGTTAAAGCGTGCGAGGGGAGCGGTCGGGCGGCTCAATCTCGTCCGCTTGAAAGCAAAGAAAGCGGCGAGGAAGCGCGCCGTCTTCCATCGCGTTCGAGACATCGGAGGATGAGGATGGAGGGGCGCAGCGTTCTACACCAGCTGCAACTGCGCATGTCATAGTTCCGCGCGGCCGCCCTGCCGTATGAGAGCGATCACCATTGGGGCAGGGTCCAAATGCGTCGGCGGCTCGTAGCGCTGTCCGTGCTGTGTTTCCTTGGCGCTCAGTTAGCGTTGAAGCGATGGACAGCACAAAGGCCACTTAGCTCACTGCTGCTGCCGTATTTGCTCACGCCAGCGTCTTGTCATCGAGTGTGTGCGTTCATCGAGTATGATGCGTTGATGTTTGCTGTTCGCGCTGATGCCAGCCTCGTTAAATATGTCAGCAAGTGAATGTTTACAAAAAATTCTGCCTATAAATAAACTGTACTGATTTGGTATGGTTGTCTGCTAATTTGCTATCGCAATCGATGCTTCGCCTTTCAGGCAGGATTTCGACTTTTTGTTTGTTGCTAAATGCAGTGGACAATCTGAAATCTATGCTCCAGGCGATGGTTCACCATTTTACCTCGTCGAGTCGACGCCTCGCCTTTATCTGCGTTCGTCCACGTGCGCCTATCGGCACTCGGCATTTCCGAGTAAAATGCGCCATGTCTATTGTGCTTTAACGCTGTCATGCTTGATGCTGCCAACTGGAAACAGCAAGCTATACTCACAACTACACTTGAAAGACAATACTAGTTTAGAATTTATTAGAGAATTTTAGAATAGGGGCACCAAACATTTTAAGGCCTCAAAAAAAATATAGCGTCGAAGCTACAGCGTATGCGCGAGACGCAAACTGCGTTTGGGTTTTGCATTAGGAACGCTATTTCACCGATTTAGCCGGAGCCCAAATAGCGGCCCCAAAAGATTATGGTCAGTAAACATGGCGGCATCCATCGAAGCGACGGCTCTAACCTATATGAACTTCAACTGTTATTGACTGAATGTGTGGTGTTTATAGGCGCAAGGTCCAGGTATTACCGTTATTTTTTCTTTGATTCAATACTCCGCCATATTCCGAAAACGCTGCATTGGCACAACAAGATTGTTCTAGGGGTGACTCTCCAGTTCATGATAGAAAAATTCTCGAGTTTTCGTGGCCAGCTGCCTCACTATAAGTGTAGGGATTTAGTACAGCTGGCAGCACTTCCAGTTGCGGCACAAAAGAAATAACCTGCTTCATAGTTTTCTGCCCCCATTCGTGTATGCCTGTAAAAAAGTACCGGGTCACGAGCATAAGCCAGGACTCTAGTCTCGATTTTTTAAATAGATACACCTACTAACAGACTGTCGATTCACTGCTTTCGAAGAAAGTGGCTGAAGATGCCGGGCAAACAAAAGAGGTAACAAACAGCATCTTAGTTTTACTGCTGACTCCACTTTTATACTGGCACTTCATTTATTAATAACTCTAAAGACCCCGATGTACTCTTTGTACAACATTCTGGTCTATTACGTGCTAAATTATGGTGTTATACATGCCAAAACAACGAGCAAAGTATCAGGCATGGCGTAGTGTGGGCTCCGGAAATTTGAACCTCCTCGGGATGTTTTACCATGCACATAAATGTAAGAATACGGGTGCTTTCACATATCGCCCCCAACAAAATGCGCCCGCCGTGACATGGATTCGACCTCGCGACCTCGTGTACAGCAGCCCAGCACTATTGCCACTAAGCAACCATGGCGAGTACATTTTTACTCCACCTTGATAGTCCAGCGGCGCCGACATGTTCTAATAGCAAGAATGTGACATCATGGACAAATCAATGAAAAGCTTTTTCAAGATTAATTTGTGTGATGGCAACTCGCGTACCCCCCCCCCCCCCCCCCTTCGTTTCGTCACAATGCGTTGTGCGTCCTCACGCGTTTTCTGTCTTGAGAAACAAACTAGAAATTAGGGTCGGTTCATTGTTACTAGAAAGCCACAGTATGGGTATTTCACATACCATTCACTAATCGATAGCTTTGGCGCAACCACTCTGTATTTTAAATATTTGCTTTTCGAAGTAATGCAAGTTGAAGAGTAAAGCAGAAGCATCCGGCTTCCCGTGCTTGGGACGTATTCAAGGACGATCACTCATGGCGAAACTATTGCTATTGCTATTACAGTGCTAAACGGGCCATCAGTTCATCGGGTTGCTTCCCGTACTGGGTACGCATTCACGGACGACCACTTACCGCGATACTATCGCGTTTGCGTGAAGAGGTGCTAAGCCAGTCGATAAGTTCAACCAGTCTTGCTCCTCAAAAAGCCCGCACTGAAAGTAATATTGGTTAAAGCGATTATATTCTTGCTTGCTAAATTTTTTTTGTGCAAGTTATCGGGTGAGATAAATGTGGTGTTTGACCTCCGCCGCAGCGAACTGTCAATCAGGTCATCCGGCTTTGCACCGTAAAAAAAAAAAAATACTCAGTGTCCTTTAACTCTATGAAGAAGGATGACCAGCGATGCTGTGTACGTGGGCCCCTTTATGGCGAACTGCACCTCCATCGCGGGTCGGCCTTACATTGCACCATCTTCGGGATCAGTTCCCGTATGGGGAGTGCTTAACGCCTGCTTCACCTCCCCCGCGAGTCGGCCCGGCATTGCACTCTCTCCGGGAAGCGGGCCACGTATGGGGAGTTCTTGCTTACCACGACAACAACGCAACGAAAATTACCTTGGACGGTAGAGATATACAGCTTCCCTGTAAAAGCCCGGACTGAATTTGCTAACGCGTAAAGCCATTACGTCCCTATTTGCGGAATTTTATGTACACGTTTTTTCTTGTAAGATAAATGTGACATGCGCCTTCAACCGAACAGCCGCGACTGCCATTGGAGCCAAAATCCTGATGAAAAGCGCACTCTTGCTACGTTACAGACATCCTTTGATGCCCTGACATCTTGACTGATATATCTAACTTCATGTCCCTAACCATACTGCGCTGAAGGAAACTTGCTTGCTGCATACCCGAGTTGTAGGCGATGACTGTTTGCCGGTTTTATGTTTCGCGAGCCAAGCTTCACGCAGCGTCTTGTCCTGCGGCTACGTGTGAATAAGGCTGACACCAGGCTCCGTTGCGTACGTCCGGCACTGCGGCACCGAGCAGTAGCCTACCATGTTGCGTGCCTTCAAAGGCAGCCACTACCTATTGTAGTGATTTCAAGCGTTGTAAAGGAGACACTCAAAGCGGGAAAATCTCGCCACTAAATAAGGACCGCAGTACGAGGGAATTTAAACTCTCGTTTTCAGCTCGCTTCGGCGCTACCGAAGCAGCCGAAGCGGCCGCTGTGTACACGTGATCGCTAACAGCACGTCACGCCGACGGTGGCGCCAGCTTTTCAAGTGGTGGAGCTCGAGGCCAATATCGCATCACCCTACTGTGGAAGAGCCCGTATGGCGTTGATCGCGCGTCTCGTCTGAATCGCATCTCTTCTTCTACGCCTCCTCACCGGCACAATATAGCAACATGGTGGCGTCCTTACAGTTCCTGATGTCCCTGCCTGGGTGCAATGGGGAGTTTCTCTAGTAGAGTTGGGGACATTAACTCAACAGCTAAACATTGGAGACTATCTAGTGTGACACCCACCGAGGCAGCTTAGTGCCTAAGGCGTTCCATTGCTGAATTCAAGGTCGCTCATTGAATTGCGGCCACGGTGGCCTAATTTCGATGTGAGCGAAATGAAAGAAAAATTGCTTATGTACTTGGATTGAGGTCTAGGTTAAAGAACCTCAAAATGTAAAAGTTACTCCAGAATCCTAGTAATGACAGTGGTCTTTCGGCCTCTAAAACCCACTAATTAAATTTGAAGCGTGATGAGCGAGTGAACATTCAAAAGCGCCAGTTTCAGTCAATATAAAAATTGTTTGAGCTATAGCTGGAAATAATTATACGGCATTTCTCAGCCACGTTTCTCTGTTTCTTGGGTAATTACTACGCCACTCCGAGTTTTGGCGCAACCAAAATGGGGCCCATCTCATTTTTAATGCATCGCATAAATTATATCCTTTGTAGTCATGATTATACCCGCAAACAAAAAAAGAACTGGGCCCACGCTTTCTTACTATATTTTTGTGCAATGTTTGTAGCAAATCCTATAATAATTGGGGAACTAAAAAGGGACTTTCATTAGATTGCTTCAAAATTAGGGGCATGTTGTGCGTAATGGGGTGTAGATGAAATAAAGTTATCCGAGTTAACCACCGCATTTGTAGTAAATTAAGTATTCAAACAGCGCGGGCTATCACTGCCAATACTGCCACCGACAAGAATTTTGCATAAGAAAGGGAGAATATCATAGCCCTTGTACAAGAGAACTTATGTGGGCTTCCTGAATAGCATTTTTTTTAAAGCACAATGTCGCGCTTTCGTGGAAAAGGCGAAGAATTTCATTGTGATAGCAAAGTATTAAACAAATACTCAAAATAACATTTGTAGTTATAAAGGCAGCATTAGTCGAAGTAAACATTCATTTATTCGTAAAACTGGCAAGGACGGTGTCAGGCCCGCCAAGGGAAACATGAACAATGCTGGCATGATGAAGAACGTCGGCATTAGGAATCAAATGCTTGGGGCTGCCGGTCGCTTCAACACCTGTGCGACACGTGACATTACGCGATATCCAACAGTAGGCACGCGGGAAAACAGTGCGCGTGAAGCGACGCGCCATGGCGGCTCGTCAACAGATGTATCCGTCGAAATATACCTTCAAGATACGGTGCACGGCAAGCGTATTACTATATCACACAAAGAACCTGTCTGACGGCAGGCTATTCCAGTCGGGTACTGTTCTGGGTATAAGTGATTGTGCGTAAAGAGCTGAGTGACACACCGGTCGTTTGACTTTAGAAGGGTGATGACAGAGGGTGACTGAAAGAAGTCATGAAGCAAACGCTCGTGATGATAAAGTTTGAGAGTGAAAGCACGCGCGCTTCGGCCGCAATGACAGAGGCTCCATTTCGGCCCGTTTCTTTAAATATGTAAAACGGGACTACGGGGAATGATCTGAAAAGATAAAACGAGCAGCATGGTTTTGCAAGTATTCCAGGTTACGTACGACGTAGTCCTTGTTAGGATCCCAACTGGCACATGCATACTCAATTTTAGGTATGATTAAACTAGTGTAGGCGAGTGTTTTTTAAGTGTCATGGTACATGCCTTAGTCTTTGTTAGATTAATCCAAAGCTGTGGTTGGCAGATGTAAGAGTGACGTGATGTGATGAGCCATGTTAGATCAGATTGAAAATTGACTCCTAGGTATTAATACGTGGTAGTAAACTCAACAATATTATAATCAAGAGAGTATAACTCAGGAACTCAGGAAGAGGACCTTAGTGTTGAAGCAATGAACGGTAATCTTGTGGGCATCATTAAGGAGTGTGCAATAGAAGTCGGTGGTAACTCCGTTAGAGAGGATACCAGTAAGCTATCGCAGGAGACGAAAGATCTGATCAAGAAACGCCAATGTATGAAAGCCTCTAACCCTACAGCTAGAATAGAACTGGCAGAACTTTCTAAGTTAATCACCAAGCGCAAGACAGCTGACATGGGGAACTATAATATGGATAGAATTCAACATGCTCTAAGGAACGGAGGAAGCCTAAAAGCAGTGAAGAAGAAACTAGGAATTGGCAAGAATCAGATGTATGCGTTACGAGACAAATCCGGCAATATCATTACTAATATGGATGAGATAGTTCAAGTGGCTGAGGAGTTCTATAGAGATTTATACAGTACCTGTTGCACCCACGATGATAATGGAAGAGAGAATAGTCTAGAGGAATTCGAAATCCCACAGGTAACACCGGAAGAAGTAAAGAAAGCCTTGGGAGCTATGCAAAGGGGGAAGGCAGCTGGGGAGGATCAGGTAAAAGCAGATTTGTTGAAGGATGGTGGGCAGATTGTTCTAGAGAAACTGGCCACCCTGTATACGCAATGGCTCATGACTTCGAGCGTACCGGAATCTTGGAAAAACGCTAACATAATCCTCATCCATAAGAAAGGGGACGCCAAAGACTTGAAATATTATAGACCGATCAGCTTACTGTCCGTTGCCTACAAAGTATTTACTAAGGTAATTGCAAATAGAATCAGGAACACCTTAGACTTCCGTCAACCAAAGGACGAGGCGGGATTCCGTAAAGGCTACTCAACAATAGACCATATTCACACTATCAATCAGGTGATAGAAAAATGTGCGGAATATAACCAACCTTTATATATAGCTTTCATTGATTACGAGAAAGCGTTTGATTCAGTCGAAACCTCAGCAGTCACGGAGGCATTGCGTAATAAGGGTGTAGACGAGCCGTATGTAAAGATATTGAAAGACGTCTATAGCGGCTCCACAGCCACCGTAGTCCTCCATAAAGAAAGCAACAAAATCCCAATAAAGAAAGGCGTCAGGCAGGGAGATACGATCTCTCCGATGCTATTCACAGCGTGTTTACAGGGGGTATTCAGAGACCTGGATTGGGAAGAATTGGGGATAAGAGTTGATGGAGAATACCTTAGTAACTTGCGATTCGCTGATGATATTGCCTTGCTTAGTAACTCAGGGGAGCAACTGCAATGCATGCTCACTGACCTGGAGAGGCAAAGCCGAAGGGTGTGTCTAAAAATTAATCTGCAGAAAACTAAAGTAATGTTCAACAGTCTCGGATGGGAACAGCAGTTTACAATAGGTAGTGAGGCACTGGAAGTGGTAAGGGAATACATCCACTTAGGACAGGTAGTGACTGCGGATCCGGATCATGAGACTGAAATAATCAGAAGAATAAGAATGGGCTGGGGTGCGTTTGGCAGGCATTCTCAGATCATGAACAGCAGGTTGCCATTATCCCTCAAGAGAAAAGTTTATAACAGCTGTGTCTTACCAGTACTCACGTACGGGGCAGAAACCTGGAGGCTTACGAAAAGGGTTCTACTTAAATTGAGGACGACGCAACGAACTATGGAAAGAAAAATGATAGGTGTAACCTTAAGGGATAAGAATAGAGCAGATTGGTTGAGGGAACAAACGCGAGTTAATGATATCTTAGTTGAAATCAAGAAAAAGAAATGGGCATGGGCAGGACACGTAATGAGGACGGAAGATAACTGATGGTCATTAAGAGTTACGGAGTGGATTCCAAGGGAAGGAAAGCGTAGCAGAGGGCGGCAGAAAGTTAGGTGGGTGGATGAGATTAAGAAGTTTGCAGGGACAACATGGCCACAATTAGTACATGACCGGGGTAGTTGGAGAAGTATGGGAGAGGCCTTTGCCCTGCAGTGGGCATAGCCAGACTGATGATGATGATGACGTTGGAATGCGAGACGAAGAGCGTTTATATGACATGCATTTAGTTTTAGTACAGTTTAGGCTCTTTTGCCAGGACACCATGCATTCAATGTATTCAAGTCTGATTTCAGTGCTTCCATGGTCAGTATCAGTAGAAATATTACGGTAGATAGCGCAATCATCGGCGAGCAGTCTTACTGGGGATGGCATGTGGTAAGCCAAATCATAATTGATATAGACTAGAAAAATCAAACGACCAAGCACCCTCCCTTGCGGAACACCAGACGTAACATTAATAAAGGATAAATTGTAGTTATTAATATTTTTCAATTGAGTTCGATATGACACGAAATCTTTTACCCATGCAATGACTTCTACGTGAATGCTAACATATTTAAGTTTCAGTAGTAGCCTGCGATGCATACGAAGACGAATCTACGAAGACGGCGTCAATTTGGTTGCCTGCATCACTCCATAAAAGCAAGTCATTAGCAAATACAGCCAACTGCCCATCACATGAATATTTATTTATTTATTTATTTCATACTGCAGACCTAAAACAGGTCCAAGCAGGGTGGTTAAACACAACAATATTACAATGCATTGTTCAATCAAGTAAGGTGGTAAGACACAACAGTAATACAATGAGTCAAACAATTGAAACAGGCAACAACGAGTTATTCCAGTCTGTTATAGTTCGGGGAAAAAAAGAATACTTGAATACATCCGTCCGTGCAAAATAAGGTGTTAGTGAATTCGGATGATGGTGTCGAGTAAGCCTAGACGTTGTACTGAACAGATACGATGCAGGATTAATTGATGTCTCCATTAATAAGCATGGTAAGAAATCGAATTCTTAAGTGTTGCCTTCTCTGCTGAAGGACTTCGACGCCATTATCACGCATTATTCGTGAGGGGGAATCATAGCGAGAGAATTTAGAATATATGAATCGTACGGCTTTTTCCTGTACCCTTTCGAGACATTTATTTATTTATTTATTTATTTATTTATTTATTTATTTATCATACCCTCAGGGCCATTACGGCATTATAGAGGGGAGTGGTTACAAGCAAAAACGGGTAAATACAACAAACAGGAGTTGCTAGTGCAGAAAATTATGTATATAAATATGTATAAACAAAACTATTTAACAAATGGCACCTAGATATACAATGTTAGCCAAGGCATTTGTGAGTACAGGTTGAACAATATGAAAAAAAGGTTCCTAGTTATACAGTGTTAGCTATGACATTCTTGAATAATTGGTGATCTGCGATAGTGGCTATCGAGGCGGGGAGGTGATTCCACTCATTGGAAGTGCGTGGTACAAATGACTGCAAAAAAGCGTTGGATCTGCAAAATGAAATGTCAACCTTATGAATGTGGTCTAGTCTGGGTGATACATACGGAGGCGGAGAAATAAGTTTGTTGCGTAGCAGCGGGTGATGAAATAATTTATGAAAACGGCACAAACGGAACAATTTTCGACGTGATAACAAGGACGGTAGGTTAAGGCTAGATTTCATGGCACTAATACTCGCGGTTCTATTATAGTTAGAAAGAATGAAACGAGTAGAGTTATTCTGAACCATTTCCAGTGAGTGTATTAGGTTTACTTGACCTGGATCCCATATTGAAGCAGCGTACTCAAGTTTAGGTCGTATTAGAGTTTTATAGAGGATTAATTTTAAGGAAGAAGGTGCTTTGGAGAAGTTGCGTCGTAAGTAACCTAGCATTCTGTTAGCGTTACTTATTATATGGGTGATGTGGGTATTCCAAGTAAGATCAGAGGTGATGTGAAGGCCAAGGTACTTGTAAGTTGTTACCAATTCTAATGGAGTGTTATTAAGGGAGTACACAGGAGGTTCACTGGTAGTTCGAGATACACGCATGAATTTACACTTGTTAACGTTTAGTTCCATTAACCATGAATTGCACCATGCAGAAATGGCGTTAAGGTCAGCTTGAAGCCTGGTAGCATCCTCGTCGCGAGTTATTTCGGTGTAAATTACGCAGTCGTCAGCAAATAGGTGAATTTGAGATGAAACACAGGAAGGTAAGTCGTTAATATATATGAGAAATAGGAGGGGTCCAAGCACGGAGCCTTGTGGTACACCTGAATAAACAGGACTCAGATTAGATGTTACTTCGTTAGCTGAAACGAACTGTGAAGGGTTAGTGAGGAAAACTTCAAGCCAGTACAGAATTTTAGGCTCAAGGTTTAGTTGTTGCAGTTTGTAGATCAATAAGCTATGGCACACTTTATCGAACGCTTTTGCGAAGTCCAAAAAAATTAGATCTGCAACTGAAGAGTGGTCAAGCAATAGGTTTAGTTTATGCGTGAATGATACTAGTTGGGTGTCACATGAGTATGTTTTGCGGAAGCCGTGTTGAAACTCAGAAAAAAAGGAGTTTTCTTCTAAGAAGTTGGCAATATGAGAAGACAGAACATGCTCGATAATTTTGCATGGTATACTCGTTAAGGAAATAGGCCGATAGTTCAGTGGGGAATGTTTAGAACCTGTTTTGTAGAGTGGAATCACCTTCCCCACCTTCCAATCAGCAGGCAGTGAACCATTGTCAAGTGATTGCTGGAAAATCTTTGCAAGAATGATGGAACAATATGTGCTAGTGTTTTTTAGAAACTTAGCGTTAATTAAGTCACAGCCAGGAGCGGATGAGAGTTTCAACGAGGCGATTATTTTTTCTATGCCAACGGGTTCGATTATTAAAGGGTGCATTGCGGCGTAGTCGTAAGATAGTGTAGTTGGGCGTGTTACATGAGCGTGTTTAGAAAAGTTACGCGCAAAAACGTCATTTAATACAGATGCGCAATCGGCAGGGGCAATTGCGGTATCGGTGCTATCAACAAGGGTTATGGCGTCGTCATGTTTTGGGTTAATAGTGCGCCAGAACTTTTTCGTATCAGTAGTTAGCATGGAAGGCAATGTGTTATTTAAAAAGTAATCTTTAGCTTGTTTAAGCGCTGTTATGTAGTTATATGTAGCGCGTTTGTAAGCTGCCCATCTTTGAGCGTTTCCAGATGTTTTGGCTAGTCTGTACGAACGTTTCTTTTTGTTTGAAAGGCGCTTAATGTGGGTGTTGTACCAGGGAGCGTTATCATTACAGGAAAGAGTGTAGGTAGGGATAAATTTTCTTGTTAGTTCACGAATTTTAGTAACAAACATATTCCAGTTCAATTGAACACTGCGGTTATCGAAATCAGTCAGGAAAGTATCAAGGAATATACAGAGCTCGTTGTTAATTGATTCAAAGTCAGCTTTCTTGTAGTCGTGAATTGTCTTGATCTTTTTTTCTGATTTCGGACGTGAAATGTTGATGTTGAAATGGATAAGGGAGTGATCGCTTAAGGATGGTAAGTAAGTAATGTTCGAAATAAAATCGGGTCGTGTTGTTAACAGAAGGTCAAGGGTGTTAGCGACTTGTGGTGTGATTCTGGTGGACTGGGTTATCAGTTGATTTAAAGAGAACAGTGCGCACAAGTCAAGAAAATCTTTTGCTAACGCGGAGAACGGTTGTATCACGATAGGTTCACTATGCCAGACTATGTTTGGAATGTTGAAGTCACCCAGTAGAAACAAGGGTAAGGAAGGATAGCGTGTTACGACGATATTAATTGTGTCTTGTAATTCGTTAGCAAAGGAGGCAACGTCAGTAGGAGCGCGATAACATACGCCCATTATAATTTTTACGTAGTTTATTTCGATAATTGCCCAGACTATCTCCAAGTTAGTAGCAATAGTAATGGGTTGAGAGTGTAGGTGTTTATTAATTGCCAGAAGAACACCACCACCTTGACGCAACGTACGGTCGCAGCGATAAACTGAGAAGCCATGGGCGGTAGAGAAGATTTCGTGGTCTCTAATATGTGGGTGCAGCCAAGTTTCGGTAAGTGCAATAATATCTGGGTTAAACGTGTCGACCGTGGAAGTGAATGAGTCGCGTTTGTTCTTGATGCTTCGAATGTTAGTGAAAAGGACAGATACGGGATATAAGTGACTTCCACTGCCCCTCGCGTTTCCCTATGGAAGATTAGGTGGCGCAGTACGCGGTTCGGTGTTAGCATGCGTGTGTTGTGACGTGCACTCTGTCCCGCTGTCTGTAACGGGATCGTACGTGTACTGCTTCTTGTTTACAACTAATTTGTTGTATCGAAGATGAAACAGGGGTTTGCCCGGTAACTGTTTTGCAAAGGAAATCAGTTTACTTCGGATATGGCGGGTGGCAGGTGAGTAGTCATCACATATCGTGATGTCTTTATCTTTTAGGAACTTACGCGCGGAAAGCACCTTTTCCTTTACTTTGTAGTTGCTGAATTTCGCTATAATGGGGCGGCATTTATCGGGTGAATAGGAACCGAGACGATGAGCGCGTTCAATTGCCATGTCGGGTAGACTGCCGATGACAGTTGCTAGCGCGTTAATGATGTGGGCCTCAGAATCTTCCCATGATTCACGAGAATCAGGGATGCCATGAAAAATTAAATTGTTTCTTCGCGATCTGTCCTCTAGGTCGTTGAACCCAGATTGCAAGGAAACAAGCTGAGTGTTGCACGTCGCTACAGATTTCTGGAGACCTGTGACATGTTCCTTAAGCTGATCTAGTGAATTAGCTTTATCTTCAAGAGCATCCAGTCTTTCTTGGATGCAGCCAATCTTGTTTTCAATATTTTTTTGGCTGGCTTTGATTGCTTTAACATCAGCAACCAATTCTGTCTGATGCTTTGAGGACTGAACCGATCGCAATTGAACGTCTTTCAGAAGCTGGAAAAGGACGGCCATTTGTTCCGAGGGTTCATCAGGTAGCGTCTGTGTATCAAGAAGATACTCTGAACGCGTGGTAGGCCCAGGATTAGTTTCAATGTCGCCACAGCAAAGTAATAACACAGACATATGGAAACATTCGCAAATAGTATCACAAAGCACGTGTGGGCGTGGAAGTAGCAGCAAGCAGAGATCATCGCTTTTTCTAGCGTACAGGGAAAGACGCTTACACACCTGCGAAGTGCCAAAAGGCGGGAGGTGAGCCATGATGCTGTTGCCACTCCCGCGCCCACTGAAGGCGGTGTCGAACGGCCGGGAGTTTAAGTAGGCACCAGGGGTTGACGTCACCGTTGATGACGTAGATGCGCAGTAGATTAGGCAGGGCAGTCCGGATGGGTTCAGTAGGGAGTAGTCTGGGAAGTGATGGCCGGCGGGTTCGTCTGGTGGTGCAGCATGTTTGGAACGGTCAGCTAAGTCGTCAGAGGCAAGCGACGACCACAGAAGAAAGTATGCCAGGAATGCCTGCGAAGTGCCAAAAGGCGGGAGGTGAGCCATGATGCTGTTGCCACTCCCGCGCCCACTGAAGGCGGTGTCGAACGGCCGGGAGTTTAAGTAGGCACCAGGGGTTGACGTCACCGTTGATGACGTAGATGCGCAGTAGATTAGGCAGGGCAGTCCGGATGGGTTCAGTAGGGAGTAGTCTGGGAAGTGATGGCCGGCGGGTTCGTCTGGTGGTGCAGCATGTTTGGAACGGTCAGCTAAGTCGTCAGAGGCAAGCGACGACCACAGAAGAAAGTATGCCAGGAATGCCTGCGAAGTGCCAAAAGGCGGGAGGTGAGCCATGATGCTGTTGCCACTCCCGCGCCCACTGAAGGCGGTGTCGAACGGCCGGGAGTTTAAGTAGGCACCAGGGGTTGACGTCACCGTTGATGACGTAGATGCGCAGTAGATTAGGCAGGGCAGTCCGGATGGGTTCAGTAGGGAGTAGTCTGGGAAGTGATGGCCGGCGGGTTCGTCTGGTGGTGCAGCATGTTTGGAACGGTCAGCTAAGTCGTCAGAGGCAAGCGACGACCACAGAAGAAAGTATGCCAGGAATGCCTGCGAAGTGCCAAAAGGCGGGAGGTGAGCCATGATGCTGTTGCCACTCCCGCGCCCACTGAAGGCGGTGTCGAACGGCCGGGAGTTTAAGTAGGCACCAGGGGTTGACGTCACCGTTGATGACGTAGATGCGCAGTAGATTAGGCAGGGCAGTCCGGATGGGTTCAGTAGGGAGTAGTCTGGGAAGTGATGGCCGGCGGGTTCGTCTGGTGGTGCAGCATGTTTGGAACGGTCAGCTAAGTCGTCAGAGGCAAGCGACGACCACAGAAGAAAGTATGCCAGGAATGCCTGCGAAGTGCCAAAAGGCGGGAGGTGAGCCATGATGCTGTTGCCACTCCCGCGCCCACTGAAGGCGGTGTCGAACGGCCGGGAGTTTAAGTAGGCACCAGGGGTTGACGTCACCGTTGATGACGTAGATGCGCAGTAGATTAGGCAGGGCAGTCCGGATGGGTTCAGTAGGGAGTAGTCTGGGAAGTGATGGCCGGCGGGTTCGTCTGGTGGTGCAGCATGTTTGGAACGGTCAGCTAAGTCGTCAGAGGCAAGCGACGACCACAGAAGAAAGTATGCCAGGAATGCCTGCGAAGTGCCAAAAGGCGGGAGGTGAGCCATGATGCTGTTGCCACTCCCGCGCCCACTGAAGGCGGTGTCGAACGGCCGGGAGTTTAAGTAGGCACCAGGGGTTGACGTCACCGTTGATGACGTAGATGCGCAGTAGATTAGGCAGGGCAGTCCGGATGGGTTCAGTAGGGAGTAGTCTGGGAAGTGATGGCCGGCGGGTTCGTCTGGTGGTGCAGCATGTTTGGAACGGTCAGCTAAGTCGTCAGAGGCAAGCGACGACCACAGAAGAAAGTATGCCAGGAATGCCTGCGAAGTGCCAAAAGGCGGGAGGTGAGCCATGATGCTGTTGCCACTCCCGCGCCCACTGAAGGCGGTGTCGAACGGCCGGGAGTTTAAGTAGGCACCAGGGGTTGACGTCACCGTTGATGACGTAGATGCGCAGTAGATTAGGCAGGGCAGTCCGGATGGGTTTAGTAGGGAGTAGTCTGGGAAGTGATGGCCGGCGGGTTCGTCTGGTGGTGCAGCATGTTTGGAACGGTCAGCTAAGTCGTCAGAGGCAAGCGACGACCACAGAAGAAAGTATGCCAGGAATGCCTGCGAAGTGCCAAAAGGCGGGAGGTGAGCCATGATGCTGTTGCCACTCCCGCGCCCACTCAATATTTTGTTTAGTAAACGGGGCCCAAACAACACATGCATATTCAAGTTTAGGTCTAATTAATGAATAATGAGCAAGAAGTTTTACATTAGGTGGGGAATTTTTAAGTTTATGTCGCAAAAAGTATAATTTACGCAAGGCTGAAGAACAGATATTATCAATGTGTAAATTCCACGATAAGTTGTTAGTAATTGTGACGCCCAAATACTTATATTTTGTTACTTCCTGCAAGGCCAACGAACCTAATGTGTAACTAAAGGTTAGTGGAGCTTTCTGACGAGTGAAGCGAAGAAACACCGCCTTTTCAGCGTTAAGCCGCATTCCCCATGTTTTGCACCAATCAGTAATGCCAGCTAGAGAAGTATTTAAATCAGTTTGATCATTGGTTGAAGTGATTTCCCTAAAAAGCACACAGTCGTCCGCAAACAACCTAATTTGCACGCTGGGATGGATTGAAGTAGTAATATCATTTATGTAGAGTAAAAAGAGCAGCGGCCCTCGGACACTTCCTTGAGGAAGTGTGCTAGGGCCTCAAAGAGAAGCTGAAGTGTCTGTCGAATTCAATAAGGCGCTCATATACGGATGCGGGAGCCTTATAAACCATGCCGGTAAAATTTTGGGCGGGATTTTTCAATTAGGACCGACGTAATCACCGGTTAAAATTGCGCTGTCGCTCGCACAAAGGCGGAATGAACGCACAAAGGCGGAACAAACGAACGCACAAAGGCGGAACGGGTGCGGACGGACGGATGGTAACTGGTCTTGGAAGACCTTATGAATACACGAACTTGTACACACCTTGATTTTGATTTACTGCTATATCCTTCGTATTAGCACGCTGAACGGAAAGTACGTGGTTATCTCCCACCATTTACGCAGGTTTCGTCGCAAATCGCCGTTAATTTTCTATTCGCACGTCTGTTGTGAAACAGCCTACATGCAGCTGCCATAACGCAGTGCATGCACGTGTTTGAAAGCCGGTGTATGCCAGGGCGCTGCGCTCCCCCTCGCGAACAGAGAGAAACCGGCTGTCCCATGTAGCCAACGGAATTTCCCGCCTTTATGGCTCCGGTTAAGAGTAGCGTGCGGATGGCGCTCGGATGAAGGTGGCTACACGTGCTACAAAAGCCGGGAAGCTTTTCCCGCATGTAAACCGTCTGTGTAGATTGCCGACAGCTTTAGGGCAGCGCACAAATGCCGACGATGGCAACCCTGCTTACGTTCAACGGGGAAGCATCCAGGAGCACAACAGCACAGTTGTTTGCCCAAAAACGAACTCACTGGATCGCTGACTACAGCTTTGCAGAAAACATACTCACCAAAGAACGTTGCTAACACGAGGAGATGCTAACACTTCCCTTTCGTTCGAGTCGAAAGTACTGCTTGTTACCAGCATCTTTTGCTTCTTGGAGAGTCCGGCTACGTACATGTAGGGAGCAACGCCGAACTCTTCAGAGAAACGCAAGCTCTCGAAATCCACGATTACCGTCTCGCCAAACCACCTTGCACTATGCTTCATGTGTGGTGGCAGCGGTTGGTCCGGACGAACGCCATTGTTGACGTCACAAGGCGCCCGACCAATCGCCGGCAGAAACGAGGCGTGCGAGCTGCCCCGAGTCTGCTGCTGCACTTTTCGTCGAAATAACATTTGTTTTCCCTTCCTTTCGCTCAATTTCGATGCGATACTCGAATTCAGAGAGTTGAAAACCATTACGTACAGCTCTTCACTCATTTATTTCTGGAAAACTCTTGAGCTTCCCTTCAATGACGCCGTGCTGTTATTTAAGGAATATATTATGCTCTTCTAGGTATGATATGATTTGCGAATGTATGACATGTTCAAGTAGTTTGCAAACGGTACTAGTTTACCAAATAGTCCTATATTTAATTTATGATGAGCGATCACCAGATTAAAAACAATTGTATGACCTTTGCTACCTTACAATCATTAGAAATTTTTTCCGGTGACAAAACTTGCGAAAGAAGGGCGCGCAGGATTCCCGAAATGCCATGTGATTTATTTTTGAGTAACTTCTTGTTAAATCCAACGTGATCAGATGCAGATGATACCTTACGAACACCTCACGAGACTTACGAACTCTATAAAGACTGCTTGAAAACGACGTGTAAAGTAATTGAAAAACAATTTAGATTAAGGACTTCGGAAACCCATACTGTATAATTTGCGTACAATGATGTTTACTACTGTTTCCAATGTTCTGATCAAATTTAAAGAAAGCGCATGCACGGTATTATTTTGATAAATTTTTCTGCATGTGTAACAGTTGCATTCTTCATATAGATCTATTGTCCATTAGGTTGAAAACCTTAATGGGAAATTATTATGATACGAAACTTCCAGGGGAAGACTATCATCATCATCAACAGCCTGGCTACCCCTAATGTAGGGCAAAGGCCTCTCCCATACCTCTCCGACTACCCAGGTCATGTGCTGATTGTGGCCATGCTGTCCTTGCAAAATTCTTAATCTCATCCGCCCACCTAACTTTCTGCCAGCTTTCTACGCTTCCCTTCTCTTGTAATCCAGTCCGTAACCCTTATTGACCATCGGTTAACTTCCCCCCTCATTACATGTCCGGCCCATGCCCATTTCGTTGTCTTGATTTCAACTAAGATGTCATTTGCTCGCGTTTATTTCCTCACTCAATCTGACTATCACGCAACTGTAATGTAATGAAACTCGCATTGACTATCGCGCAACAAATGTAATGAAATTTCTCCGCTATGTGCGTTGACACCTTCATTATTTGAATTGGTTTACCTTTTTTTACTAGTTTCCTAACTTCGTCTCAGCAGTTTGACATAACTACTGACATCTTTCGACGCGTTGCAATTATTGCTGTTTGGGAACATCCACTCAAGATAGAAAAAGTACATTTTTACCGGATAATAAAATTTTGCTTTCGGTCTCGCGCTCTTATATTTACATAACCTGCTGGTTCGTTGAGCTGAATTGCGATTATTCACATCCACAGCTCACTTGTAATAAGCGGTGGTTAAATAGAGGAGTTTGGAATCGTGTAACCTATGTAACCTGAACACAGGATACCCGAAGACTGCTGTTTTATTTTTGTTGGTTTTGTTGAAAGCCCTATATCATGAAACTAGCGATGTCGAACGACTTTACAGGCGCAAAAGCCTTCGGCAAGCTATCACCTACACTTTTAGGCACACGTCATCTAGTAATATTATTTATGTGTGCCGCGATAATTTTGCTATGACGAGCATGCGTGGTGAGTAATAGAGACAACTCAAGTGAAAGTGCTTGAAATATGAATTTCAAGCTCTGTACACAGCAAATACAAGCAAAGTAGGTTTAGGTTTGAATAATATAAAGGTAATGATTTCCGATGATCTCACTATGTATTATTTCCAATATCTACTCGTTCCTAAGAAAAACAGAAAGGCCAGCGCTCTTACCCACGTCACGGTAGATTGAATGTGACAGAAAAGTTTGAAAACACACGCTGCATATTCGGACTGCGTTATACTTTTCTCGATGATTAAAAGGATGTGTAAGTATTTCAATCCCTTGGTAAGATACCCAATACTTCTGGGATTATAGTGTGCCAGTTCTAAAAATAGAACCACGCAGCTGTCACTTAAGCATGACCTTTTTTCTGCCCTTTCTACGAATGAATTCAGCGCAGTGGACGTGCCTAAATCAATCTTAACAAATCAGGCTTGCTAACAATATTCTTCAGGCCAGATCTTTCGCTGTTGCCTCCGGAGACGTTCAATTATTGCTCCACAAAAATTGAATGCCTTGGCAAGAGAAATTATCATTGCCTGCAAAAGTAGACTCCACCCTTCAGTCGTCAAATCCTTATCGACGAAGATACTTTCCATTATAAAGATTCCACACTTGCTAGACCATGTGCCAAACGGTGGTCTGGAAGTATATTTCAAGATAATGGACACTATCTTTCCTTCCCTAACTGGAAGCCTATGAGCTGCATCAACACAGTCAGCAGTCAGCGATGTGATATCGAGTTTTCCTGCTAGTGATCTCAAAACTTTAGTATTGTCGTCATCGGCACTTGCTTTCATACCATGCATATTAATATTATTTTTTCTTGAAATTCAGTAAACCATGGTCTATCAGACTAAGCCACCGAGTCAACTAAGAAGGAGATATGAATGGAACAATATGCGCTGACTGGTATAAATTCTATTTCTTTTAAATAGCGGCTAACCATTCAAGCGGCATTTGTGTTGCGACATCGAACGTGCATAGACTAGGCACGCATATAAGGCATTGCCAGGTTAATTACCTTCTTGTATGAAATAATATTGACGTGTAGTCCGATCATGGAAAAAAGAAAGAACAGCAATGAGTAAACAGAGCAAATGGTTAAAGGCCAACTGCAAGGAAATTTCACTTGGCCTAAATTGCCTATCAATGATTAGTATATCCTAGCAACGTAATCTTTGCAAAGCCACAGTGTCGGTGATTGTCTACTTTTCTTATTAACAGCCATCAAATAGCACCTAAGCACACGACGGGTACACCTGGCGGGGAGCGATGGTGGTGTGCGTGTATGGCGAAATATCAATTAAAATTTAATTTTGGTGCTTTACTTTCCAAAACAATGATCTCATTTTGATGCACGTGGTAGTGGGAGACTCCGGAAGAATTGTGACCAAATGGAGTTCATCAACGCGCCCGCAGTGCACGGATCATTGGGCTGTTTGCATTTCCGCCGCGTCGAAATAAGGTAGCCATGGCGTGGATTTGCTCCCGCGACCTCGTGCTTCACCGCGCAACACCATATACGCTAAGCCACAGCGGTGGGCATGGCGAAAGTTTCAGCACGGTACACGACTGCTGATCTCTCAGTTGCAGCTAGGCTTCCACGCGCATCGCCCGGCCACATTTGCAATTTTTTGGATTTCTCTGTCGGCGTGCTTTCTCGTTGTGGAAGTGATTTGGGCTGTTGAAAGAATTCCGAAGCACTGCATGGTCGTCGGGTGCTCGAACGTGTACGCGAACACGAGCGATGGCTGTGAAGTTCACAACACTGCGTAGAGCGCGGCCAAACACCCCTTTGCTGCCCCAGCTCTCAGAGCGCAAGGGTGCAACACGCCGCTGCATGGAAAATGCGGCATGCACCAGCCAACAAGCAACCAGCGTGTAAACTGCACTGTTCGAAGCTGCACAAGCTACATTTTACGAGCACAGTCACTTACCAAAGCAACATCTGCTTGATAAACGCTTTCTCGGGATGTCTATACTTGCTGAATTCCCAATGGCGCACTGAATGCAAACGCAATTTGCATTCACGGGCGACATTCGCGAGGGATCT
Source organism: Dermacentor andersoni (assembly GCF_023375885.2). Classification (NCBI taxonomy): domain Eukaryota; kingdom Metazoa; phylum Arthropoda; class Arachnida; order Ixodida; family Ixodidae; genus Dermacentor; species Dermacentor andersoni. Next base: position 30,669,845 of record NC_092824.1, on the reverse strand, counting down.
TTTCGTGCGGTGAACCAGGTTTCAGGTATTTCTTGCGCCTCTGGATAGGTCGCATCGAAGTGGACGAACCAAAGACTTCCTAATAAAGAGTCTGAAATGCTTTCAGCACAAACGCATGCTGCACTTGTCACGAAGCGAAATGGGCGAAACATTACCACAGCCGAAGACCGGCCAGTGTGGCCGTGTGTTTACTCGCAGTTTGCAAGGAGCCCACAGCCACACTGGGCCGGGCTAGGCAGTAGAGGCTTGTGCAGTGCACTATGGAAAATATTATGGTACACTCTTAGTCCCTCTAGCCCAGTCGTGCCAAACTTCGGCTACTTATATCACTTTACTGTAGATGGTGGTAGTTGTCTGGCCGCTCGACAAGTGCGGCATTTCCTGCATGACAGGTAGCGCTTGGGGAAGACGTATACGCAGCGTTACTAACTCTAGGGGAATTTCTCTCGATCTAGGGATTTTAAGCCTTGCTTAGGGAAATAAAGAAATTTTTTCAAATCTCGGAAATTTTTCGCGCTGAGATATTGAAATGGTTAAAATTCTGAAGTGATGGCCCGTGTTTTTGTTTCGGTCATCCCACATTAATTTAGGAATAGCAGGTGTGGAAGGATTTGATAGCACAGCAATGCAGTGAACCCATCTCGCCCAGCAAACGACAGGGTTATGATTCCCGGGTTCCTACAACTAAGTCCGGCTACTACGACCTTCGAATATCCGGATCGCCCCTGCATACAACTTTGCCTTAAGTGCTCATCGCGGCTTTAGCAGGTATAGGCACCCAGAGAAACCGTTTGCCAAGGACGTCTTACATGGCTAAGTGACTATGCTCGTAAAATACAGCTTCTTCTTCTTCGTCAAATGCAGTTTGCATGCTTTTGTGCACGCTGTCTGGTCCGCGTCGCACTTACCTGTTGCAGCACGGTGCACTCTTGCGCACCTAGAGTTGGTGCAGGACAAATGTATTGGATGGATGGATGGATGGATGGATGGTGGCTATACCCTTTGTAACGGGCGGCGGCTGGCGCCACCTAGCCTTTTTCTCCCCTTCCTATTTTATTATTAATTATTCTTTTTCCCCTTTCTTTATATCCTCTTTTCCTTAACCTAGTTTTCACTCCCCTCCTCCCCCCAAAATAACTATCTAACACAGTAGAGGAAACATTATCTCCCCGATTTATGGTGTTATCTACCCTTGACTTCCTCCACCAATCCTCTAGCCTCCCCTTCGTTACTGCCACTCTTTTCTCGTCTATTTGCCCTCGTTCCCCGGGAAAACCTAATGCCCCTTCCATATCTGCCACTGTTCCCTCTGCCAGGGTTGGGCGAAGGTCTGTGCATCTCAGCACTATATGCTCAGTGGTCTCCATTTCGGTTCCGCATGCTGTGCACCGAAGGTCCACGTCTTCAAATTTAGCCCTGTATGTTTTCGTTCTCAAAACCCCCGTCCTAGCTTCGAATAATAGTGAGCTGCCCCGCGAGTTATGAAATAAGAGCTCTCTCTTAATCTCCTGTTTTTGTGACCTATACATTGATAGCGCTGGCTTTCCGAGCATTCTTTCTTCCCACATTTTTCTTTCCGTCTCCTTCACCTCCTTTCCCACACTAGAACCACGTTGGACCCCCTCCCTCGGCTGTAGGTATCTATTCCTCAGCTTCCTCGTTCTGAGTGTCCACTTTGTGTTCAAACTTTTCATGTACAGATATTTGTACACTTTTCCTGCCCACCTTTTTTCCTCCAGTGCTGGGAGTCTCTGTTCAAATTTCAGTTTACTTATTGCCTCTCTACCTTCGAATGACGTCCATCCCATGTCCCCCTGCACTCCCTCATTAGGGGTGTTCCCGTGTGCTCCTAAGGCCAACCTGCCTACACTTCTCTGTCTCTGTCTCCACCTTCATCTACGCAGTGTTGTCTACTGCGCAGCCATCGATCGTGTTCAAGCTTGCATTCGAGCACCCAGCAGACACGGAACGCGTAGGAATTCTTGCAACCGCTCAAATCACGTGCCCAACGAGAGAGAAAGCCAAGAGAGACGCCCATCAAGTTGATCAGCACAATTGAGAGAACAGCAGCCGTGTACGGTTCTCAAACTTTCGCCATATCCTCATTGCTACCGTTTACCCCCACGTGCGCCAGTTGTCTGCTTAGGCGATATAAAAATTAATTACAAGAAAATAAGAACATTACAAACCCTACGGCGTTGTAGTTGCTAAGCAATTATAGGAAATTTGGCCCAAGTAAAATTTCGTTGCAGTACTCCTTTGATCATTTGCTCTATGTCGTTGAACGACCAATACGTCAATATTGTTTTCAACAAGGTTTCGACCTTGGCGATGCCTTAAACGCGCGAGAAGTACACGCACGTTCAACGTCGCGACACAAACTGATATTTAAATAAAAGAGAATGTAAACTACTTACCACACAGCATCCCATTCACATCTCCTGCATAGTTGACTCGGGGCCCTAGTCAGGAAGACCATGGTTTTCTGGACTACTAGAAGGAACAATATCGCTATTTATGGTTGGAGAGCAAGTGCGAATGAAGACGCTCATGTAAATTCTGAGATCACTGGCAGGAAAACTCGATATTCCATCGCTGACAGCTGATTGTATTGATGCAACTCATATGCTTCCAGCTAGGGAAGGAAAGATACGGCCCATCGTCATAAAATTTACTTCCAGAGCGCATTGAGGCATGTGGTTTAGCAATCTCAGAATCGAGATAAAGGAAAACATTTTCATCGCTAAGACTTTCAAGAATGAAATGGGGAGACTACTTTGGAAAGTAAAGGGAGTAGATTAGGCTAAAGCATTCAAGTCTTTGTGGTGCTATAATAGAATGGTCCTCGTGAGGAACACCGAGGGACCTGGCGTGAAGTAAATTGGTAGCAAAGCTGATGTCTTAAGAATAACTCTGGCATGTCCCCTTTGCTTAATTTATTCGTGGAATGGGTAGAAAGATGGTTACTCTTAATTGACACCTGTGCCGCACTATTTATAGACGTCGAACACTATTACATCAGAAGCATCAGAAAGCACTGGCTACTTTAGCGATGCATTTAAATATTTAGCCATCCCCATAATGACAGATAAGCATAACGCACAATGAATCAGTAGTGTGTGTTCTCGAAGGTTTTCAGTGACATTCAAGGTGCCGTGATCCGGGTAAGGGCAGGGGCATTTATATTTTTCTTAGGGACGAATGTACACTGGAAGTAATATACACTGAATTCTCTGCAGCGGAAATAGTTGCCGGAAGGTGCCTTATACAAGCCTAAAGCAACTGTCCTGTTAGCGTAGAAGGCTCCTAATGGATGTGTAAAGATGTTTTTATTTTAATAGTCTATATTATTCACCAAACAAGCTCGTCATAACATAATCATAGCGGGAGGTATTAATACAGATATTTCAAAACTAAGAAAAGTGAAGTCGCTGATTACGCAGACTTAATTTGCACTCATGGTTTAGTACATCTAAAACAGGAATTAACCCTTGAAGGACATGTAACTTCACTGCTGACGAGATCATGCATTGATCATATTGCGCTGAGATGCTTACACTTCCAAACAGATGAAAGAAAGAAAGAAAGAAAGAAAGAAAGAAAGAAAGAAAGAAAGAAAGGAAGAAAGAAAGGAAGGAAGAAAGAAAGAATGACACCGGCAGATCATTATTTAGCGGTCCTTTGTGTAACAGATGCTATTTCTTCTGAAGATGACATGAATTATCCGGGATACTTCATAGACTGCTGAAGGGTAGAAAGGGTAATCACAAACTGTGACCGGACGATATTAGATATTACTAACCATTTGACCGCATGAAATCAATTAGTAAATCAGTTTAAAAAAATGAAATTGAAACGTAAACATCCGACAAAGAAAATTATGACTGCATTTGTTTTAGAGCTATCTTATCCAAAGCCTTGTTATGAAGGCTTCCTAAATGTTGCCAGACAAATCTAGACCTGCAAGAAAAAGATCAAACCAATGGTAACAAAGTCATGGCACAGTTTCGATTGTGTATCCGGCTATACTACGCTGTAAAATTTTCACTGTGTAGCAGTACCATAAGAAACATCTGGGGCTCGCAGATTGATTTGGATAGGAATGTTGAACATAAAAGTATAGATGATAGATTGCTAAAGACATTTGCATCGCCAGAGTCGTTGGAAAATGCAAACTTCTTTAATATCCCTTTGGACAAACCCTAACACAACCAAAATAGCAGCCGTTGAGAAGCTCTGTTTACATTAATTAGGGTATGCGATTCAGAACTCTTCTATTCTACCATCTATAATTGTTACCGAGCAGTGGATATTGATTAAGGCAATTCCAGTCAGCAAAGCGGCAGGTTATCACGCAATAAGATGGCGAGACGTGAAGCACATTTTCTTTAATCTTCTGTGAGAAAGTTGATAATATAGTGCTCCCCAATATTTAGCAATGTGTTGAAAGGGGCTGTTTGGTTCATTATTGGAATAAAACATGAACAGAGCGACACAGGACGAGCGAGTAATCAGCACGGTACAGAGCGCTGACCAGTAACCAAATGCTTTATTTGCTGAAGAAGCACAAAGACATAACTGAAGGTGACATAGAGGAAAGAAAAAGAAGGATAATCCTTAGCCTCGCAGATTATCCAGTTCTTTTGTTGACATTGTGAGGGACGAAGAACTGACTCATTCGTCACCATTTGTGAATATGCAAAACGCCTTAATGATTCCCGCACGTGCTGTTCACGATATCTTCTATTTATTTCGCGTTTCTAAAAGATCGGGGTCCAACCGCACGTATTACAGTGGGCAGCCAGATTACTCTACAGGTTTTTAGTGAAGCGCTATGTTCGCGCAGGCTATCATTATTGCACTTCCCCGTTCGCCCGTTTCGCAATCTTTACAACACAACGGCATTTTATAGACGACCCACGCTGTACAGTCAATCAGCCCGCATACATTGAATGGACCTGCGAGAAACTGCATGGGAACCATGTTCTTATAGCAGTTCATGTTCCTGTTACAGCAGTGTTCATGTTCCTGCAGCACACCTAAAATGCTGCAGTGCTTCTAGAAAGCGCAATTTTCAGCAAATACTCTTGTTAAATGTGAGGCTTCTGGCTTCGTGTTAGCATTACGCACAAAATACCCCTTATTTCCAAGCAAGGCCACCAAAGTGCCTTGTTGAGTTCACAGAATAATATGGCTGACAACAAAAACCCCGCATAAAAACTAAAAATGGGGAGAATGCGTGGGTCGACTTCTTTTTTTACCAATGTAATCGGACCGAGGAACGTAAAATTTTCGCCTTGCATTAAAAAGAACACGTGCCCTGTTTTCGCCGCATGTAAGCTCGGAGGGACGTAGACATTTTTTAAGATACGCGGCAAGGCGGGCGATAAACACGGTATAAGGAATTAGAGCACTTGCTCAAGCTATTTTGTTTAGGGACGGAAGCGGACGCTTTTGAAACGTCACTCGCTCATGCCGTGAAAGTGAATTTGGTATTTTAAGCGCCTAAAACCCCTTTGATTATGAGGTACGCTATAATAGGGGAATCTGAAGTAACTCTAAAAACTTCGGATTGTTTAAAGCGCACCTAAATCAAAGTACTAGACGGTTCCTTTTTTTGTGCTTCGCTATTATAAAAGATTTCATCGCGGTGGCCACGATGGAATGACTGAAATAGCAAAGGAACGGCTTAGGCACTAAGCGACCGCGGCGGGTATCACACTAGAAACTTTGAAACACTTACACATAGATTTAATATGACCAAATCTAGAGGAAAAAGCTTCTTATTTCGCCCATGCATTAAGATCGGCAGCAGCAAGAGCACAGCCGTATTGCTGCCTTGCGCAAGGCACGCAGGCGCCTACGACGAGATACAAGTCAGACGGGACGAGCAAACAACGTGATACGGAGCCTCCCTCAGTACGGCGGTGACATTGAGTTCCCGCGCCTGCAATCGCATCCTTTACCGAACGATAAAAATTACCTAAACTTGTACATAAAGGGCCATTCAAAATTACTGAAAAAAAAACGGCGGATGCTTAAGCTTCGCTTTTAAGCTTATGTAACCGTAACGTCTACCGGAAAACGATGGCGGTGAATGCTATGCACCAAGGCGAGTTTTCTACAGAAACGCGGCATCTTGCGTGAGCCACGATGGACGGATGGATAGATCTTATGAGCGTTCCCTTAGTAACGGGATGGTGGGTTGCGCCACCAAGCTTTTGCTATTATACTGCCTAATGTCCTACCTAGGTTAAACAAGAAAGAAAGAAAAACAAAAACACTATGAACTTCCAAAACCAAATTTTCTGATCCCTTATTGTGAACTTTGGTTTTGTATGGATGCAAACTTTAATGAAGGTCCTGAGGTACGCATAGGTTTCACTTTTTTTGTCGTTTCCCTAGTTTTCATCCCCCAATCCTCCAATCGCCTGTTACTAATGCCTATTGCGGACACGTTTGCTTTTCCACTGCTCTCGCTGAACCCAAGGGCTTCAACAAGGCCAGATGTGTCTAAATCGCACACGTCTTCACATTCTAATAAAACATGCTCGGTAGTTTTTGTTGTTGTTGTCCTGAGTGGCCGTGGCAAATACCCAGAGTGGGGGATTGCCCAAGAATCGGGTGGTTCAATTAGGCGCATAAAATAATAATAACACGGGAGTTAACAATTTGAGCGTTGGAGTTTAAAAGTAAACGTTTTGTGTTTGGAGAAAAAAGGAAATAATCAGATCAAAACAGGGTATTAAATAATACTACTACTAATAATATTAATAATAATAGATAAGAAATAAATGAAAGCTATGGTTGGAAGGGAGAACGATCAGTCTAACATGGGAATCGATTGGTTTCAATGAGGGAATTTCGGATTGCCAAGCAAACATTTCTGTGGCTGAACCCAATAATGGAGGCTCCGAAAGATAGGATCACAGGCACTGATAAAGTTAGACCAACAGAGCGAAGCGGGATTTCGAGTAGCGGTTTTCTTATATTTGAAAAACGTTTGCAAGACAACAAGAAATGGTCTATTGTCTCCGCTTCGCCACAGAATGAGCCTAATGGTGAGGGGACCAGACCAGACCTCTGGAGGTAGAAGTTCAATGCAGGAATGCGGCAGCGCAACCTCGTGATGGACACTTCAATTTTCCGAGTTAGGCAAAAATCTCTGTGCCAAGGGTGTAGGAGATGTTCGCAATCCACCGAGTTTGTAATTGCGGAGCCTGATACTGTCTGTATAATGACACTCCTGCGAAATCTAGCAGTAGTAACATAAGCAGTCAAAGGGCAGGAAGGGAGAATCGGGCCACTTATCGATGCCTTGGTTAGAGAGTTTGCAATTTCATTTATGATTAGTCCTTTATGGCCAGGCACCCAAATCAAACGCACGCTTCTCAAGTAACCAGGCACCAATGATTGAAATGTCCTCATCACGCGAGAATCACTAGAAGCAGTAAGGGATGAGCACAATGATAACGAATCAGTGACTATCACGGCTGACGTAGTTATTGGTCCCAATTTGCGTAATGCCTGCACCACGGCCATGAATTCGGCTAAAAAGATCGGTATGAAATCTGGCAGCCGAAGAGAAAATGTCCAATCGAGAATCGGGGAAAATATTCCTACACCTGACTTTTCTTCACATTCTGAAGCATCTGTCGCAGTCACAATGTTTGTTTGAAGGTTTTTCAGATGATCTTGTAATATACCGCCTAGAATACGGTGTGGAAGTAACTTTGCATTATTAGGAAAAATCTCATCGAATTGAATATCCGTTGCAACAGCTCTGTCAGGAATAGGTAGTACATCGCCTATGCACACGCCCAAAGAGTCAAGTAAATTTTGCACGAAAAATAATTTGCGGAGTAAGTAGTCACGGCCAGATGACACCGAAAAACAATGCAGGTTGTGAAACAAAGATTGTTTGGGGATGACGCAGCGGTGATTCATAAATCCTTAGGAACGTCTGCACTGTCGAAAGCTGGAACCTGCACTAAAGTGGAGGAACACGGGATTCTAGACAAAGAATAGAATTTGCAACAAATTTAGGAAGACCTAAAGACAGACGTAACGCTTCTCTTTCTAAGGGCATTAGAGGACGGGACATGTAGGCTGGAGCTCCAGAGAAGCGCACGCAACCAAATTCTAATACAGGGCGAACGTACATACGATATAGCATTGGGAGTGTATCTCTTCTCAATCCTATTAAACGACTGCTCAGCCTACGCAATATGCCAATTGCACGGGTACCTCTTGCAGTCACATGATCTATGTGTGAGCGCCAGTTGAGAGAGGAGGAGGAGGAGGAAAGAACTTTATTGTGTGCCCTGCGAGTTGGTGGGGAGGGCCAAAGGCCCCGCCTATGTGACGGCCAGGAGTTCTTGGGTCCTGGCGGCATCCTCGGCCCGCTGGACGGCCCATAGTTGATCTTCGAGGGCGGGGCTGAGCAGCGCGGCTTCCCAGCGCGTGCGAAGGTGAGGCGTTATAAATAATTCTGAGGTATTTACCATATTCCGCCTGTGGTATGTCTTGAAGGTGGCAAGAAAATGAAATGTGCGCGATGTCACGCATCGTGAAAACGAGAACAGCACATTTGCTGGCACTGAGTGTAAAGCGACTAACATCTAACCACCTCTCCAGAGCATAAGGGTAAGTTTGCAGTCGTTGGTATAGCGTGCGGATGTCGTTTGCAGATGCAAAAAAACGCAATATCGTCTGCATAAACACAAGTTTTTCTTGATGACAAGGTAGTGTGCTCATGAGAATATTAAAAAGCACCGGGGAAGGGCTGACCCTTGCGGTACGCTTCTCATTTGTTTGTGTTTAGAAGACGAAACGCCGCTTTCGTAGCAATAGAATTCTCTTTCACCTAAGAATGAATTAATCCACGCTACTATATACCTCGGTACACTACAGGAAGTTAACTGATTGATCAATACAGTGTGCTCCGCAGTGTCTTATGCTTTAGCGATATCGAGAGTCACTACGGCAGCGTATTGCTTATGACGTCGAGCGAGTTGTATTTGGCGTTCCAAGTCGACGCGGGCATGCGAGATGGAGCAGCCGTCCCTGGAACAAATCTGACAGGGACTAAGAATGGAATTATCATTATTAAATTTCATCATATGACGGTGAAGAAGCCTCTCAATGAATTTTACTACGCTTGATGTAAGCGCAATGTGCCTAATGATCTCGAATAGATACTTCCTTCTTGTTTCTTAAGCATCAATATTACTTTGGCGAGCTTCCAGTGCAACGGAATCCAAGCCTATTTAATTGAATAATTTCCCAGGTCTAAAAGAACCTTAGGCGATTCCTGTAACAATATTTTTAACATTGCATTTGTGACACCATCAGGACCAGGGGCTGTATTCCGTAAACATAGTGCAGTTTTATTTAGTTCAGCTAAGAAAATTGGAGTATTGCCATCCCAAGGATCTAATGTAGAATAAATAGCCGGAAGCCTGGCGGGAAATCGATTTTTTAAGCTTTCGGAAATCCCTTTTAGGGAGGCGCTCAGTTCCTGCGGGGTCAAAACAATTGAGTCTAATGTTAAGGGAGTTGGTAGCACCTTCCTAAAACGAAGGAATGCAAAAAAGCACGCTTCTTTTTTGAATTAAACAGATAATCGTAATGTCTAATTCCTCTTTGACTCAATTAACAGTACGCTTAAATATACCAGCGTCAAGCTGATAATTTTTCCAATTTGTTGGACACTGATTATGCGGAAGCAATTTCCAAATGGCCTTTCTTTTTCTGTAGTACGCGTACACTCATTATTCCACCAACGACAAGCGGTGCCTTCAGCCGAAGGGATGACAAATTCAGCTTGCTTCCGGGAATCCTCTAGAATTGAGCAAATGGTTGAAGCGATTTCCTTATCATTGGCATTGGCAAGTTTCGAAACGGCAGAACGCAAGAAAGTCTTAAATTTCGTATGGTCCACAAATGTGCATGCCTGGTATTCTAAAGATGTTATTTGACAATTGATTTCAAACGACACAGGAAGATGATTAATGTTGATTGCTGAGTCCCTAGCTTTACCGCAGCAAGCACATGCTCCTTTTTCCTTCTGATATCTCGCTTTATGGGTGCGTGTTCTATGGCATCTCGATCTCGCTTGGAAATTAATGAGCTTCCCTTTGGGTTATCATAAATTGTTTCTTTCCTTATTGCGTTTTTTTTTTCTCTTGAGTAGTTATTCATGGCAGGTTTCTTTTCCATTGCCACCCCCCATGAGATTATTTTAGCCTCTCTGACCTTCCGCTTGACGTTTTTGTTGCTGTGTGGCCCACTCTACAGGGTGCGTACTTGCTGGTAAGCCTCCTAGTTCTTTTCCTCACTGTGAATCAATGTTTTTCCTTTACAGATAACTCAACACTCTCCCAGCACATTCACTTTCTTCCATATTCCTCAGTCGTTCTTCATACTCAATTTTACTGCGAGCTTCCCTCACTTCAAAACTAGTCCAGTCTATATCACCATGCACAGCTTAATTAGTAGTACTCGCGTGAGCGCCCAATGCGAGGTGTCCCACTGACCTTTGTTTCCCATCGAGTCCATCGCGGTGGATGGATGGCTGTTATGAGCGTCCTCTTTGGAACGGGGCGGTGAGTTGCGCCACCAAGCTCTTGCTATTTTATTGCCTAATGTCCTACCTAGGTTAAAAAAGAAATAAAAAAACGAGTATGAACTCCCACAACCAAATATTCTGACCACCTATTGCGATCTTTGGTTTTGTATCTCTCCATTTTCTGCTTCCCTACTTTTCTTCCACCAATCTTCCAATCGCCTCTTACTAGTCTCTATTGCGGCCATATTTTTTATTTCCCCTGCTATCACTGAACACAATGGCTTCAAAGTGGTCAGTGGTGCCTAAATCGACCGCTGGGCAGATGCCTTCACATTCTAATAAAACCTGTTCCACCGTTTTCCTAACCTTAACACAGCAATCACATGCTTCTTCTTCATTCTAATATCTCGTTTTATAGGTGCGTGTTATAAGGCATCCTGATCTCGCTTCGAAAAGTAATGAGCTTCCCTTTGAGCTATCATAAATTTATTTCTTTGCTGATTTCGGTATTTTCTCTTAGGTAGTTACTCATGGCAGGTTTCTTTGACATTGCCGCCACACATGAGATTATTTCTGCATCTCTGCCTTTCCGCTTGACGTTTTCCTTTGCTGTGTTGCCCACCCTACAGCCTGCATACTTGCTGGTAAGCTTCCTAGTTCTTTTCCTCCACTGTGAATCATTCTTTTTCCTGTACAGATTCCTAAACACTCTCCCAGCCCATTTACTTTCTTCCATAATCCTCAGTCGTTCTTCATAATCAATTTTACTGTGAACTTCCCTCACTTGAAAACTAATCCAGCCCATACCACCCTCCACAGCTTCCTTTGCAGTCTTCCCGTGAGCGCCCAACGCGAGGCGACCCATTGACGTTTGGTTCACATCGAGTCCTGATAGTACCCCTGATTTCAAGCAAATAACCGCATTTCCAAAAGGAAGTCCTGGACCCATTACCCTTTCCTCATACCCCAGAGCACCTCGTACCTATTGTATCCCCATAGCGTTCTGTGCTTCATTATGGCTTCATTTCTCTTCACCTTTACTGGTAATGTTTTTTTCTTGTGTTTACATACTTCTATTGCCTTGTTTATCCATATATCAAGGTACTTATAGTCTCTTACCCGAGATATATCCTGGCCCTGAATTGCCACTGTCTGTTCTCTGTTTTCATTCAATAACATAACATCTGATTTTCTAACACTAAATTTCAAACCTAAATTCATGCCTTCCTGTCAACAGATATTAGCCAGACGTTGCCAATCACACTGCTTGTTAGCTAGCAACACAAAGTCGTTCGCATAAAATAAACCTAGTAGCTGCTGCTCTACTACTGTACCCGCCGGTTTGCATGAGAGATTGAACCCGATATTACTTCCTTCTAGCTGCCTCTACATCCTCACCATGTATATTTGTTATTTGTTCAGCGGTCAAGTTTTTACTGGCCATTTAGCACTCCTTGCTCTCTTTCCCAACTACATATCCCATATTCAAAATGATGCGTTTATGGTCACTCCCTATGCTGCTATACCCTTCCACATCAATGACCTTTTCTCTCAAAGGGATAGAAAGTTGGGCGAGTTGGTAAGGTGACATGATCTTAGATAGTAACGCGAAGTGACACGGACACAGACTAAACGCACACAGGACGAGCGCTAACTCTGTCTGTTGTACTAAACATATCTTGTTATTTTCTTGGGTGTCGATAACCGTGTTGTACCCCATGATTGTATAATATTCCACTTGTATTGCCCTAGGGGCCTTTAGGGTATTGAAATAAATAAAAAAAATTAAAATATCTTGAACCTGTGCATGAGCTATGACGAAGTATTTTCTGTGTCGCGCGGAATGGAAATTTGACTGTAAGATGCAGAGTTTGAGTTAACAAAGTTATGACCGGGTTGTTTGAAATGCTAGGCGACGGCTTTGGTAAGCTTTTTATTTGTGTCCGCGCGATGTCCGTTTAATCGGACGTTCCTTGATTCTCCCGCTTTTCTTACAAAATTTTCGTACAAAAGAAACAGACAAACATATACAACACACCGAACTAGTGCAAATAAAACTAGTTTTAATTTCTCGCGTATAACTACTTGCGGTGCTTTCACCTTTAATGTCAATTCACAGGTGCGTGCAGGTTTAAATGTGCACCACCTGGGCAAGGGAATTCTTTTATTAGGGGGTAATGATGATGGCTATCTTTTGGGTGAATACTTGAATACTTTTGGTACTTGAAGTGCACGGGCTTAAGAGACCGCTTATAGTGCCATTGTGTACGCTGTCCCTCCCACACGTACTCAGTACTTACTCTCTCCCTTTCTTCCTCTTTCTATTCCCCTTTCCCCCACCCCCAGTGTAGGGTAACAAACCGGATGCTGTTCTGGTTGACCTCCCTGCCTTTCCTACCCTTGCTTTCTCTCTCTCTCTCTCTTTGGGTGAATAAACACTTCTTTAAAATTTCTGCTGCGGCAATAGGTAACCCTTGTTACAAGCGGGAACGCTTTTCTGAGACGCTCGTTACTTCATAATATTCAGTAGTATTTTCGTGGGGCGTTGTCAATGTTTAAGAGGGCTTTAGAATATTTTGTTCTAAAGGGCGGTGGCCTTTCCGATCTTGGTGTAAGCTCTTTTTTAGCTAATTCCGGCTGCCTCTTCAATCTTGACGCGATGCCTTAAGCTCTGTAGAGAGGAACTTTCGGATATATTGTTTCTGCTAGCGTTGCTTTACGTTCATTTAGGTGGTGGATATAATCTTTGTCTTTGCTGCAGATTCTTCTTATTCGTTATGCTCGTCCAACCAACATTTCTTGCTTCCAGTGTCGCGGGTGATGACTGCTGTAGCGTAAATATTGCTGGATATCTGTTGGCTTCCGGTAAATTGTCGTTCTTAGTTTTCCATCTTATATGTAGACCGTAGTGTCGATGAATTTGACTAGGAGAGTGGTGAGCACTGAATTCAATGCTAGCGTCAAAGCCGTTGAAATGGCTGAATAATTTGTTAACACGCTTGTGTCGTGTTCCCCTATTATAATGAGTCGTCAATGTAGCACAGGTATGTGTGCGGTTTTATAAGGTATGATTTTGTCAGGTTTGGTTTAAGCTGTCCCATGAGAATGTTGGCATACGTGGGAGAGAATGGTGTTTCCATGCTTGTGCGGAAAGTTTTGAGGTAGGTAATAGAATCTAGTTCGAAATAGTTGACCCTGAGAACTAACACAATACAAGCTAATACACGCTGGCCTTACATAACGTGGTTTTTAATGTGATTAGCATTCCAAGGGTACTTCACGCAGTTTCCTGTGTCTGACTGTCTGTCTGCTTGTCTACCTATCCATGTCTCTAACTGCTTTCCTGCCAGCGTGAGTCATTTGTTAGTCCATGGCCTAATGAATAAAGGCTGCTGTGCTGAGAGAACCGGGTGCAAAACCGATCGTCGCGCCAACTTGGGAGATGGGTATGTTACATTGGCTGGATGCCTCTCCATGGTTTCACACCGAGTTAGGTTACTCCGTATGTGTCATTACCTATGTGCCACAGTTGAATGCACCTCTTTGGCTTCAACTTTGAGTGCCTGAGTATCTGTCTGAGTATGTATATCAGTGGCAACTTTGGTCACTGGGTGTGTATCACTGGGCATGTGCCAATTTAAACGGTTAGGATTTGCTTTTAAAATGTTTCGGTACTGGGTAGGACGAACTAGCGGCATATGCGCTTAGGCAATCTTATCTCAGCGTAATTCACACACGCCCTCCACGCTCAGACTCTTGGTGGCAGAGCGAGATAGAACATCGCGTCAAGGAATACTTGCGAGTGAGGAGATCGACTGCAGGCGCGCGTCATACATGACGTGCGGTGTCAATGCGGTGTCGCTACATTGCTTCACAGATAATCGCAATAACGTCGACATTCAGCGACAGATGGGTTTAGTCAGAATATTTAAGGTTGATGAACTATGTATTCGCAAACACATGTTGCTTTATTTCAGTAACGAGAGCCAGTATGACATATTGCCCTCCTCTGTTCGGCTGCTTGTAGAATTGCTACCATTACCCAGAAGAGCGAAGAGCACGATTTCGCTGGTGTCTGCGGCAAGGTTTACAGCAGGCGGAATGCCTTGCGCAGGCACGTCAGTGAGGACAAGGACCGCAAAGACTTCATTAGGAAAGGACGGGATAGACCCTTCTTACGAAAGTCGAAGCTCATAAAGCACCTCCGGAAACGCATAGGCGAGAAGCTATAAATGTGAGTCATGTCGTATATTATTCACACAGATGAGGCACCTTAATGTACATCAACGGAAGCATTCAGGCGAGAAGCACTGGACCTCCAAAACATGCGACAGATCATTCACACAGATGGCCGAACCTTGATTTACATAAACGCATGCACACAGACAAGAAGCGGCGCGTTAACGATACGGGTGTTAAGCCATTTAGAAATGAGCAAAACCTGAATGACCAATTAAACCTTCATAAGTACGCGAAAGCTCTCATTTGCGAAACATGTAATCAATCGTTCCTGTGCAAGTCCAGTCTCAGACGTCACAGCCATAGTCACGCGGATGAAACACCATATAAGTGTGCGCAGTGGGGCATTCCTTTGGCAGACAAATGAACACTTCACAGACATGTGGGTCAGAAGGTGATTTTCAGTTTGGAGAATATTTTACAGTTACAAACTAACTGGCCATACACCTCGTGATGCCTATTCATTGTAAGCAGCTTTTGGATTGTGGTGCGAGAGACAGAAGCCGTTATCCACCACCTTGCCCTTCCCCCCCCCTTCAGAAAACCAACGCAACGTGCGTGTAACAAGCTTCTCTCGACACAAAAACGACTTTGTGAACTGAAAGATGTCAGCAATTGTAGTGGCTCTTAGGAATTATAAAAGAAGTCGTTGCGAGCGAATTTGGAGTGTTCGAATAGCACATGATTCTGAAGATATTCATCAGTGCTCAGTCTTCGCATATCTACGTTGTTGGTGAATGTAGCAACAGCAAACTAGCTGCAAGGCAAAGCAGAATTGTCTGTACTTTTGTTTTTTCCCTTTATCAACGTACAAACGTTGGCAAAAGACTCTTGGCTGCTCGTTCAGGTTTAAAACATTTCTATTTGAAAGGTAGGATAGACCATATACCGAAAAACAATTCCAAACTTTTCTATTCCAATTCTGCAATCAGCCCTCCGCTATTGGTCTAAAACTTTTTTAGACCACCCCCACTGCACCTGCCTGTCACGCGATGTCACAAAACCGCAAAATCTAACCGTGTAAACGTGACGTGTACGCAATAAAGATGGTTTAATATGCCGAAAAAAACTGAACTTCCTACTGAATAGCTGCAGGCTGCCCCATTCTGAAAGGAATAAAAGATGGCGGCCGCCGATCGCTCAGGCACTGGCTATTTGCACATGACCGAGAATATGAGTTTATTTGCGTATAATAAAGCCTTCTCCGCGGCCGTGTAACGTTTTCGGTGACTTTCGGCACGTCTACGGCCTTGTTCTGGCAACTATTTTTTGCTGAAGACCCGTTTTCACTTCACTTTTCAGCTTCCGTTTCATGCCACTGCGATTTTCGACCAGCCGCCGCAAGCTGATTAAGAGAAAGCAGACCAACCACAGACGCCGGCATCAACCTCTTCATCCGGTTATCGATTTTCATTGCAGTCGCTCGCTCCCATCTAATTCCTCTCCAAATGAGTGTGTTCCGTGCCTCTCGTCAGCCAGTTAGATAAGGCAATCTGCTCAGTGTAAGCAACGTTATTCGTGTTTGAAGCAAACGAAGTGACCTCATATGAACGAGGAGAGCGTGTGATTCGTCGGTTCAGACAACTCTTCGGCCGACAGCGCCATGCCAAAGCCACCTAGAAAAAAATGCAAGGCCTCCGCATCACCTCCTCTCCCCTGTCAATACGTCACGAGAGTCGGATGGTAGCGGTGGATGGGGGAGCGCTGCGTTTCTAGAACGCGGCGCACGTTCTGAAAACAAATTTTCTCCGTGGCTGCAACGCTAGAGCGGCAACGCGTGGAGCATTTGCTTGGCGGTTTTGGTGGGGCATGCTGCACCGTAAACGCGATTGCTTTTCATCGATTGTGCGTGGTTCGTCGTACACGGAAGCGCAACGATGCCTGGCTGTTGTTGCGCACCAAACTGCAAGTCCAATTATGACGGAGGACAAAGTGTCCGATTGCACAAGTTCCCATCTGACCGAGCCACTCGGGAAGCATGGACGAGAGCAGTTCCTCGGAAGGACTTCTCGCCAACGAAGTACACAGTGGTAAGTATTTCTTCTCTCTATTGTTATTCTGGGTTTCCAGACGAATAGGTTTTGTCAGCATAGGGCGCAATGCATTCGTGCACGCGTGCACAATAGATGGGTCTCTGCACCTGTCAACGCGTTTGTAAATTCAACGTTTTCGTCGAGCTTCATACCTGTAACGGCTTGTTTTTTTTTTATTTCAGCTCTGTGAAAAGCATTTGTTTCCATCGGATTACTTGAAGACGACATCTTACACGGACGTCAAGACAGGAAACGTGGTCGAAGTTGCCATGCAAAACATCCGTCTGAAGAAAACTGCAGTTCCGAGCTTGTTTTCCAATTGCCCTGCCTATTTATCGCGTCCGCAAGTGTACGTTCGAGAAGCGCCGACTGCCAAAAGAGCGCGCTTGGAAGCCACATATTTGGAAAAAGCAATAATGCTTTCTCAGCAAACCCAAGCAGAAGAGGACGCCAAAAATCTGGTTGGTAGCTTTGCGGACTTGCTGAAGGCCTTGCCAAGCTTTCAGTGTTCGGACTTCTGGACAGTTTCGAACAAGGGCTCCAAGGTTTTCTTTTTGGACTTGTCCCTTCAATCTGCTCCTGCAGTCCGTACTTCGGTGATCGTGTCCACAGACTTGCGCGTCGAAGTATTTTTGGTGAAACGGGTGTGAGGAAGTGTGGTGATATTTTAGTTCCTGAAAAGCTGTGCGGCTTGAGAGATTTGAAAAGTGTGTTACACATGATCGAACAGACACGTAAGGATATCAGCACTGAGCGTTCTGAAAAGGCCCGTCATCTACTGACATTGGTTTCGACATTGCTAGAGGAAGTAAGTGGAAAACATTTTGCATGCGAGTAGCAAGAATGGCATTTGGAAGTGGTTAAATTCTTGAAGAGTCAAGTTGATATTGTTTTGAATGATGCTGGCCGATATCCCCCCGATTTAGTAGTTTTTGCTAGCCTTTTGTTCACAATTTCACCTCATGCATATAGATTCCTGAGAAGTTCGATGAAGCTTAAGATGCCGCATCCTGATACGATCAGAAGACTGTGTTCATCGTACGATGTACGCCCTGAAAGGAGCAGCAAGAATGTAGCTTTCTTTCCTATGCAAAGCGTATTGTAAGCACATATAAAGAGCATGAAAAGACTGTAACGTTAATGATTGATGAGATTCACCGTCAATCATTTTTTGATTACAAGGCTGGGTTGGTTACTGGTGCTGCGGTAAATTCATCGATTGCAGCAAAAACTGTCCACGTATTTATGATACAGAGCCTGCTTTCTTCAAACAAGGATGTTGTACACATCCTTCCTGTGGCACAAATCGATGCTAAGGCGCTGCACGACTTCCTTCGGAAGATTGTTCTTGATCTAGAGGCATCTGGTTTTAGAATAATCGCAGTGATCTCGGACAATAACTCCATAAACAGAAAAGCCATGTCCTACTTCGCTAAGCCGGCAAGTGTCAACATTGTTTACCAGCATCCTGCTGACCCATCACGACCCCTGTTTTTTGTGGTGGACCCAGTTCACATACTAAAGTGTATAAGAAATAACTGGCTGAATCAAAGAAACATTGGCAAATGCATGTACTTTCCTGAACCGAAGAGTGATGTGGCTGAACCAAAGATACTTACAGCATCTTTCAAGCTATTATGCCAGCTGCACGAAGCTGAAAAGCATGAGCTCTTGAAGCTAGGACCAACGCTCACTTTGAAGGCACTGAACCCCTCAAACATGGAACGGCAGAACGTTAAACTGGCCTTAAAGATTTTTAACTCATCCACTGTTGCTGCTCTCAGTGTTGCAACGTTCCAGCATGCAAAGGAAACCTCTCAATATGTCGACACCATTTTGACTTGGTGGAACATTGTTAACGTCAAGACGCCAAGAAAAGGACAGCGGTTGCGAGATCAATTGCAAGGTCCAATAGTTTCATCGTCATGTCCTCAACTAGAATTCTTAGAGAGAATAGTTCAATGGCTTGATCACTGGAGAAGCCTCGAACATGACAATGGCCGCTTGACACGTGAAACGCACATAGCTTTCAGCCACACTACCCATGCCTTGCACGAACTTGCCATATACTGTCTCAAAGAGCTTCATTCCGAGTATGTTCTTTTGGGCAAATTTCAAACTGATAGCTTAGAGGATCGCTTTGGAAAGTACCGGCAATTGTCTGGTGCCAATTACCATGTGTCTATAAGGCAGATATATGAATCTGAAAACAAATTGCGTTTGCAGAAGGTTCTGGACCTGCCAGATTTGGACATTCTACTACCACCGAGCGCGAACACGTTGGAGACAAGTGTACATTCAGGAAACGGCCAGTTTCAAGTCACTGTGACCGACTCCGACATTGAGAAAAAAACGTCAAGGCTACCGGCACTAACCTATGTTGCCGGCTATTGTGCCCATGCAGCTCTAAAAAAGCTGACATGCGACTCTTGCAGTGAAAGCCTTGTGATGCAAGACATCGATCTAGATGACCCTCAGAATGCATTAATCACGAAGATGACAAGGGGTGGCCTGAAGTTTCCACGAGCAGTTGTAGTTAATGCTGCACTCTTTACTGAAATTATATTGGACAAGCTGAGGACACCAGAATATGCCTTGCGATTTTTCATTCCTTCCTAGGCCGAAAGATACACTTGTCGGCCTTGTGTTCGCTACCCTTCATGACTTTGAGGATGTCGATGTGTGTGATTTCGGTCATCCCGCACAGGAGGTAATGGGGCATGTTGTAAGTGCTGCAGCGAATACACTGCTGAACAACTTGTGCCGCACAGAAAACGACAAATTACGCAACGCCAAGAACGACCGAAAATTGCAGACCTTGAAGGCCTGAGATGTTTCTCATTATTTATTTTTTATTCATGAAGCTCTGTTTTGTTGAACATCTACGTATGTTTGTGTTGACAGAGCCCATGTAAAAAGAAACATGTGGCGTAGCTAGGACTTATTTGCCTACATTATCAAAATTTAAACCCTGCATTTTGGCCAATTCAAATGTTATTTGAGTGCATTGTGCTACCTGTTTATGATTCGAACTCTCCATGTTACCGCAATCCATGAATTGCATGTTTTCGTTTAGGACTGAGAGTAGGCCTCTCGTTTTTTACTTACTTTTCACCATTATCTCAGTATTTTATAAAGACCATTAAGGCCTGTAAACAAGGCGGGTGGAAATAAAATAACCACAAAAAATGGTACAACAAAGACGGAAGCTTATTCTATTTGAGAATTAGTTGTGCGTGACCCTATAATAATAAAATTTTAGCAATAAAATGAACCTCGATATTCGTGTGTCCAGCAAGCACTGTTTTACGCAATGCAAGAGTGAGAATGATGATTGTATATGGAAGATTTAAAATATTTGTTCCTGAATGCAGTTCTTATCATTTGTAAATAAAGTATATTCTGTGTCTTCAATATGCAGTTTTCCTCTTTCTTTCATTCCGTCTAAGGTTCAAGTGACTAAGCTGCATGCAGTTTGCTTGTCTTAGTCCCGACCAAACATCACAAGCACAATAAGGCAGGTCGTGTTGCGATACACGCAAAAAAGAAATGTCGCCAGGCAAGTAATCTAAGGAAGGTATGAAATAATGTTGCTTTCTATGGTGGTGTTGACTGCGGTGAACCAGCGGCTCCCCCTTATTTTTTGCGTCAGCTATACGTGTCTTGCTTTCGAACCGAAGCATATGCATTTTTAAGGTGCTGTCACTTTAAGGACAGCACTAATTTTCCCATGCCATAGTATCCGCGACGCGCAAAGAGACACCCGGCAAGCGCAATGAACCTAGGCGCGGAGACGCCGACGGCGTCGACTGTCCGGCTCATCCGACTAGCGTGACGTCACACCGGCGTGCGGAGGCCTTCCTTTTTTTTCTAGGTGGCTTTGGCCATGCTTGCATCCGTGGTTACGCACATTTGACATCAGGAGTTTGGAATAAAATTCTAATGGAATAGGATAGGATAGGATAGGATAGGATAGGGATAACTTTAGTAAAGTGCCGGCAAACGACGGTTTAACGCGTCGTGACGCTGAACAAGCGTCCGCCCAGAGTTATACCCTACTCTGCACTACCCCAGTTGAGCTCGTTTGTAGTGGGTCATGAGGTTTTTGCTTTTCGAGCGCACCCCGGGCCTGCTAGACGGCCGATAGTTGTGTGTCCTTGTATGCAGACTGCAGTGCACCTTGAAGTTCGGTCGGGTAAGTTCTTGAGGTAGCTGCCGTCGGGAGCCTGGCACAGTCCCACATGATGTGCCATTGGTCCGCCTGACCCGCTGCACAAACACCGCACAGCCCACTCGGATAGAGCTCTGGGTGAAGCACGTGCAGATTGAACGGGCGAGGAGTGACGCGGTCTGTATCTGCCTTAGGATTACGGCCTCCTCCCGACTGAGTGCCGGGTGGGGAGGCGGCATTGTCCGTCGAGCTAAGCGGTAACACTTGGTTACTTCGGCATAACTGGTCAATCTGTCCTTTGTTTCGAACCACCACACGCAACGGTCACTCTCGGGGGGGCTGAAGGTAAGCGCTCGCGCTGCTGAATGGGCCGTCTCGTTGTGGTTCGGTGAGCATGCACACTCGCCGGCGTGCGCCAGGAACCACTTGACACGGATGATGCTGCCGCGGCCTTGAAGTTGGAGCTTGCCGATGATGGCGGTCGCCGGCGCGCATATTCGCCCCATAGCAAAGTTGCGCACGGCGTTCCTCGAGTCGCTGAGCATGGTGAGACACTCGGCCTCGGTGATCGCCAGAGCGATGGCAACCTCCTCAGCGTCTGTGGTGTTCGTGCACCACACGCTCGCTGCCGTTGTCTTGGTGCCTAGTAGCCGCCGCAACGACCACTGCCGCGAAGCCTTCCCCCTTGTATTACGCTGCGTCTACGTACCGGGCGTGCGGGTCACAGAGCCCACAAAAAGAACAATCGGGGTTGCTATATTGAATTCCTAATTATGCCCAAGTGATTAGAATGTACAGCTCACGATAACAAAATATTTCTCATCCTACACAGAAGTGCTCGGACAACTGAAAGGAAAGTAGCCCCTACTTGTGAAATGACCTCGCTCACTGAGTAACGTGCACTACATGAAGCTTGTGATACAAGAGGGGTCTTCTATTCATAGATTGGTTATTTTTATTAAGCTTAGCATTCCAAAACTGCAAACAACTTTCTGGAACAACCTTCAAAGGCTAGTGATAGGTCCGGCAAAAGAGTACGCCGAACCCGAACGCGTGCTTTGCAACTGCGCGCTCTGATTGGAGAAGAGACAAGTAGTGGACAGTCACTGAGTGCACGGACACCATAACTGCAGCGTATACTTATGTTCGTGTCTCTCAAAAATAAAAAAAAACTGCAAGAATAACACAAAAACATGACTTTTTTGCCTGAAGGCTAAGCAATGAAATGGATAGCGAGGTTTTGCATTTTTGCGTCCCGCTTAACGAGTTCCAAAAATGACACCATTGCGAGGAACACCACCAATGATGTTGCGGAGATCGCATCTCAATGGGGTAACATTGGACCGAAGGAGAGCTAAATGCATTAGTGAGGGCAGAAAAAACAGAAGGAGTACGTAAATTTAGGTTCACGTTTGCTGGCTGTTCTGCTCAGATCCGTTATGCACCATGGCGTGGTTTTCACAGAGCTGCTCACGAAAATGCTAACCCTTTCGGCCTTGGTGGTGTGAATTGACGCCATTACAGAAAATGTCCCACACAATTTATGAAACTAAGTGAACTAAGTGAAGCTTTAGTCGCATTGCCAGCCTAGCCTTGAGGTAATTAGCATCAATTCAGATCGAATAGTGGAAAAAAGCCATTGTTCTGCGTAAAATGAAAATAAGGAAACCAATAGAAGCAGTAACACACTTCGTTTCACTTTTTGACGCCGTCTGTGTAAAAAACTTGGGCATGTGGCATCCTAATTTTATTGTATAATAAAGATATGTTAAATAGCAGCTCAAGAATAACAACTTAGTGCCCTTCGATTACGTGAAGAAGGATAACAAGCGAAGCTTCACTGGGAAGCCCATATTGAGAACTATATTGATTATATGGTTATTGTTATATTTATTGGAAAAGACACATAGATGTAACTGCGTGATTGGTATCGTCATTATTCTGTTTCATTCGTCGCCACAGTGACCATAGATTTATGGTCACTGTGGCAACGACTTCCACATTGACGTCTGCGTCGCACCTAATTCCCAACTGCTCCAACAGAAAGATTATAATCAACTTGCTGTCAGAGAACGCTAGGTCGACATTACAGTCTACGATTGGTGGGTAGACTATTGCGTTTTATTATAACTTCCGACCCTCCAATGCGATGAAGGAGCGCCGCCTTCCCAAGTTTTATACATGGCCATGAAGGTCACGTGTCTTAACATGGTCGATAAGATGATAACATTCAGAGCAACCGCCGTGACTGATAACATCACGCGGAACCAGTTAGACGAAGATGTGTTTTTTTTTTTTTCACTGCACATGGCTCTCGCCCACGGACACAATTTTCATGCGCTTTTCGCGACTGACTTAATGCGTTGTTTAGTCATATACGAATTTAAGGCCACCAGGGCTTTGTCTTTGCGAAATGAAGATTTGGGGTCAACAATTTCTCTTCCTCCATATGTTTCTCGAAGCGTTTATTGAAATGGTATTGTGCTCCTTTTTTGTTTTGTTTTTCAGCATATATATTCGTTCGGGCAATTTATATAGCTGTAGATGTGATAAAATCACACAGGACATTCAGGTGCATGTTGATTATTGATCGATAACAACAAAGAACACTCATTCAATCCGGTGTCCAAGCTCTTCTCCAATTGAAAAAGAAACTAAAGGTTTGAGGAGCTTGACCCGCGAATATTAACGACTCAGCGCGAACTGCTACTTCGAACCGAAGGTCTCAGTACCTATTATACTGCTTTTTTTTTTTTTGCTTTCGCAGACTTACACTTCCTTGTTTGTGCATACACAAGCAACAAAACGTGTGAGTCAAATAAAATTCAACATTGTCGCCATTCCAAAATAAAATATAAATGCCCTGTACGTTTTTTCAAAGCTTTATTTTTAATTTTCCTTCATGAATCATGCTTTTGAGAGTTTTTCACACTAAATACTTGAGGGAAAAGAAACTTCTGTCTGATTAAAAAAAAGAATCTCAGAGCTGAAGGGCTAATGTGTGTTTTAACTGCGTCTATATATAGCGGGAGCTAGAACCACGACCTTCTGCGTTTTGTTTGAGTGACGTTGCGCGTGCTCCGGCAGAACAGATTACGCTCTGTGTAAGAATTCGTCCGCTTTCTTTCATTGCTTTTCAAGCTAAACAAAATGCTAGTTTGTGGAAAGCTAACACTCTAAGGGTGACCCACACACGTGCCTTGACACGGCGACAGCACGACAACGCCAGTGACCACAGCGCAAATTCTCCTCGCGAGTTTGTGTTGAATTTTTTTGCGAATCAGTTTTCTCTAGAGGAATCATATGGCACTTGCGGTGACACCCGCAGGCTGCCTATGTGAAAGCACACGAATGCAACGCCATCACCCCTTCTATCCTGCTTCTGCGTGATAAGCAGTCAGAAATGCAAATGAGTTTTTTGTAAAGCACTGAGTTGCATTCATGCTGCAAAATATAGAGCGGTGTAGTGAAGACGTGTGCAGTAGTTCACTGCAGAAAAATTGATACTGACATGTTAAGGAAGGGAATGAATGTGCGTGTGCAATCTAACGAAGCGCTGGTACGCAAGGACTGCCTACGGTGCCGGTTCTTCGTGCTGCACGGCTACCATTGGAGATCAAAAAATCACTCATTCGCTAGCGTTGCAGCGCTAATGTTCAAGCAAAGCATTTCAACCTCGGAACTACTACGCGAATAAGCATCTCTCGGTGTGCGCTCACAAAGGCTGTAGCGCCGCTTCTTGGCATATGGTAAGTTTCTCGCACGTTATCTACACACATCCATCCCAACTCACAAGCCAACTTACGCACACTCTATCATCAACGCGTCAATAAGTGAACGGGCGCATACTTCAATCAATGCGCCGAAGCATTGGTGACGGCGACTACACCGACAGCCCACCAATGTTGGAAGCTGGATGTTTCGTAACGACCCACACACTAAATGAGTTACTAGCGATAATGCGAATTTGGTACAAGCAATTACAACGTACAGAATATCTAGGTTACAAGCCTTGTGCCCACAAAGAACAACTCTATCGCAGATGAGCGCACTTCAATGAAAAGCTGAAAATAAACTATAAGATAGCGGCCGCACTGGGAACTTTAGTGAGTGAGAAAGGTGACAAACCGCTGCTCAAAAGTATTCGCCAAGAGAAACAAGAGCTAAACACAAACATGCTCATTCAATTCATTACCGGAATGATTGGATAGCTTGGAGTACATATTTAGCCGCGCTTTAATTACAATAACAGTATACGCTGCTCACGCCGTTTAGATAAAGTGCAATGAACTGAGAAAGTGGTTACATGTTATTTGAAGGTGTAGCCCAGGTTTCGTTCCTCGTTCATCCCGTCATCGTCTAGGATATCCGCGAAAAGAGATCATTGTAGAGCCGCATTGGCGTCGTGTTAACCCGTGGAAAGGACAGATGCAACGGATGCACGTTACCGGTCAGCACGTTACCAAACATTACAGTGTCCATGGGTTCGCCACAAAAAGGGAGAATATTCGTTATCGAAATAGAGAGGGTGTAACAGTACTTTCTGCCCCCCCCCCCCCTAAGAGCTTCAGTACGAACGTGAAAATGGCCACCTACACAGTTGCCGCCAAGACCGCACCCATAAGCGTGTGAACTGCTGCAAGCAACAGCTTTACATCACCCTTTTGAGGGAGCGGACGCGTCTTTGTTGGAAAACCGGCCGCTCTCTGAATGAAATCCGAAGACGGGCTACGAAAGTAAGCTTACACAATGAAAGCATCTTCGTGCATAATCAAAAATGTATCGCCATCTCGGCCCTGCGGAAGTGCATGTCCAGCGAAGCTATGGGAAACCTCCACTACAACTGCTAAGAGGGGTATTCTTGGTAAATACGAAATTATTACATCTTCCATGCAGCGAAGAAGCCGGCGTAATCATCCGACGGGACTAAAACCCAAGTGACCAAGTGGTGAGTTCATGTTTTATATCATGACGAAACGTGATTACGCTATCACTTCAAACGTCGTGTGATACCGTCATGACGCCAAAGGTCGCGTGATGACAACTCAAACGTTATGGTGAGTGATAACGGCGTCGTCAAGTGGGGATATCACTTGATGACGTCTTGTGATGCCTTTCGGAAAAGCAGCAGGCTGTATGGTCGCATCTTTTTTGCACTCTCTTCGGGATCGGCCCAAATTTTTTGCCCGACCAACTAGAGGTTAACAGCTTCGATGGAAAATTAGAATGTACCATCATCTCCTGCAGTTCGGTGCCCTAACAATTAGGTCACAAACGCACGCAAGCCGTCCTTCGTTCTAAACATTTCGCTCATGCTTTCCATACCAGTTTGTGGTCTTGAATCTTTGTGACAGCTCGCGATTTGAGGCACTTTGTTTGACTGTACTGTGCACGGGATCAGCCCACGTTCCACAGTGATTTCTTCGTAGGATTTTACTCTGCGTACAAACTAGGCCAAATTTTACCGCCTTCACGATATACCTAGGTTGACCATGTTTTAGCATCTCTTCCCAACAGCACTAACGCCATCGTCGCTTTACAACAAACCCCAGGACAGCGACATGGTATGTGCGCTTGTACAATACTTACCGGAAGATATTTGGTAAAGCGTGCCTGTCTCGCTTACGCTTTTTAAATAGTCATGGTGAACCCAACAATTACATATATATGTTCGCGTAAATGGCCGCCGGAGAAATTTAGCCATTTCTGTTATACAATCATCGTCAAAATGCTCATCGTCTAAAATCTAAGTCATGCAATAACTTGTACTATATGACACGCCTTTGTAGGTATAAACAAATAGTAAACACAAGTTTTAAAATACACTAAGAAATTAGGCCCGCCTCACGTTCCTGTTTGATTTTTTACTCTTTTTCTTTCTTTGATTCAGTAGTCTGCACTATCACGAATATGTTGCATTGACACAAGAAATTTTTCTAGGGGTAAATCTCCAGTTCATGTTATAAAAATAGTCGGGTTTGCGGGGCCAGCTGCCGCCCCATACGCCTATGCAGTTAGCACAGCTCGCACCACTTCCAGTTGTGGCACAAAATGAAATAGTTTTATGCGCAGTCTCTGTATCTATGTAAAAAATTACCACATCAAATGCATAATCCAGGACCCTAGTCTCGATTTCCAAATCAATAAATCCAAGGATAGATTGATTTTTCACTACTTTCGAACTAAGTGGCTGAAAATACAGGGCCAACAATAGAGGTGACAAACACCATCTTAGTTTTACCCCCGACTCGACTTTTATACTCGCGCTTAGTTTCCTAATAATTATAAAGTCTGCAGTGTATTCTTTGCGCAACATTCTTACAAAAGAAAGAGGCGGGGGGGGGGGGGGTTATGTGCCAAAAGCACTATCTAATTATAAGGTGCGCCGTAGTGTGCTACTCCTGAAATGTGAACCTACTGTGGTTTTTTAC